>NW_027187335.1:5176006-5192283 GCF_028583685.1 Petaurus breviceps papuanus | reverse complement strand
AGAGAGAGAGAGAGAGAGAGAGAGAGAGAGAGAGAGAGAGAGAGAGAATATAGATACAGAGATAGATATAAATAGATGTGTATACATATGACACTGAGCAGTCCTCACCTTTGAGTCAATTTATCCTTCTTCATGGTGATGTTGAAATAAAGAAGGATGAAAATGCTCTCTGGATGAATAATAAAGATAAACACATTTGTGGATGGGGATGAACTCTATTGGGAGGAAATGTTTTGGTTTTGTCTTTGTAACCATAAGCAACTAGCACAATATCTTATATATAGTAGGCACTGAAATATTTGTTGAATGGAACTGAATTAAATTTGTTGAATTAAAACACCGGTCTCCTAAATTTTGTTTAATTCTTATCCCACTATATTATACAGATTACAGGTATGAGTCATTGAAAATGAAAACAAGTGAAAACATCTTGTACACTGACCTGTCCTGATCTTACCCAGGCACTACAGAATTACTTTTCCTTGGTGTGAAGTCACATAGTAGACTTCTAAGACATATTGCAACAGTAATAACAATAAGTCTTCCCTATAGGATTTAGGATTATGAAGGAAAAGAGAACTAAATGAGAGCTGTTATATATCTTGAGTGATTGTACAGTTACAGGTGATCCCTCTAACTTATCCTAATTATTTTTGTGATTTTGGATGGCTGGGGAAATATAGTAAAAAGAATATCCTACAAGACAAATATTATTAAGATACATATACACAAGGAGATATGAATTAATAAATCTGAAATTGTCAGGCAATCCAGTTTATGTGTATGTGTGTTATTTCTGCATAAAGATAATCAAGCCCAAGGATTTTGATGGGATCATCAAGTGAGCAAATTCAGAGATAAGGGTCCAGGAAAAACTTTAGGGTAAACTGACAGCTAGAGGACATGATCAGTGATGAGCACATAAAAGAAACTGGAGAAGAGTAATGTGGTAGAAGAAACAAGAGAATGGGGTTTCACAGAAACCCAGAGAGAAGAGGAGGAAAAGATGGACAAAAATCTCAAAGGATAATAAGCAGTATGAAATACTATCAATCCTCAGAAGTCCCCAGAAATATCAGATTTGACAATTACAAGACAAGGCAAATTTTGAGGGAAGAATTTTTTTTTTGGAGGGGGAAGG
The DNA here is from genome assembly GCF_028583685.1 of Petaurus breviceps papuanus. Taxonomy (NCBI): domain Eukaryota; kingdom Metazoa; phylum Chordata; class Mammalia; order Diprotodontia; family Petauridae; genus Petaurus; species Petaurus breviceps. Next base: position 5,191,142 of record NW_027187335.1, on the reverse strand, counting down.
AAGGGCAATCGGGGTTAAGTGACTTGCCCATGGTCACATGGTTAGTGTGTGTGTGTGTGTGTGTGTGTGTGTGTGTGTGTGTGAAGTGTCTGAGGCTGGATTTGAATTCAGGTCCTCCTGACTACAAGGCTGCTGCTCTATTCACTGCGCCACCTAGATGCCCCAAGGAAAGAATTTCAATGAAATCAGAAGCCAGTTTGCAAAGGTTTGAAAAGTTAGAAGTAGGAGAAGAAATCAAGTTAATAAGTATAAAGAGTTCTTTTTTTTCCTAGGAATATATCTGTGAAAAAGAAGAGAAATAGGAAATAAGAGATATGCACAAACAAAGAGCAGGAGTAGAATATATGTAGGAAAGTATATGTTTATACATGTATGTATATGTGTATGTATATATTTATAGTTATAGAGAAACATAATCAACTTTATTGTAGCCTTCCTAGGGGTGGGGAGAGAGGGAAAAAAAGAACAATGTAAAAAAGTGCACAGCAGAGAACAAAAAAATGCACAAGGAAGCAAAGATGTATTTTTTATTTATCATACAGTGTTTCTTGAAATGAAAATTTATTGTTACAAATTTAGAATCCTCTCTTACGTTCTGCTATGCACACAACATGCTTTTTTTTCTAACTTTGTATTTAAGTTTATGATCTGTTTTTGTTTCTTTTCTCTATTCTGTATCTGTGTGCTTATGTTTGAGTCTAAAATTAAATTAAATTACATTTGAAAAAGAGAAATATTAGATGATTTCTTCAGGAGATGGCAGGGTCTAGTGAAGGCCTTTTAGAAATGCTAGAGATTAGACAATAAACAAAATGGCTACAACAGTGTAAATGAAAAGAGCAAGATGTAATAAAGTGGGACACTTTGTAAATATAATAAACAACATTGGCCCAATGAAATAAATGAGAAATTGTATCTCCCTTCCATCTCACACTCCAACCTCAAAAAAAATTGGGACAAATTATGAGTTTATGATGTTGCATATATGGTTGATTTTTTTACTGCACTGAAAAGTATTAATGGGTAGAGAAACAGAAGGTTTATGTACAAGCAAAAATATCAATTAAAAATTTTAGAAAAAGTAGTCTTTCTCTATTTTGTCACTCCCTGGTTTTGATATCTGATCCATATTTGTCTCATACAAGGAGTTTAGTCAAATATCTTCTATTTTTGTAGTAATTGAAATAATTTCTCTTTAAATATTGCATATAATTCATTTGTAAATGCATATAGCTCAGGAGTTATGGCTGTACTTTACTAACACATAAATGACTATTGCAATCACTGCAACATACAAGTTCAGGAAGACAGAAAGACAAAAATAAAGGGAAAAAATTGCTTATATTTTTTATATATACCACAAGCCTTTAGTATACACGCATGTTCATCTATTTCAATAATTTCATCAGTGAAAGATAAATTATTGCTTTTGACGAGGCCTGACATTTGACTCAATCAACCAATTAGATTATTACCTTGATTACTGATCATCATGACTTGGTTAAGGTAACTCCTAGGCAGTATGGGAATAGTTTTTTATTGTAGAAAATGTTCAAGTTCCTTTAATAACATTCACTTATTCAACAAACATTCATTAAAAGCCTATTATGTGCAATGGATGATAGGTACAGGTAATTCATCTAACAAGATGTTACATAATTGTCTTAAATGGAACCTTATAAACCCAGCAGAGTTGAGCTGTGTTTAGAGGTACCCCACTCAGTCTCCAAATAAAAAAATAAACTGATTACGCTGAGAAGTTTTGACCTATTTATTGTGATTCTTTAATGTCACAAATGAGAGTTCTTCCCTTCTCCAGATGATTCTTTTATGAAGGTAAACTGGCTTATTTTTGTCCAATTTTCCTAGGCTTTAATTACTGAATGGGTTTGCCTCAGACAAACTGAGACATGAGAAAGACCTCAACTTAAAAAGCCCAAGGTCTCCCACTGCATCTGGAGCTATAACCAGTCATCTGGACCTATGTTTTACCACTGGACTCTACTGACTCTGGAGGACAGAGTGAGGCTCATCATTTTGCACAGTTCTACTTCACTTAAATTCAATTCACTTGCAAGTCAAGACATCATCCTCCTGATGACATTGGTCCTCTTCAAGAATGAAGGACAAATAGCAACCAAAGTAACTCATTCAAAAAAGATGGTCTCCACCCTCAAGAACTGTTTCTTTACTGGGTCTTCATTTTTGAAAGAATAGTGGTCAGATTTGGTCTGCATGTGTAGGTAGAGTTTAAAATTCACTTTTTAAGATCATTTCTTTAATCTATTGATAATTATCTTGGTGTGAATAGGTATAAAGATGCCTTCACCATTCAAATCCAAATAAAGGTTTAATATTAATATGAAATTTTGAAAGCACTCTTTTCCTCTGAAGTGCTGTCCTTCAACTGATCCTCTCCTCAATCAGACCTGCACAGGCTGCATGTGCCATGTCAAAGGATTCCCTCTACATACAAAGGATGTTTTCCTCTACATTTTTCCCAGACTACTAGAAATCCTTTGGCATAAATAAGTAGCCCAAAGGCCTTAAGTGATCTTCGGGCCACAGCTTGTTCAGACCTGTCCTAGACTTTACCAGATGCTGGAAGAAAATAAAATCATCAAATATTAGAGATGGATGATACACTAGCAGTCATCTAGTCCAGCCCTCTTTTTTTTTACATGAGGAAGCTGAGTGTCTACCTTGGACTCTAGTGATACTTAGTTGGAACACAGAAGGAATTATGAGGGGATAAGGATGAGACCTGTGATTTCATTGATATAGGAAAGTCCAAAGGGAGGAAACTTCCTCCCCAAAGGAAGGCTGGCACTTTCTCTGTTATTTATAGTCTTAGAGAGTTGCCTAGAGCACTGAGAACTTAAGTGACTTGCCCAGGATCACATAACCAATATGTGTCAGAGGCAGGATATGAGCCCAGGTCTTCCTGGATTTAAATTCCCCTCCATGCACTACACCATGTAAAGCTTACAAGTGGAGTGGAGAGAGGGTAATGATAGTATTCATTATTTTTAAGTCAGTATTTCTAGATACTTGCTAATGAGGTGATTTAAATCAATGTGTAATTTGTACCTTGGATGTCAAACCTCATTAAGAGTATGTGTGGAAATCACTTGAATTGGAATAATATAACACCAAAAATAATTACTTGCATTTATATAGCATTTTCTCCCATTTTCTAACCCTTTCATGATAATCAATGAATTTTACTATTACAGTGTATTTAGTTTTATACCCATTTTATAGATAGGAAATTGAGGCCTGGAAAAATTTCACAATTTACTCAAGATTTCAAAGTAAGAATCTACAACCCAAATACCCATGTACCATTCACATACATATGGCATAATCAGCTCATCAGGTGTGTTGCTAACAACTTTGGCTCCTGAGAAAAGCTTCCCAAGTACTCCCTCAGAATGACTTTTTAAGCTGGAGGAGGGAAAGACCCTAAGACATAAGACTGCATAGTATAAGAGACACTAGAGAATTGATCCTTAGTGTAGGCCCTGCCCTATTCTCCTAAATATCCAAGCTCTCTCTAGCATTAGTCCTAAGACATCCAATGTCTTTCACCTCCCCCAATCATCTCCCATAGGATTTGACAACTATTTGAGAGAGAAAGAATTAATGAGTAGGGGATCAGGAAGGGCTTCTGGTGGGAGGTGACATCTGAGCAGAATCTTGAAAGAAGTCAAGAATTCAAAGAGCAGCAGTACATTCCAGAATGAGAGAAAGCTTGTGCAAAGACATGGAGGTCAGAGATACAGCAGAACACCAAATTCATGGAAACTTAACCAGGCAAATTTTACTGAAATATAGAATATGTGAAGGCAAGTACATAATAGGAAACAAGTGGACAATAATAGGCCAGATTTTGAAAAATTCTATTACCAGGTGTCAAAGCATTTGTTTCTTTGAGGGTTTTTTTTTCAGCCTGATATAATTTGAAACACAAAGAGCAAAGGAAACTCAGTGATCTGTTCAGATGATGAATCCCTTTCCTGCACCCATCCAGCAAGGAAGCAGAATAGATTTCCTCAAGAGATGATGAGCCAAGTAGCAAAGGTTGAGCTCCCTTAGAGCCTGGTTTCTTTATCAGTGTAACATATGACTTTTCTTAATGGTCAGTACCAAGATTGAGCTAAACAATTCACCATAAATTCCTCTGGGGTAAGAAATGGCAGGCAGTGGGGGAGGGGGGGGAGAACTATTGTGATAGGAGTTGATAGGTTTAGGTCAGCCTGAATGCATTTATATTTTTCTTCTCATATATTATTTTGTTTGCTGCATTATTGAGAGCAGAGGCAGTAACAGGCCTAGCATTAAAATAGACCAAGCAGCAACAAGGCTCATTGGGAAAATAAAAGGCTTACAATTTCAAGACAGGTTACAAATCTTTACATGGAACAAAAAAAGACAATTAGATTACAAATTTAGAGTTAGAAGAAAGGGTAGAGGTTTTCTACTCCAACTCCCTCCCTTACAGATGAGGATAATGAGACCCAGAGGCCTAGATCTCACTGGTGGTAAGACACAGAACCTGGATTCAAACCCAAATTCTTTGGCACCAAATTGAGAGTTCTTTCTACTGTACCATTGTGACTCTTCTAAAGGAACAAAAAAAATGAAAATATACATTTTTTGGTTCTGAAGAAGTACAGGTGACAGTCTGAGCATTTTTTCCTCCCTTATATTTATCACAGGCAATTGAACCTGGGAAAGGAACTGGGAATTAAGTAAAGGCGAAAAGAAATCAGTTCTGAGTAAAGCTTAGGAAGCAATTTTTACCCGTGAAGTAATTAATGAGCAGAATGAGCTCCTACACAGGCTGTCAAGACAGAGCTGCTTTAATGAGATACCCTCTTGGGATAAGAAATGGATTAAAGGGAATGTGTCCCAATGGACTGAGTGGTAACCGATTTTGAAGTTATGGAAATATGCCCCTATTAAGGCAAGGAGTCTTACTCTGACTTAACAAGGAAGTAGGCAAAGGCATTCCTTTCATTTAACTACTCTCTGAAAGATGGGGAGGCAACCAAAGCCTCTAGGATTTATTTGAGGTTATGCAAATGAAAGTAACTTCCACAAAGGTGGTGCTATAGTGCAGGCATTCTGTGCCGCTTGAAAAACAACAGAATTTAAAACCAGAATGATCTGCCAAGATGGGCTTCCATGGTACAGGAATGAGAGGGGAGGGAAATGGGTGAAAGGAAGGACTATTTAGGTTACTAAATTATTCCAGTCAACTGAGAATTCCTATGGGCAACATAAGAAGCCTGAAAGACAGTGTGGTACAGTTAGCAAAGGGGTCAGATGACAAGCATTTATTAGATGCTTACTACGTGCGACACTCAGGGTTGTTGTGTGTTTGTCCTTCGTTCTCAAAGAGGATCATGACATCAGGGAGATGATGACATGACTTGCAGTTGACTGTGATTTGAGTGAGGGAGGGCTGTGCAAAATCATCAGCCCCACTTTCTCCTCCAGACCCATCTGGATCCAGGGGCCAGATATTCATCAGGATGACTAGAGATGGTACAGGATGCAATGCAAGACCTTGGCTCTTTTAGGCTAAGGCCTTTTCAGGTTCTCACTCTGAGTGAGGTAATGCCCACTCAGTGAATAGGCCTCTTTAAGAAGTGAGTGAAAGGATGGCCCCCTTAATTTAAAAAAAAAGTTAAATTGAGTTCTAGGAAAACAAAGAAAAGTTTAAAAAGTCCCTGTCTTCAAGTAGTATATGTTCTAAAGAGGGAGAGAACAAAGAGATATTTAAGTAATATATATTAATAAAAAGTAATATATATTAATATAATAGTAATATAATAAAATAAAATAATATTTAAGATATTAAATATAAAACTATGCATAGACTATAAGAAAGCAATCTGGAAAGGGAACGTATCAGCTACTTGGGGACTAAGAGGGCAGATGGGTGGCACAGCAGATAGAGTACCAGGCCTGGAGTCAGGAAGAACTAAATTCAAATTTGGCCTTAGACACTTGCTATATGACCCTGGGCAAATCATTTAACTCTGTTTGCCTCAGTTTCTTCATTTCTAAAATGAGCTGGAGTAGGAGATGGCAAACTATTCCATACCTCTGCCAAGAAAACCACAAATGGGGTCACGAAGAGTCAGGCATGACTAAAATGACTGAATAATATCAACAAAAGGGGACTAGGAAAGGTATCTTGAGAAAGCAGGGTTTGAGCCAAGTCTTGAAGGAAGCTGTGGAAGAAATGACAAAAAGAGGAATGACAGACAGAGGAAGAGCATTCCAGGCATAAGGCACAGTCAATCCTATGACACAGGATGGGAGCTAGATTGAGTGTCACATTCAAGGCACATCAGCCTGTATAACTGAGTTGTAGGGTTCATAGAGAAGAGCGAAGTGTAGGAAGGCTGGAAAAGTAAAAAGGGGCCAGGTAATGAATGAAGGGCATTAAATGCCAAAAGAAGGCATTTATATTTGACCATGAGGGTAACTGGGCACCACTAGAGCTCCCTCAGTAAAAGGATAAAATGGTCAGACCCACACTGCTGAATCCCCTTGGCAGCTGAACAGAGGGTGGTTTAGAGCAGAGAAGAGACTTTTCACATCACTTAGAGTGGAGAGAATGGATTTTCACCCCACTCAGATTCTTACCTGTTGTGGGACCTAGGCAGCACATCACTCGCAATACTTCAGTTTCCTCATCTCTAAAGACAGAGTTTCCTCATTGGGAATTCTCTATACCAAATGACATTAAAAGTTCAGTCTACTCCCCAAAAGGTGGGATTATTTCATTACTAAACTCATAGGGTTGTTGTGAGGAAAATATGCTACAAATTTTTAAGCTGTGGGGTGATAGTGATATGAAGGGTACTTATCCCTCATGTGTGTACTATTAAAGGTAGCAAAATAGGAGGAGTAAAGGTAATAGAGGATAAATAGAGGAGTAATGGTAAAAATCCTCTCACCCTCCTCATTCCACTTTCCTTTGGACTCTGAAAGTCAGGTGATGCTACCTCCCTGTGGAAAAACTCAATAGCCTTTGTTCCCTGACTAATGGTTCAGAGGTCTCAATTGATGCCTATACTCTATCTTCAGTGAAGGAAACAATAATGGCAGAACCAGAATTTGCAGACACCAGCTTGTCCTCTCTGCTGGAGAAAGTAAAAATCAACTCTGACTTCCTCCCCACTTACACCAGCATATGGAGACTTTCAGGAGAGTCACTAAATGGCCCAAGATTCCTGCATTCATCAGAGCAGACAGAATGATGACTGTGTACTGGATGACTAAAAAACCCTTTTTCTTAGCTTCTGGCTAGGCATTCAGACAAAAACTGAGCTTGTGGGATTTTGACGTCCATGCTACCTGGAGGTGGAGGAAGAGGACAGGTAAAGTTGAAATGGAGGAATGGAACATGGAATAAGTTACCGTCTCAGATGTGGGTGGTGGATTGGAATTTGATGATAACATGCTTATGTTACCACTTTGATTATTTTTTAAAAGTAAAGATTTAGATGAAGGCAATTTAGCAAGACACAGCTACAGGGGGAAAATGAGAGTAGACAAATAGCTGAGGACCTACAAACTGAGTGGTATGATTGGTAGGTACAAACACATCCTCCCTAAACAAAAGAGCGATCCTAGCACCACGTGTGTAAGGGCTGGGAGGTTACTGGCAAGCTGCTACCATAATAAACCGAATTAGAGGAAATGAAGTCCAGTTGGTTAAGGCCCTCTGGTGTTGGGTGGTGCTCACTGGAAATAAAAGAATTATTTTGCTTGGGGAAAAAAAAATGGTAAGCCTCTGCAAAATTCTCTTAAAAACTCTATGGTTTATAGACAATGATTATAAACATGGGATGGTAACATCTTGGTTTATGAAGAAATTAATTTAGACATGAATATGGCATTAAAGGTATATAAATTATGACTACATACATTGATTTGCCATTGTTATTAGAGTGTATCTATTTACTCAATGTGGCATACTAGATAGAAAAACAGTCTCACAGTTTGGGAGACTTGGGTTAATGGCCTATATCTGACACATATTATCTATGTGACCCTGGTCAAGTCACTTAACCTCACATCCTTTCTTAGTCTCAGAGTGCCACAAGGAAATTCTCTATAACTATCAATTGCTGAATACTTACTGATCTGTGTCTGGAGAGGGAATTTTCACATCAGAGGTTGCCTATATCAATGAAATCATAGATCAGAAAAACATCAAAAAGTTTTCTTAGCACTGAAACTGGATTTCATTTTTCTCTCTGTAAAGTAAGACAACTGGACTAGAGTAGCAAGTCTCAAACTTTTCAGAGATCAGGACCACTATAACCTCTTTAAAACTATTCTTGACGCCAAAGAGATTTTATTTCTAAGGCTTTCATCTATTGTCATTTACAATATTTGAAATGACAAGTGGTAGGTTTTAAAAGTACTTATTTATTATTTCAATTTAAAAATAATTAACCTATTACATATTAACAAAAATGATATATTTCCCCAAAAAAGAACAAAAAACAGTTCCTCTTATTTAAGGTATCAGGATAGATGCTTACCAGTCACTAATAAATTCTTCCTGAAACCCTTAACACAAGTGGTGCTGGGATCTCTCATTGTCCAGGAATGTATTTGCATTGACCAATTAAATTACTCAGCTTGTGGGTCTCTACCTGTTTATCCACTTTCATTTGTCCCTTGTAGCTATGTCTTACTAAACAGCCTCTTCCAAAGTCATTACATGTTAAAAAGCATTTAATCACAGTGGTAACCTAAGTCTAAGTATGTTAATGTCAAATCAAATTATTTTCCAAAACAAATAAAATCAATGAGAACAGTGGAATTGTTTTACATATATTTACACGCCTCTTTAATGTCTGACTTAACAGAAGATTCTCATAGCTGCTTCTGCATTCAATCTCTTATTGTATTTTGTTTTTCTGAAGCATATGAAGAAAATTGGCCTCACATAGATATGGAGTTGGAAAAGGGAAGAGTATTTTGATAGACAAATAATGTCTTAGTATTATTATTTTTAAAAAGAGTTTTACCCTCAAAGATTCTTGAGTTTTTCAAGTGTCTTAAATTCTATCTCATAAAGAAGAGAACATCATCCACCACTTCCAGAAACTTGTGGCATCTGTGTAATGGGGTAAAACATGCAACAGTAAGTCAAGTATTCATTAAATATCTACCATGTGCTAAATACTACTGTAAACATTGGAGATCCAAAAAAGGCAAAAGCAGTCAAAGAATCATAGATTTATAGCTAGAATAAACCTTAGAAATTATCGAGTTCAATCTCTCCATTTTTTATAGATGAGAAAACCAAGATTTAAGAGATTCAGTGACATGCTCCTAGTCACAAATATGATAAGGGAAGAGCCAGAATTCAAATCCAGGTCCTCTGATTGGGTCCAAATCTAAAACTCTTTCCAAATGGGGAAGTAGTAGCCTAGCATCTCCATTTAGCCTGCCTCTTACACATGTGAATACCCTGTACTGTGAAGAGTATCCTCTTGATATTTCATATCACAAAGAGATTTACAGTCACTTAAACTCCAATGTATCCCAGAGACTGAAGTCCATATATCATTGTCACTCTTCCCAACCTTCTTCAAGAGTGGCTATTCCTTTTCTTTAGAGACCTGGTTTGTCTCCATCACCACCAAGTCTTTCTACTTTAAAGTACTTGCTTGTAAAGAATACTTTTTTTTTTTAATTATTCAGTCATTTCAGTCATGTCTGACTCTTCATGACCCCATTTGGGATTTTCTTAGCAAATATATTGGACCGGTTTGCCATTTCCTTCTCCAGTTCATTTTACAGATGAGTAAACTGAAGCCAACAAAGTTAAGTGACTTGCCCAGGATCACACAGCTCATAAATGTCTGAGACTGCATTTGAACTCAGGTATTCCTGACTGCAGGCCCAGCTGTACTATCCATTGTACCTAGCTGCCCACATATTGACTTAGAAAACCACAAATCAACATTATCTATATTGTATTGTATTTTTATTTATTTTGTTAAATATTTATCACTTACCTTTTCATCAGGTTCAGTCCTCTAGCCAGTGGTGAGTTTGACACCTTTAGTATAGATTATGAGAAAAAATGTAAACTCCTAGCTGATAAAAGAATTGTTTTCACATGTTTTAAGCCATGTTTGCTACCTTGTATATGCAAGCACAAGAGGTAACCTGATATAATGGATAGACAGCTGGTTTTAGAATTAGGAAGACCTGAACTCAAATCTCATCCCTGACATTTCCCAACAGGGGGCAAGTCATTTAGACCTTTGTGCTCTAGACAACCCTCTAAGAATACAATTTGCGGAGAAGGTGATGATCTGCATGAAATCTTACTGGGAGGCCCCTATCTCAATTAGGTCTCAGTTTAGTCCCAACATATGTAAATATATGTGTATGAGAATAAATTCCTATTTAATTTGTTTTGAGAATTATGGGATCAGTCTTGAGATCTTTGGAGACATAAAAACAACAAAAGAGTGATATTCTGGATCAAGAGCAGAGCCAAAATCAAAACAGCAAATTCTAAACTCCCAGAACTGGGATGCTGTCACATTAAGCTGTGGTGTTGTTATATGTATGTAATTAATTCTGTATGTATGTAACTAATTCAAATATGTTATGTAATTAACTCAGAGCCAAACAGAAACTCAAGAGTTCATCTACTCTATCCCTTTGCATCAAGGCTAGGGATTCTTAACCTGGGCTCTGTGAACTTGTCTCTTAAAATACTTTTTAAAAAATTATTTCAATATAATTGCTTTACTTTACAATGATACGTATTTTATTTTATACACATTTACAGTGTTATTCTGAGAAGGCATCCACAGGTTTCACTAAACTATCCATGGGCCCATGACATGGGAAAAAAAAAAAGGTTATGAATCCCTGTTTTAGGCAGATCTATATCTAAGTAGTTGAGGAAGTGACAGGAAAGTGAAGCACAAATCTGCTTCATCTAACAGATGAGCAGCTCAATGAGAAGCGCACTAGTCTTATAGTCAGACCTGAGTTCAAATCCTACCTCAAACACTTATTACCTGTCTGACTGTGGATAAGTCATTTAATGTCTACCTGTTTTGGTTTCTTCACCTGTAAAATGGAGATAATAATAGCACTCATTTCCCTGGGTTGTATGAGGATAAAATGAGATATATCTGTAAAAACCTTTGCAAACATTAAAGCACTATATAAATACTAGCTGTTTTCATTATTCTTTAAGCAAATAGAATAACACACAGGAGAAACACAGAGGTAGTAGTGGCCACAGAGCTGGTCTCCAAGGCAGAAAGAGTTGTGTCCAATTCCAACATCTCATACACACTATTATCCCTGGAAAATCAATTCCCCTCCTTAGGGTTCTGTAAAACTGCCTGGGGGGGGGGGGGTGCAGAGCCAAGATGACAGTAAAAACAGGGAACTTGCTTGAATTCATGCTCCAAACACTTCCAATATCTGTGTAAAAAAAAAAAAAAAGACCATACGCAAATTTTAGTGCTACAGAACCCACAAAGTGACAGAGAGAAACAAATCTCCCACTGAAGCCAGCCTAACAGGTCGACAGTAAGGGTCTATTGCACCAGGGTGGCAGTGGAGTCCCACATGGTCCACGCCAGTACACACCTGTGGCACAGATCTGCCAGAGTAGACTTCAGGGGGGCTAAATCACAGCCAGCTGTGGTGGGTTTTCAACCCATAAACACCAAAGAGAAAGCAAAAGGTCATTTGGGGAATCTCTGTTGGAACTGGGTGAGAGAAGAACATTGTACCAATCCCTGACCCCAGGGTGGGGAGGGGGTTGCAGTTGTGGCTGCCCCCTGAGCTCCAGGCCCACAGATCATGGGGGGACCAAGTGACTGTCCAGAGGGTAATTGCAGGACTCTCTTTGCTAGTGCTGAGACAGGATTCTCTCTTTGCCCTGCTTGGATCTGGGTCACAGTCTTAGGTGGCAGTTCTCTGGTGTGGAGTGCTGGCATGGTAGAGCTTGTTGAGGCTGTTGGAGAGGCAGTCCTCCTCACAGTTCTGAGGCAGGTGACTAGAAGTAGCTCTGACAACAACTGCCCAAAACCCCAGGAATTTGGCACACAGCATTCTCCACTCTGGAAGTAGAGCTCTACTGTGGCAAAGAGCTCAAAAGTCAAGTAACTGGCTGATAAGATGAGCAAACAGAGGAAGTGAAATCAAACTACAGAATCATTTTTTGGTGACAAAGAGGATGAAAACTTTAGAACCAGAAGAAGACAACAAAGTCAAAACTCTTGTATCAAAAGCCTCCAAGAAAAATATGAACTGTTCACAGGCCATGGAGGAGCTCAAGAAGGATTTTGAAAATTAAGTAAGAGAAGTAGAGGAAAAACTGGGAAGAGAAATGAGAATGATGCAAGAAAATCATGAAAAACGAGTCAACAGCCTGCTAAAGGAGACCCAATAAAATACTGAAGAAAATAACACCTTACAAAATAGACTACTCAAATGACAAAAGAGGTCCAAAAAGCCAACAAGGAGAAGAATGCCTTAAAAAGCCTAATTGGCTAGATGGAAAAGGAATTTCAAAAGCTCATTGAAAAAAAATTCCTTCAACATTAGAATGAAGCAAATAGAAGCTAATGATTTTATGAGAAATCAAGATACTATAAAACAGATCCAAACAAATGAAAGAACAGAAGGCAATGTGAAATATCTCATGGGGAAAACCACTGACCTAGAAAATAGATCCAGGAGAGATAATTTTAAAATTATTGGACTACCTGAAAGCCATGATCAAAAAAAAAACCTAGATACCATCTTTTGAGAGTTTATCAAAGAAGATTGTCCTGATATTCTAGAACCAGAGGGCAAAATAGAAACTGAAAGAATTCACCAATCACCTCTTGAAAAAGATCCCAAAAAGAAAACTCCTAGGAATATTATAGCCAAATTCCAGAGTTCCCAAGTCAAGGAGAAAATATTACAAGCAGTCAGGAAGAAACAATTTGAGTATTGTGGAAACACAATCAGGATAACACAAGATCTAGCAGCTTCTACATTAAGGGATCGAAGGGCTTGTAATATGATATTCCAGAGGTCAAAGGAGCTAGGACTAAAACCAAGAATCACCAACCCAGCAAAACTGAGTATAATACTTCAGGGGAAAATATGAATGTTCATTGAAATAGAGGACTTTCAAGCATTTTTAAAAAAAAGAAAAGAAAGAACTGCCTAAGGAGATAAGTTGCTGTAACGCCAATCACAGCAAGCACATCTGAGGGCTGCTGCTGCGAATAATTTTAAGGATCTAATTGCAAGGTATAATGAACACTCTATTCAGAATTAACCCTTATTCAAGAAACTAAAGTATAACATTCATAGCAACATAACAACTTATTAAACATTGAATTCAATATATCACATACTGTCCCATAAGATACTTGTCTATAAACTAAAACATAACAACATAACAAGGCACACAGCATATATCATTGCATTCAGTATAACCCGAAATACTTGTTTATAGAATAAGAGGATACCAGGCCAGGATGTTCCCTAGCACAACACATCCTTAAAGGGTAGGAGAAAGTACAAACACACTGCCCACCCCTAAGTCACAATAAATTACAATCTCCTCAATCAATACAGAGTGTCCAAGTAAAGTCTTTCATCTTAACTCCAGGCTGACTTCCCAGTCCCATGGTTCTTCCTCTGTGGTCGGACTGCTCCCACCTCTTGCCTGGATTCACAGGCAGGCAGTTTTCCACTCCTGCTCCATGTCTCAGCACTCAGGGATTGCTCTTGCCTGACAGCAGGCTGAAGGGACTCCTGCCCCTAGCTTCTGTCTCTAGGAAAACAAAGTTCAACAGGGCAAAAACATTATTTACACACATTACCAGCACCACCACTTCAATTAATTTTAACAGCTCTTAAAAGGGGCTTGAGGTAAGCCTCCCTCCTTTCTGTGGGCAAGTTTCTGCTATAGGTCTGTTCACTGTCAAAGTCTGGAGGCTCCTCAGCTGCTGATCTCCAAGGCTTGGTGAGTCTCTACTATCAGAGATCTCCTCTACCCTATCTAAGGTTTCCTCTCTGCTCAAAGCTCGTTCCTCTCCTTCTTCATTGTCTCTTCCCTTCATTTTCTTCCTCTCAACACTGGCTCTCTTAATGCCTGCTTTCTCAACCACTGTTCTACACACACACACACACACACACACACACACACACACAAAAAAAAGTTCTACTTGGCATCTGATAGGCTACAACCCACATGCATGTATCTGATTGGCTAGAGCCCAAATGCGCATATCTGATTGGCTCAACCCAGAAAGTAAGCCTGAAGCTGGGAAACTGAATTCCAAAGAAGAAAACAACAACAACAAAAAAAATCCTACTTTGCTTGCTGTTACAGTTAGTAAATTTCATAAATAGGAGTGAAATCCCAGTCTCTCATCTCTAAGTCTCAAACTTTTTTTTTTAATACACCATGTTCCTTAAGTCTACTTCCCCATTTCTGAATGCATGCAAACTACTTTAGTACTTTGCATTCTTTCCTGTCTCTTACTAAAATGAACTTTTACTTTCATAGGAAGCTTCTTGGCATGGGACATTTTGCATCCACTTGGTTTTTCTTGTGCCATGATTACAATTCTCTTTTTGGCAATGTTTTAAGGAATCATTACAATGTGATTTGTAGACCAACATCTAAAGCATCTCATTAAATACAGTGAATGCCTCTTCAACCTGGACTGTGCTTTGGTTCACATAACATATAAAGCATTAATTATAAAGTAATCATAACCAGATAGCAACTTGTCCTCTGATCATTTCTACTTGTGCCCCTGTCCAAAAGACAAGAATGTAACTAAAATGATAATAACACATATTATGTTAGGTATGTATATTGCCCATTGTATGGTTAATGGAATATAAGATCTTTCCTGTCCATTAATAAGCCTATGTGACCATGTGTTCCCTTTTTTCCTTGGAAAAGGGGCCATATTCCCAGGTCTAAAGGTATACAGGTATTTCAATCATAGATCTCTTGCTGCTTTGCACTCCAGCCCAGTTCATAGCTGTCACACACACACACACACACACACACACACACACACACACACACACACAC
>NW_027187335.1:5092682-5175996 GCF_028583685.1 Petaurus breviceps papuanus | reverse complement strand
CACACACACACACACACACACACACACACACACACACACACACACACGCGCGTGCGCGCGCGCGCGCGCACACACGTGTGTGTGTGTGTGTGTGTGTGTGTGTGTGTGTGTATTCAGGGAGATTTATATTGCCTTGTTTAGGGGGAAACTTGCTTACAGTGAGGCTTGTCTGCAAGAAGGCTTTCACACCTTTTGTTACTGAGCCAATTAGGCATATCTCTTGGGTTGTAATGCCTTCTGACTCTGAGTCTATTAGTTGAAAACTATATATACTGGGAGGTTGGTATTTTACTTTGGGGCTCACTCATGGGAAGAATGTTTCTTTGTGATTTGATCAGACAAGACTCTGGGTAGCCATTGTTAAGGAGTCCCCTGGCTTTGTGAACTTAGAAGTTGGTGCTCCCAGGTCTGGTGATTAGGTATCCATTACTCAGTTTAGACAGTTGGAACCCTGTCTATTGGATTTTTTCTTGGATACTCACTTCTTTCTACTTATCTGTCTGCATTGTTTAATTAAAGTAAGATTATTGACCCCTTTGAAGCTATCTTTCCTTTAGAAAAGCAGATGGAAGAATCTGTGCTAACAATCTGCCCTGTGTGCTAGTGTGGTTTACATACATGTAAATTTTAAATTTTACATACATTTATATACATGTAAATTATATGTATGTTCACATGGATCTGTCTAAATGTGGGTCACAGGTAGCCATAAATAGATATCACTAGAATCTTGCCCATCACTTTCCAAAGAAGACTTCATTTCTACCAGGAGGGAAGCAGATAATTGGTGCTATGACATTGGCTTCTCTGTTTTCTTCAAAGAGGATGGATGGGTGTCACATTAGAACTTCACTTATCTGACTTTCTAAATCTTGTTAGTCTAGGGGAATTTTTTTTTAATTCAAACCACTTTCCTGGTCACTATTCCTTAACAGGAAGGAGTGTCCCAACCCACATCATAGGGATTGATTTCCCTCTAAAAAAATGCTATTTACACAAAGGCCTACATATATAATGAATAGTAAATAAAATCATTTATTCAAGATAATAGGAAACAGAAATCAATTAAGTTATATAGAATAGAATATACCAGACAATGCTCAAGGTAAATGAGCCTTCCCATTTATAGCAAGATATTTTAGCTCAACCAAGAGAGAAAGTGTTGAGTATCTGTAACATCAAGCAAAGAAGTACTTAGCACCTTGTTTAAGCTCAAATGTCTTTTATCCTTGCCCTAATTATATCAAGTCTTTGTTAAGAAACAGAACTTGTGAACCCCACAGTGGGAGGAACTTGCTGATGCAACAGGGAGGAGCTAATGAACATATATAAGGAGAAGCCCAAGCTGAGAAAGGGCAGAACTGAAAAGAGAGCACTTATGGTGGCAGAATTGAGAAACAGAACTTTGTGATGGCCAGATGCTCTGTTTGTCTGTTCTGTTTGTGTTGATTTTTGTTTGTGATACTTTGTATAGAAGCCCTGGGACTTTACCAGAAGCTCTTAAGGAGAATTTTCTTGTTATCTGTTTACAGAAGTCCTGGAAGAGGGTTTCAGGGTCCTGGCACTTTACTGATGATTTGTGTTGATCTCTTGGACCTTGTCTGTGAGTCTCTGTTGATTTCACAGGCAGACAATGAATTAATAATGTTGCCGGCAATGTGCATGAATGTTGTTTTGGCTCTGTTAAGCTTTGTCTTCCCAGAAACAGAAACTGTGAAGAACTTGGATGGACGGGACACTGTGAGCTTCAGTATGGAATTGGAACTGGACAAGGAACTGGATGAGGAAATAGACAAGGAGCTGGATGAGGAGCTGAGAACTTCCTACCTTTGAATCCAGATGACAGTTGGGTAGATTCAGGCAGGAGCTGGGACCATGGAAGAGGAACCATGGAATCTGAGAGCCAGCCTTGAGTTAAGATGAAAAGACCTCTTCTTGGGTACTTAATGCTGACTGAGAAGATTATGATTTACCCTGACCTAGGAGTGAAGAACTTTGACCTTTGTACTTTGTGTCCCTTAAGGAGGAGATGATTGAGTTAAGGACTTACTGAATGCTGTACTTTGTTTTTTGTGAATGTTTTGCTTTAATTTACTTCAGAATAACTGGAGAGTTCACTATATTTTATGATCAGAATCTTAAAGCTGTTCACAGCAGCAGTCCTCTGGAAGGCTGCTTGCTCATGCTTGGCTTTACAATATCACGCAAAGAGAAGTTCTTAGAGTCTCTACCAAACAAGAATTTGTTAAAAACAAGGATGTTCATCTCTTCCTGGAATCTTTCTTTACCTCCATGAACCTCTCACTGAAAAGAGCCTGGATCCACATGTGTTCTGTCTTAAAGCCAGAAGCCCAGCATCTCTCTTCCCTAATCTCTCACCCAACTATACCCTTCATGAAGGCATAGAGCATCAAGCAATTATTCTCCCCACCAATAAATTGCTGTTGTTGTTTTTCAGTTGTGTCCAACTCTTTGTGACCCCATTTAAGGTTTTCTTGGCAAAGATATTGGAATGGTTTGCCATTTCCTTCTCTAGCTCATTTTACTGATAAGGAAACTGAGACAAGCAGGATTTAAGTGACTTGCCCAGGGTCACACATCTAGTAAGTGTGACCACTGTGCCACCTACCTGTCCCACCAATAAGAAGAATCTTTTGCAAATGCTAGGCTTCAATCCTGCTCCCTTGAGCCAAAACTTCTTGTACATTTAATAATAACATATTTATAAAGCATACATAAGTTTTCAAATCCCTTGACTCACTGTATGACATAAGACAAGAATAAAAAGATGGTGCTTCTCTTTGTCAAGGCAAACTCCTGGACATGAACACTTAATCTCATTTTATTTTCTTACATCAAATTAGCTCCACTACCATGTCCATTCTTCCTTTCTATTCATTAGCTTCTCCCTATCCATTAGTTCATTCCCTGCTGCCTAAAAACATCTTCATCTCTACCAATCTTTTTTTTTTTTAAGTTCTCTAAGTCCTACCATCTCTGACATCCCTGGTCCTATATCTCCTACCTCCTCCACTGAACTCCTTGAAAAGGACATTTTTACTCAATGTTTCCACTTTCTTTGATATTCTTGATCACTATATCCTCCTATAAACCCTCTCCTTTCTGAGATTTTGTGATGCTACACTGTGGGGGGCTATTGATATCCCGTCCTCTCACTTACCCATAGTAAGTCTTCGGTCGTCACCGGCCTCCTAGGAGGAATTACCAGACAGAGCACCCGAGGTTTGCAGGAGTTGTTTATTCAGGCTCAGCTACATCTCGACTGCCCTGAACTTCCGAATCAGGGCAACTTATAGGTACACATAGCCAATCATCTTCTACAGCTCTATTCATTACCTTTTAAGGTCATACATCAAGCAAGCAGGCACTAGCCCATATACCATTACTTCCTGGCCCCCAACACTACACCTTCTTGTATTTCTTCTTACCTGTATTATCATTCCTTCTCACTCTCCTTTTCTGCATATTCATCTACATCATACCAACTAGTTATGGAAGTCCCCGAAGCTCCCTACTGGGCTCTTTCTCTTATCTCTACACTATTTTACCTGGAGATTTCATTAGTTCTCATTGGTCCAATGATAATTTCTATGTTGATCATTCCCAAATCTATATATCCAGTTCTAGTGTTTCTCCTGAACTTCAGTACCAACTGTGCACCAATTACTAGTACAACAACTGGACATTTTAAACCAGGTGTCCTACAATCATCTCAAACTTAACAGGACCAAAATAGAGCTCATCATTTCTTCCCCTAAAACCACCCTTCATTCAATTTACCCAGCTGTATTCTTAGAATTAATTTTAAAATCCTTTGCTGTTGTTGTTCAGTCATTTCAGTCGTGTCTGACTTTCTGTGATCCTATTTGGGATTTTCTTGGCAAAGATATCAAAGTGGTTTGCCATTTCCTTCTACAGCAAACGGGATTAAATGATTTACCTAGGGTCACACTGCTGTGTAATTTTTCATTTCCTTCTCCAGATTAAAATTCTTAGTTTCTGTCAAAGCTCCATCATCTATGAAAGACTTTTCCTGATCACCCTCCTCTATACCCCCAGTTTCTGGGACATCCTTTGCAAAATTAGCTTATATTTGCTTCTTTCTCTTTTGCATTTACTAGCTTTGTGATCCTGGGAAGTTCACTTGACCTAACTTTCTGCCTCAATTTTCATATCTGTAAAATGGGGATAATAATAGCACCTACCATTTAGGGCTTTTGTGAGGATAAAATGTGATAATATAATGTGATATAACATAACTTAACATGATAATATTATAATCAATATACAAATATTGAAGTGCTAGATAAATTCAATCATCTTCATCATCATCACCATCACTTGCCCAAATAAAATGCAAGTGCTTTGCAAAACTTGAAGTACTAGAAACATTGTATTGTCATCATTATTATTATCACTATTAATTATTCCCCAAATAAAATGCAAGCTTATTGTAGGCAGAGACTGTTTTGTCCCTAGAGGTGCTAAGAGGCAGAATGGATAGAGCATTTTACTTGGAATGAGGAAGACCTGAGCTCAAATGCAGCCTCAGACATTCACTAGCACTTCGACCCTGGGCAAACTTTCTGTTTGCCTCAGTTTCTTCATCTGTAAAATGGGAATAATAACAATACCTATCTCCCAAGATTCCTACAAGGATCAATTGAGATAATATTTGTAATGTATTTAGTGAAGAGGATACCCTCTAAGAGGGTTAAGGTTGCTCTGGAGACCCCAAAATACCAACACACTGGGTCCTACTGAATGAATTTGACTCAAGTCTTCTTAGCCAAAGAAAAGTAAAATTTATTAAAAGTTCTCTTGCATTAGACACAGAGTAAGTCTGTGCTAGGTCCTTCTATGGTGCTCTCACTATTCTATGGCATTCTTTGGTGCTCTCCCTATTCTATGGAATTCTATGGAGCTCTCATCCATGAGGCCATATCACATGGTGTGAGATGGGGTCTTATATAGAGAAGGTTGTGGGAGGGATCTAGGGGTGGTCTAGAGCAGGAGTTTGGGGAGGGTCTTCAGGAAGAGTTAATGAGGTCAATGAGTGATTAAGGGTGGGAAGTAGCTGGAGATTAAAGACAATGGTGGGCTAGGCCAGTTCAAGGGTGGATCATACTTTGATAGGCTCAAAGGTGGGAAGTCTAGTAACAGAGGCTTGGGCTCAGCCAGAATGTAAGGCTTATTGCCTCATGCAAATGCCTCATCAAATGGGACTACCCAATCAAGAGTCCAAGGGAGGTCCCCAGAGCCTGCACCCCAAGGACTCAAGGAGAGCTTGAGGGGGCCCCCAGGACCCATACCTCATCATTTAGCATAATGTCTGGCATGTAGCAGCTGCCAAATAAATCTTTGATTTTTGCGCGTTGATTGATTCTTAACCTTTCCTTTACAAACAGGTCCAGAAAATCATGAAAAAGCTTTTAATTTACCCCTACTTTTGTAATGGAGACTGCTGTATTTTCAGAATGTCTTTGATGGTGTCTCCCCAAAAGTAGAGGTTGACTAGCCTATCTGATAGCCTTGAGTGTACGTAAACTTCCAAAACTGGTTCAGATTTGCTAACCTCCTGCTTAGGAGAAGAATTTTTGATTGGCTATAAAAATGGATCTATGAATGTCTGCAAACAGGCCTTAGTTGACCTCAGTTATTTCATCTCTGAGCCATTCTATTCTGCTTCTCAATCTTGGTGGATCACTTTGACTCCTTTTCTGACAATGTGTGGTAAGAAAGAATTCTATAAGGGCCTTCCCCTATATCACTGAAATGTGGCCCCATAAAACAGGCCTCAACTTACAGTCTCTGCATTCACTCTTGTGAAAAATGATTTTAAATCTTAGTAAGCAGTGTCTTGGAGACTCAGAGTTTCCCCCAGTCCCTTCCCCTCTTACAAATTCAGTCTCTCCTTTAGAAGGACATTACTGATAATAAGATTGTATTGAATCTTCTTATCTGGGCCAAATTCTAACCAGATTTGAATTGATTTAATCTGCTCAGGTTTAGGGGGAGACAGATCCTTCTGCCTAGATAGCCCAAGATTGGGAGTGGTCTGATAAGATGAAGAGGGGGTGGCGGGGTGCTGGTCTGATAGAAGTATTTCCTCTGAAAACAGAATGATGGCAGGTGATACTATTTTATATTCTAGAAGAAAAGATTAGAGAATGATCTTCTGAATTTCAAAAGATTAGAAGAGCTAGTGTGTCCAGGTATCTTGATGTCCTAAAATCTCCCTCCTTACCACCCCTATCCTGGTTAAACAACTGTTTGTGTCCATGATCCTACAAGTAAACCAGCTTGTATCTTAAAGATGGAAACAAATAAAGGGAATTGGTTGCAATCAATCTTTTTCTCGAGATCAGATAAAACTATGTTCTTTTACTAGATGATTTTATATAGTTTTTTTAGAATATATTAGTAGTAAGAATATACATTCACATTTATATGACTTTAAAACTTATAAATAATAATAAATTATAAAAGTGATTATATCTAATTATATAAACTGCCATAATAAATTAATTAAAATGAGAAATAGTAAAGTTGTCCACTAGGTGAAAATTCATTTACTATAGTGTAATGTAATGTAATGCCAAGGAAAGGCAACTTCCCAAGGTTCAAAATACCAGCATAGGTGCTCTCCATTTTACTCAGTGACCAACCAAGGACAGAGAACATAAAAACATGACATCATTCAAAATACAGCATTTACTAAGTGTGATTAAATAATTTCCAAGTACTACCCCACCCCAGGACCTTCCAATCATTCAATCAATTACAAAGTCCCTGTTCTAAATACTACTCCACCCCTAGGCTGTACCTTCATTTAGTCCACCACAAAGCCCCTCTTCTCAAATGGAGATTAGTTTCCAATCTAAGTAAAGTACATTCATTTGTTCAACCATAGAACACAAAAAGGTCAAAAGTTCCCCACCCCTGGATCACAATTGAATCCACCCCAGAGTTACATCAAGTTTAAGCACAGCACTTAATACCCAAATGGAGGTCTTTTTCTTCATCTTGACAGGAGGCAAGTTCTCAGCAATCTTAGTTCCTGGGGAGACAAGGCTTAGCAAGGCCACAAGATACATTGCCAGTCTCTTCATTAATTCATCCTCTGTCTGTAGAACAGTCCTAGAACCCCTGAAAACATTAAAAAAAAAACCCTCTCCCAGGATTTCTGTAAACATACAACAAGAAAATCCTTCTTCAGGGCTTCTGAACCAACAGAAAGGTTCCTAGACCCCTGCAACAACAGCACTGTCCTTCACCAGTGGACAGTATTCACTCTGTCTGCAGGACAGTCTCAGGGCTTCTTAACCAAAAGCCAGGTTCCAGGACTTCTTCAACAACAGGACTGTCTTTCACCAGTGGACAAATCTGGCAAAACAACATCAAAACAGACAGACAAAGTACCAGCAAAACAGCCATGTCTCCTCAGTCCTTGGCAGCTCAGGGGGCAGGTCTCAAAAGTCCAGGGCGATTCAAAGAGGCCCTCAGCAATCCATTCAGTGTCTCTCTCTGCCTCCACGAAAAAAAAAAAGTTCTTCTGCCTCTCTCTTGTCTCTCCAAATCTACCTACCTCACCAGCTCCTCCCAGTTCAGGACTCTCTTTTCACATCAACAAGTCCATCCCACAGGTGGGATTAACAAACTCTGGGTTTTAACACAATCAGTTTGAAAACCAAGCCAATACAGGGGAATCTTTAATTGCCATTACTATCACATATAGTAACCCATTTAATATGGCTTCTAAAGGTTTACAAGGCAGCTTCCTCAGGTCAACCATGTAAGAGATGAATGAAAATAATGTTATCCCATTTTTACAAAAGAGGAAACTGAGGATCATAGAGATTAAGTATCTTGGATTAGGTCATCAGCTAGTAAATTGAACTGAAATTTAGATTTGTTGATTTAATCAGCAAGAATTTGTTAGGTACTGGCTAGGTGCCAGTACTACATTTGGGGATACAAAGACAAAAACAAAATAATCCAGGCCCCCAAGGACTTTCCATGCTATCAGGGGAACAACATGTACATAAATACATACAATGTATAAATACTCAACCTGTGATTTCAGTGATTTAGGCAGACTGAGTGCCAGGCCTGAAGTCAGGAAGACTCATCTTTCTAAGGTCAAATCCAGCATCAGAGAGTTACTAGCTGTATGACCCCGGCAAGTTACTTAAGCCTGTTTGCCTCAGTTTCCTCATTTGTAAACTGAGCTGGAGAAAGAAATAAAAAACCACTCCAGTATCTCTGCCCAAAAGAAGAAAAAAAAACAAATCCAAAGAACCAAAAAATCCAAATTGGGTCATGAAGAGTCAGACATGCCTGAAAAACAACTGAATACATATGTAGGAGAGGAAATTCCCTTTACTAATACAGGATGATGCATTCTCTTTAGTCATAAAAGGTAGGCTAGAAAACTGGAGGTTAAATGAATCGTCCAGGGTCACAAAGTCAGTAAACATCAGAGATAGGATTTAAACTCAGGAACTGCTACCTTGAGGGCAGCTCTCTATAGCTCACTACACTATACTGCCTCTCAGAATAAAGCAAACATAAGTGTAATAGTGTGTATGGCAAGAAATCAGTAGGAACTTCATTGGTACCCCCTCTACCTCACTTCTCAACTTCCTCTTGCACTGATAGGTACTCAGCTATCTACTTCTCCTACTTAGGGTTCTAGTGTTAACCAGGGTTAGCATTGGGGATTATTTTCTAATGCTAATGCTCACAAGCCCCCATTCAGTGTAGTCCCCATTGATTATTAGCCAGTCAGAGTTAACTGGCGCTTAGAAAAGGTTATGTGCTAATATGGAGCATCCCTTCAAACCATAGGCACACTCTCCCCTTCCATACACAAAATCCTTGAGTAGAGTAGACTCAAGCTTAGAGAACACATATGGCAAAGAGATAACTGTTGCTAGTTTCTAGAAGTCCTTTCTCCCTTCCCTCAGGAAATTCCCCTTCAGTTGGTATAGCTTACTACTAGACCCCAAGAGTCAGTGCCCTTGAAGATCCTGGTGCTACCTGTCCTCACTATGTCAGATCTGTCCTCTGCTCCCAAAGCAGATGCTGCCATAGGCTTCTGTGTTCTGAAGATACTGCTACCAATGCTGGTAAGTCCAAATCTTCAGACTTTTCAAAGCACACAAGGTCTTCCTTGGGGCAAAGCTGAGGGAAAGATATAGATACTCTTTGTACCTTCCCTTTTCAGGCAGGGGCCTGCCTGGGGGGACTATACCACTAAATTACCCTGTTTCTGGGATAGTGGGTTAAAAATTGGCTTGCTCTTTGTTTCCAAGTTCCATAAGGCAGAATTGATTCTCTTTAACCAGTGACCACACATTGCCTGCATGGTTCCTCTGTGTTCATTCAATTCACACCTAGTTTATATATTTGATTGAATGACTGATTGAGAGATGTCTAGCCCTTGTTCTCACCTCGGTTATAGCTTTGATTAATAGATGCTGAAGTTTAATCAAAAAGGAATTCAAAATCTGATAAAGGCATCAATTCGTAGAGTATCTTATTGCTTACATGAATTGGGTTTGAGGAGTTATGGATTATCTGTTTCACAATATACTAGAAACAATGCTAACCGGTATATTCAAGGACCACCACACAACTCCAAGGCTCATCTCCTTGCTCAATTTTTCTCTTAGTTAAAAGGAAGTCTATTGGGCATGTACTTTGGTACACTAAAAAATTATAAAGAAATACAAATTCTCTCCCTCCCAGCTTCTCTCTCTCTCTCTCTCTCTCTCTCTCTCTCTCTCTCTCTCTCTCTCTCTCTCTCTCTCTCTCTCTCTCTCTCTCTCTCTTTCTCTCTCTTTCTTCTCTCTCTCCTGTTTCTCTCTATATGTGTATATATACTTACATGTATATATATTTATAGGTGTACATGTATATATGTATGCTTATGTAAATGCATATATGTATACATGTGTGTATTGTGTATGTGTGTATACGCACACATCTCTCTCTCTTTTTCTGTCTCTCTTTCTCTCTTTTTCCTTTCCTCCCCTTTCCATTGCCCCTCTTCTCCTTTCCATTTCCTTTCCCTCCTCTCCTCTCCCCTCTCTAATTAGCTTGAGTCGAATTTTTTCATATGGACTGCCTTCCCCCTTAATATTGAACCCTCAAACAAATAGGATTCAATATAGTTCACTGTTAATGACCATGTAATTTATTAGCTTTCTCAAATAGAATATTTTATATATAGAGGATAAAATATAAATAGAAAAGACAATACTTCCAGTTACTAGAACGTGTGAGCAGGGTTGAATTCTCCTTTCTTTACCCACCTCTCCTCTGCTAAATTGAGGGTACAAGAAGGAAAAGATAATAAACCCTGTGCATAAAAATCACCCTGGTACTATGCCCAGAAGTTGTGGACTGAGCTCTGTTCATTCTCACTGCTGGTTTAGTCCAATCTGTTATTCTCTGCCTCTCCAGTTGGCTCCAGTTCACTCCAAGCCTGTTCTTAGTTGCACTTTTATGCCCCTCCTGCTACGAAATTACAGCTTACACTTTGTTTTCATGTATTTATGTCACAGGGAAGCAGTACACCTCTTCCACACTTCCCCTAGATTTTGGCAACTGACATAAATGGTATTCCTCTTTCTCCTTCCTGTTTCTCCATGTACTTGGTCCCCAAAACTGGTGAAATCTCAAGCCCAAGGAGCCATGGCTACTGATGTTCCTTCTAACTTTCTGATTCTGTGATTATGTGATCTGAGTTTAAGTCATGTGTCTGTTACCTACTAAGTACATGATCTTAATGGTGCCCGTCCCCTTTCTAAGCATAAGCTCCAACATCAATAATGGACTAGATGATGTCTGAGATTTCCTCCAGTTCTAAATTCTATGATCTCTAATTCTATTCAATTACCCTAATTGCTTGTTTTGGTAACTCATCCATGCTAATTGTTAACCTCTGGGATAATTTTCTTTCTCTATCTCTGTTACTCAAAAATGCAGATGGGGTTCAAACTAAAATGTGTTCAGACAGATCTTTGAGGATGTCCTTTCCTAGAAAGTACTCTGTATACTTTTTCTGATACCAACTCTGACTGTTGGATGATGAATATGAAAACTCAATTGCTTTTCTTAACCTGCTAGTGGAAGAAATCAAATGTTCCAGAGCTTGTTTGGTAATTCAGTTAATAAATGGCAGAGTCTTTTATTATTAATCTCACAAATCTGTGAGAAGTGCAAATATCCTGTCACTAGGCTGCTATTTGCTTTTATCTGTGCCTGAGACACAGGTAATTAAGATCTGAAGTTCACTGTGGAAGAGAGTTCAAGGCAGTAAAATGCTGAATTTTTGTGATTAAGTAATTAAGTACCCCACCTGAAACTTCCACTTTGGCTAACCATTAATACTGGTAGTTTTACATCTGTGAGGAGTCCAAGTGTGCTATTCCTATTTTAAAGAAGTTCAAGAAAATTGAACAGACACAGAAAGGGTTAGGGGAGCAACAAGAATATTTGCCTCGTCTCATTTAAAGCAGCACAATGAGACCACATTGATGTTACTATCACCCAATGCTCCCAGTTCTAATCAGACTTATCTCCTCCTTGCTTGTCCCCATGCACATCATGCTCATTCATCCCTCAGAGGCTTAGTTCTTGCTATTCCCCCATCTAGAATGCTCTTCCCTCACTTTTTTTTCAATCCTAGTCCTACATTTATTTTAAACTTGAGCATAGTAAAAGATTTGACCTTATTTATCAAACTTTCCCAGAGAATTTCCCTTAGGTGATCTTTCATTTGGAATCTCCTCAACACTTGAGTTCACCATCTGTTTCTCAACTGTGCAGTCCCTCAAAATGAATTAATCTATTTTTGTAGGCTACTTTAAGGCTTACAAAGCACTTTCCTCACAATAGCCTTGTGAGGTAGGTAGCATAAAGATTCTGATTCTTACTTCACAGAATAAAGCAAGATTCAGAGAAATAAAAAGACTTTGTCAATTTACTTAAGTGTCAGAATCAGAATTTGGGCTTAAGCATTTTGTAGTAAATACAAGGCTGTAAATGCTATTTGTTGTGATCATCAATGATGATAATGATGATGATGCACAGCATGGCTCCAGTCCCATTGCAATTTAGCTTTCATCTACAGGCTTAGTAACTTGAGTACAAGGTCTGTCTTCATCTTTGTCTTTGAATCTTTGAGACATAGAACATAGCTATCACTTAATATGTTTGTTTTAGTGAATGAAATGGAAGATTCTCTACTACCTTCCTGAAGTACCTCTAAGGAAAAACTTAAACTCTGAAGCCTTAAATATTGAAGGCTGTAAACTTCCAGTGATACTGAAGCAACATTTGCTCCCCGTCTGAACCAAAGGTATTCCCCAGACGCTCAACCTAAATGATCTTAGATCACAGAATCTCATCATACCACCCTGGGAGCCTTCAGGAATAAGAGTACCATAGTTAGCTAATAGGATCATAGAATTTAGGGTTGCAAGGGACCTTTGAGATCATATAATGAAGTCTTCTTATTTGTCCTGATTATTCCTGCATTGCCCAAGGAGAAGTGACTAGAACAACCAGATCACCTTGCAAAGCTCTCCTGATGCTCTCAACCCCCAGGATTCCTCTGACCTATTAACCTTTGGACTTTTCCTCCATCTTTTTGCTCTCACCATGTCTCTCCCCAGAGCCATAACTAGGACAGAGCATACAGGGCTTTGCTCCAGGGTACCAGCTTGCAGTGAGACTTGCTTCCTCCCTACAGCTGTCCTTTCTTGTGGACCTCTGATAGCTTCCAGCATGTGATGTTCTCCTATTCATTCATCCAGGCTTGGGTCATCTCCCCCCCTCCTCAGAGTGCCATTACTATGGATCCACTACCTTCTTCCAATCCTTCATGCTTATTGCCTACTTGCTGGCTAGGATCTCCACCAAACACTATTTGCCAGTAGACTACCCTGATGCTATGTTATTCCTGCCTGCTGAAATACTCACAGTCTACCTTAGGAACTCCTTGTCTCAATCATCTGCCTATCTGGATCTCCACTTAGCTGCCTCCTGCTGTTTTTCCTGACATTCCACTTTACCCTGATCTGTATTGCCAGGATCTTCTTTCCCAGACTGCCCTCTTAGTTCTTTGAATCTGTCTCATATCCAGGTTCTGGCACGCTCTACAATCTACTGAACTCCAGTGCTGACAGGTTCTACTGTCTGCATGAATTTCATCCTAGAGTGCAAAGTAGAAGTGGAAACTGAATGAACTTCTCCTCCTGAGTTATTCACATAATAGATGTGGCATGTCACCAACTGCACTGTGCCAGAACCAGCAACATCATCTGGTGGACAAGAAAGTATGCATTATTCATCACTTTAATAATGTAAAACATTGGTCTAAATGTTTCCTTAACCAAGTGCAAAATGTGGCAAAGGGAAATAAAGGAGGAAAATTACCTTGGAAGCTCCCTTGAGGAAACATAGCAGAGAAGATGCACAATCATGTTTGCCTTTTATATTCAGATTTAAATTCAACAAAGAGTTATTAAGCTCTGGTTCTTTGCAGAAGCTACAGTCTCATTCTTTACTGATCTAGAAAAGTCATATTTTATTCAATTTGCACAATCCTAGAAATACCAAGGAGATCAAGAAAGTCAAACTTTCCCAAGAGAAAACTGCAAGAGGCCCAGGTCAGGATAATAGATGTATGGACATCAGCAAAGATCTTCAGAAAAACCTGAAATGAACACTAGAAAACTGCAACATCTCATCTGCTTGTGAGCAATGAAGTCATGCCATAACATATGGATGCTAATTTCCATAAAACCAGGTCCAAAACTAAAGTGAAGACAACACCTCCAGATCAAACAGAAATGACACACCTCAGCCTCAGTATTGTCAACTAGGTGAGGAAGCCAGGTGGTACAGTATGTAGAGTTCCTAGAATCATCCAGGAGTTCAAATGCAGCCTCAGACATTTATGAGTTGTGCGACCTTGGACAAGTCACATTACCTCTTTTTATGTCTCAATTTCCTCAACTTGGAATAGGGATAATGTTACCACCTACCTCCCAGGGTTGTTCTGAAGATCAAATGATAATACTCTATAAAGTACTTAGCACAGCGTCTGGTGCATAGCTGGTACTCAGTAAATGCTTATGTTCTCTTTCACACACATCCCTCAACTAGCCATGTCATTCTAATCCTTGTTGAAGAGTCCTTGATTCATTATTAAATGCTTAATGGTAAAAGAAGTGGCTATTAATAGCCAATGATTTGGGGGAGATTCAGATTTCCCCCTTTTTCTTTAACTCTCATTTCAAAACCTCAGTTTCTGAAGGTTGAATAACCTTCTCCTCTATTCAGACCCCATGTCGGTGGAGCAGCCATTGGGTGGGGATAAATTATTTTAATAGATTGCCCAAGGCTATTGCAAATTTAAGAACTAAATGACACAATCAAAGTTCAGACCTAGGCCCTCATAATATTATTCATTCTCTCATTAATTGTTAGTCAATCAGAGTGACAGCCACCCTGGGGAACAGCTTCTTCCAAAAGGGCATATAAGCCATGAGCCTACGGTCATGAGGGTCTTTAAGTCTAAGAGAGGGATGGCCAAATGACCATCTTTTTATTACAATGCTGGCATTATTAATAAAATCATTAAATTACCCATAAATTATGTGTCTCAAACCTTTTTAAATGCCATAATGGCTATTAACTTGTTCTGTCATATCCTGTAGCCATGGTCCCTAGAGATCAGGAAGGAAGAACTTGGGGCTCTTCATGATATAAGCATTTAGTGAAGCTTTACTATTTGGCATGTAGGACATTAAGACAATCACTGTGATTTCCCAATGTACTAAGCCCCAGCTTGGCCTAGTGGAAAGCACTCTGACTTGGAGCCAGAAAATCCTGGATTCAAATTCCATCTCAGATACTCCAGATAAGTCACTTCGCTTTGGCCTTCTAGATTAGTTTCCCCATCCATAAAATGCAAAAAATATAACAGAACTTACTTCATAGGCTTATTGTGAGAATCAATTGAGACCATATCTGTAAAGTGTAATACAAATGTGTGTTACCGATACTACCATTGTTACTTAGAAAGATTCTCTATCCCTACTCCCTCCCCTGAACATCTTCCTTTTCCTTTTGTATAAATTAGTTTTATTCAATTCCTTCTTGGTCACATTTCTCTACCAAAATTCAGCATCTTGCTAATCAAGATATACTAAACTCAGAGTAAGATTCTTAAGATCAAGTTTCCCAATAAATAGCTCTAACCTTTTGTTGGCAACGAGGCTCATGAGAAGCGTACTTTGTGTTACCTGGAAGGAGGGACTGAAGGGTCTTAAGTGATGGAAGCTACTGGTAGGGATAAAGTGAGGAGAGAGGTAGGAAATTTTTTAAGCATCAGGACAGAGGAAACCAATAACCCAAAGAGGAGAGAGAGTATCCATGAGGAGAGACTAGTTAACAGTGTCAAATGATAGATCAAGAAAGATGAAGATTCTGAAAAGACCATGAGAAGTGGCAATTATAAGATCACTGGCTACTTTTGAGAGACAAGTTTCAATTGAATGATGAAGATGAAAGTCAGATTGTAAAAGGTTTAGGAATAAGTAAGAGGAAGAGAAATGGAGGTGATGAATGTTTACAGCTTTCTCGAAGATATTTGGCTTAGAAAGCGAGGAAAGATATGTCTGTCCAGTAGTTTGAAGGTATGACAGATTCTAGTGAAATCTGTTCTTAGTGGTAGTGTGGGGTTTTTGTTTGTTCTTTTTTTTTTTTTGCTTTTTGGAGGGCAATTGGGTTTAAGTGACTTGCCCAAGGTCACATGGCTAGTTTTTGTGTTAAGTGTCTGAGGTCGGATTTGAACTCAGGTTCTCCTGACTCCAGGACCTGTGCTCTATTCACTGCACCACCTAGCCACCCCTGTTTGTTTGTTCTTAATGAGTGAGACTTGTGTAGAATTAAAAGTTGTAGGGAAGTTGCCATATGAGACAGACAGAGAAGAGAGAAAATGACTGAAGATGTAATCTACTGGCAGAAGACAAGAGTAGATAGTATCAAGTTCACACATAGAGGGGTTGGCCTTGTTATGAAAGGTCTTCTTCATCAGAGTCTTGGGGAAGGTAACATTAGAGGTGAATAGAATGAGAGAAGGCAGAGTTCTCATCAAGTGACCTCAATTTTCTTAGTAAAGTAATAGGCAAAGTCTTCAGCTGAGAGAGGTGGGGCAAGGGTGAGATTTAGGAGGCTTGAGGAGGGAAGAGAAAGTTTGCAATAACTTCTGTGGGCACTGAGATAGGGAATCAATTAGGGAAGAATAAACGAATTGTCTTGCTACCATGAGACCTCAGATGAGACTATAACATGAATTTGTAATGTACTCAGTAAATATGGTTATAAGACTTCCTCCAGCTGTATTGTGAGTTAGGAGTGGGAGAAATGGATGGTGAAAATAATCCAGGACTAATATTTGGCAAGTGAAGAGCAGCAAAGAACAAATGAGAAGCATGGCCACAGCAAGCAGATGACAAAATGGCCTCAAGAGATGGATATAAAGGTGAAACATAGTCTCATCTGATGTCTGAGGCCAGCTAGATATAGGTAGTTATAGAAATGTTGGGAATTTAGAAGATCTGAGTTAAAGCACTCTCTGACACATACAAGCTGTGTAACTATGGGAAAGTCACTTGAGCTCTCAGAGCCTCCATTCTTTATTTTAAATTTCAGATGGAGTATCAATTTATACTGATGGAGGGGGGGAAATGGTCAAGAAAGACCAATAGGACATGTTGCTCACTTATCTCTCCTCTCTGTGCTAACTGCTCCACATTGAAGACTTCTGTTTCCTGGATCCCTGGAGTTCATGACCTTCATCTTCATCGTATTTACACCCACTGTGTAAAAACACCCACTGTGCCTAAAAGTTCCTTGTTGTATACAAACAATGATGTCTGATTGAACCACTCAAATCAACATCTATCAAACACTTGCTGTTACAGCATGGTTGATAATGTCTATATTCTGAGTTTACATGGATCAGGTTTGATCATGGGAGCTACTGCCAAGAAATCAAAAATACTTTGTCTCATTATATCCTCACCTAGAGTTTACTCTGGGAAAAATTCCAAATATGGCTCCTGTCTTTCTCTCCACAGATGTAGGTAAAAGCACTTTGTATGTCCTTAGAAAAGTGTCTGACATATGATAAGAGCTTAATAAATGCTTGTTGACCTAACTTATATAAGCATTCAATGTAACAATATATTTATTCGGTAAAGAAAAGCCTTTTTCCATCCCACAGAAAATGTAAAGTAACCCATAAACAAATGCAGAAAACACACAAGGGATCTACAAAAGTTGATTATAACATAAACACAATTATCCTTCCTCTCCAGTAGGTCTCACTTTCCATAAGGTCCTAAAGTCCCCTGTTGTGTGGAATCTTTTTAGAAGGCATACACGTTTGAGGCTTCCAGACAATGATAGTGTTTAAATGAGTACTACTTTCAACCCAGAGAGGTCTTCTGAAGTCTTGGACTCCAAAGGAAGCTCATTTGGGGTTGCTGTAATGGCAAGCAAAGTAGTACTCTGCTGCTTGTTTCAGCTATTCAAGTGCCTTTGAGCATCACCTTTGATCGTGTGGAGTCTTTGTTGGAAACAGTAATACATCTGGGTTGCCCTTAATGGCCTAAGGAAGTTTGGAGACCTTACCTGCCCTTTGTAGGCCTAGCGTCACTACATGGAGCCCATGGTGGGAGGAGCTAGCCAAAGGGTGGAACAGAAAGGAATAGAACAGATAAAAGCTCCAGCACAAACTGGCAGAACTGAGAGAATGTTTGTGATGTCGGCACTCCATCTGTTCTATCTTGTGTTGATGTTACTTTGTCAGACAGAAGCATTCTGTCTGTTGAAAGAGGACTTTACTGCTGATACAGAAGCCATGAAAGAGGACTTTACTGCTGTTTACAGAAGTCCTGGGATGTCACTGTTGATTTATGTTTGATTTCTCAGACAGAAGCTTTGTCTGTTGGTCTGTATTACTTTGTCAGACAGAAAGTGGATGCAGATGATAATGCATGAAATGTGCATAAATATTGTAGCTTGGTTAAGTTTAAAGTGTGTAAATATTGTAGCTCTATTAAGTTTTGTCTTCCTAGAAACAGAAACTGTGAAGAGCAGTCTCCAAAAGCTGACATATGAAACAAGAGCAGAAAGCTGCCTAAGTGTGAGTCCAGGCAAGAGCTGGGAGTGGCCAGCTAGTGGAAGAGGAGCCAGAGGAGCCATGGGGTTTAGAAGTCAACCTCCAGTTAAGATGAAGATTTTACTTGGGTACCAGTGCTGACTAATGATATTGTAGCTTACTGTGACCTAGGGGTAGATGGCCTTTATATTTTCTACTACCCCTTAAAGATCATTGGCTTAAGGATGATTGGAAGCCAGCTTTGAGTCAAGATGGAAAAAGACTTTACTTAAATACTCTATATTGATTGAGGAGGCTGTGACTTATTGAATGATATGTTTTATTTAAGACTTTGTCATGCCACCATTATATTGTTGTGAATGTTGTACTTTAGTTTCTTAAATATTTTGCTTTAGTTTATTGCTGAATAGAGTCCACTATATGATGCGATTAGATCCTTAAAGTTATTCACAGCAGCAGTCCTCAGGACAGCTGCGTATGATTGGCTTTACAGTTGCTTGGAAGGCAACATGACAACATTTTGATGAGTCTTTTTTTCATGCTATAAAGACCTATAAACATATTCAACCTCATGGCACTACTCCAAAGACATGGAATCCTCTAGAAGGGTATCCCTAGAAGGAAAGCATATTTGGGGCAGATATACAGGCAACCTCTCTTCCCATCATGACCACACCATAAAAATAATATAGCAAACACAGAGGGAAAGCAGAGGACTTCTTTGAACTCCCCCTATCTTCCCTCTACCCACTCCCTCTATGTCATAGTAGCAGTCTTTTTCTATGAGCAATGGAATCAACACAGTCTTCTATCTCTAAGAGTCACACTACACAGAAAACTCCCCTGCTATCACTAGAAGGCCTGATACCTAAGTTCTTATATGTGGAGTTACTTGTAATATAGTGTTGTAATGAGATATCAGTGAG
Source organism: Petaurus breviceps papuanus (assembly GCF_028583685.1). Lineage (NCBI taxonomy): Eukaryota > Metazoa > Chordata > Mammalia > Diprotodontia > Petauridae > Petaurus > Petaurus breviceps. Next base: position 5,156,841 of record NW_027187335.1, on the reverse strand, counting down.
CAAGACCATTAATCATTTTAAGTGAAGTTTTAATAGTGGAGCATAATTGCCTTTGACTGCCAGGGGTCATGTACCGAAATTAGGAAGCCTCAAGGTGCATATTTTCTGGGTTTATATAGACAAAAGCCACAACATAATTGTTACCAAGGAGAAAATACAGAAGCCTAGGGAGTAACTGAGATAGATGGACTAACATGATGATTTCATGTCTGTGCTGATATATGTTTGGTTCTCAGCCCTACTTTTATCATTTCCTCATTCAGTCTTCTTTCTTTTTTTTTCTTTTTTTTTTTTTTAAGCAATCGGGGTTAAGTAACTTGCTCAAGGTTACACAGCCAGTTATTTCTGGGTGTGGTGCTGAGTATCTGAGCCCGGATTTGATCCAAGTCATCCCGACACTGGAGCCGGTGCTCTTACTTGCTGAGCCACCTGGCCGCCCCCATTCAGTCTTCTTTCACCATTTAGATTAGTTGGTTTTTGAGCTCTGACTATCCCACACCAACTTATCTATTAAGAATCCATAAAAGAGGGGCGGCCAGGTAGCTCAGAGTAAGAGCACTGGCTCCAGTGTCGGGATGACCTGGGGATCGAATCCTGGTCTCAGACACTTAGCACCCACCCAGAAACACCTGGCCATGTAACCTTGAGCAAGTTACTTAACCCTGATTGCTTAAAAAAAAAAAGCAAAAAAAAGTGTTTAGTTTCTTGATTTAAAAAAAAAAAGAAAAGAAAATTTCAATGAAAAGACCATTTATATCAAATAGGTGGATGCATAGTTATAGGCTTTTCAGTTCTGTATTGTAAGCACTTACGAATTTTGTATAAAAAGTTTCATAAAGTTAGTAAATCAAATTGACAGATGATCAGGGTTAGACCTATTGAGTAATAGCCTGCACACACAGAATGTCATATTCAGCACCAATGTGTCACTTGAGCATTTATGACTAGTGAATATTTTAATGTGTGCCCTGGAATAAAGCTTACTATAAAAGTAAAAAAAAAAAAAGAAGAAGAAGAAGAAAAAAAAAATACAGAAGCTAAAAGGTAGCAATCAGTTTGTTGCCTAACGACTGTTTGTTGCCAACTGGAAAGTCCTCAAGTAACCAGGAAGGGCTATGGGTTCCAGGTGGCAGGTTTGGGCAGGTCTCCTAGGCAGACTTTGTTTCAGGCAAGTCTCATAGGTGAACTTACCCAAGACGGGAAGGGATGGGGAATGTTCACAAAATGGTGGTCACAACAATAGCTTCAAAGCTCACAGTGACTAGGAAATGCCCCTTTCTTTCACAAAAAGCCTGAATTTTAAGAGTATGCATTTTAGGAATTATCCCCTTTTCTTACTAGAATACCATGTTCTGGAAATCTCAAACTCAGGATTTCTAGAGCAATAACCCTCTTGAACTCTGACCACTTAGCCACACAGTTCCTCTCTCTGCGGTTACCATATGGTTGAGAGATAGATAGAGACCCCACTTCACCAAGACTGGGGCCAAAAATTCAATACTGTCCAGGAACTCTCCTCTTGGACCATCTCTGCCATCGCCACATGAACCACTCCAAATTAGTGATCAATAACTCCTGGACATGGAGTGTGGAAGCTATGAGAGTTCACAGGCTTCCTCTTCCCTCATCCCCTGACATGCTCTCCAAGGACTGATATAACTCTCCATACCTGGTCTTCTCCTGAATTTCAGTCCCACATCACCAGTTAACCATTGGACATTTTGAACTGGATGTCTTATAGACATCTTAGATTCCAGGTGACCAAAGCAGAACTCAATTTTCCCCAAACCCACACCCCCTCCAAGTTTCTGTATTGCTATCATTGGCACTAACATCCTTATAAACTTATAAACTCCACTCAACACTTCAGTGCCATCCTCAATACCACACTCTACTCTCCTTTAACCCACTTACCCAATCAATTACCTACTTTCATTGTTTCTACTTTCTCAACAAATATGGAAAACGTCATGTCCCATTTTCTCTACTCATATAGCCACTCCCCTAGTTCAAGTGCTCATATTGCAACAGCCTCCTAAGTTTTCTCTCTGTCTCTATGTCTAAGCCTCTCTGTCTCTGTCTGTCTCTGTCTCTGTCTCTCTCCCTCTGTCTCTGTCTCTCTCTCACTCACTCTCTCTCACTCTCTCCCTCTCACAGCATCTATCCTTCACTCAACAGCCAAAGTAATTTTCATAAAGTGAAGGTCCTAAAGAATCTTACATCCTAATAGGAGAAAACAACACATAAAGGAACTTGGTGACCAGGAAGACATGTTTTAGATAGAGAAACCAGAAAAAGGTGAACAGAGTCCTAGGATGTCCTTTCTAGGAATAGTATTGTTGATCTGGTTGTTGTTCTCAGAGCTGGAGTGGGAAAGTAAGGATAAAGGATAATGCATTGAAGAGGTGCAGAAGTTCTGGGACACAGGATTCCTCCTTCTATCCAACTGCCCTATTGAGTATGTAAGCATCTTCAACAGCACTTCAAAGCTCAGCCCAGCTTTGGGGTTAAGCTGTGAGTTGTTTAACTTGCAACAAATTCTGCTCGTTAAGTTGGTGATTGATGCTTGTTTACTATCATTGAAAACACTAGGAAGCTGTAGACGTGAAGGCTGGCAGACTTGCTGCCATAATTACTGGAGGTGTAAATAAAACAAGGAGCCCAGTTGCAAAACATAATGAGCCCTTGTTGAGGTGAAACGGGAGATTTGTTCCATACATTAGACTGAGACGCTGAAATTGCTCTGCATCCCAAATGGGAGTGATTCTCTGTGAGAGGGATGAAAGCAATAGCAGTCCCTCCATGCCAGCAAAAACGCAGATAAGGAGGGAGCTAGGACATGCTGGTAATTTGGAGTGAGTAGCACTTGATGAGATATGTGGTTATCTGTCCCCAAACATCGCAGGGAGGAAAGAAAGGATGTGTCATTTGATCAGTGCCCTTCATCAAGGTGGATCTGGAGTGTTACTTCACTGGCTAATGAGAGGACTGGCACGGGGTCACTGGAGCCACTAACCATTTAAAGTACAGGTGTGGGAGAACCAATCAGGAAGCAGCAGCCTCAGCAATATTCTGGGTATTTCTGTCAATTCCCATCCCTGAGTGGTGTGCTAGGTACACACAGAGAAAGTATAGACCTGCCTCTTAATGATAGAATCCTTTTTGTTTTCTTGCTTATTTGTCTGTTTTCAACTGGATGTGATTTTTACTGGTATTTCCTAATGAAGAAACACCCTATAGCAATCCATATTTCTACCGTTTTATCACTTAAAGCAGAGATTCTTAACTTGGGGAACTTAAAAGACAGATAAATAGGTGATTGATAGATACCTTCTTATCTACTCTATATATAAATAAATACAATAATACATAAGTAGATCCAGATATTAAATTGATAAATAAATACATTGATACACAGATGATATCATTATATTTAAATATAATTGGTTTTCTTTATAATCCTATGTATTTTATGCATCATTTTGAGAAAGGATCTACAGGCTTCACCAGGCTGCCAAAGGATGCCATGACTCAAAAAAAGTTAGGAACCCACGGGTTCTGGTCCTGTCCGTTCATTTTATAGATGAGGAAACAAAGGCAGCATGAATAATAGGAAAAAACACTAAATTTTGAGACAAGCAGAGTTCAAATCCTGACTGCTATTTCCTACCCTGTAACCTAATTTTACTCTTTATTCCCCAGGTCCCCATGAACAAGTCATATCCTCTCTCAGTCTCAGTTTCTTCATATATAAAATGAGGGCAGAAATCAAGGGAATGTCGATCAGTTGGGGAATGGCTAAACAAATTGTGGTATATGAATGTAATAGAATACTACTGTGCTAAAAGAAATGAGGAGCAAACGGACTTCATAATAACCTGGAGAGACTTACCTAAAGTGATGCTGAGTGAGGAGAGCAGAACCAGGAGAACACCATACACAAATACAGACACATTGTATGGGTGATGACTAACTTTGATAGACTAGGTTCCTCTCAGCAATGCAAAGTTATAAGACAACTCCAACTGACTCATGAAGGAAAGGGATATCCACATCCAGAAAAAAAACTACAGAGTCCAAATGCAGATTGAAGCAAACTACTTGTGCTTTCTCTTTTTTTGTTTTGTTTCATTCCTTCCTTCTCACTGTTCACTCCACTGGTTATAATTCTTCTTTACAACTTAACTAATGTTTAACGTGAAGGTATTTGTAGATCCTATATTTGATTGCATGTGGACGTGGGGGCGGGGAGAGGGAGGAGGAGAAAATTTGAAACTCAAGGGATTGTGGAACTGAATGTTGTAAACTAAAAGTAAATAAATTAATTAAGAAAAAAATAAATAAAATGAAGGTAGTTGGACTAGCTAAGTACCTTCCAATTCTAAATTTATAATGCTATGAATGGCCTGCCCAAGGTTGCACAACTAATGAATAGAGACCAGGCTAACACCCTGCTTGAATTATTTCTCTCAAGTTTGAAAGGCCAATTCTCCTTTACTTTTCTGTGCTGAATTTTCCATTCTTGAACAACTGATTTATGTTCTATTGTGTCTATCTTTGGTTAATAAATGAAGGCCTGAAGAATATGGTACTGAATATAGGAGGATGGTGAAAAGTGACCTAGTAATCTTGTGGTAGCTCATCTCTTATAATTCCTTGCTCTGCCCTTACAGAAGATCTTACAGAAAGTATTATCCAAGGATGAAAGCTACTAGCTTAAAAACAAATACAGCCATTGTAGAAGGAACTGGAGCCTGGGGACTGAATCCTACACCAATCCTCCATTCTGCTTCTGCAAATCATCAGATTTCAGAAAGTGTGTTAAAGGAACAATCTTCTTATTTTTGTTTGTTTTATTTTATTCTGATTACTGTTATTCAATCCTGTCCAGCTCTTCATGACCCCATTTGGGGTTTTCTTAGCAAAGATACTGGAGTGTTTTACCATTTCCTTCTCCATCCAGCTCATTTTACAGATGAGAAAATTGAGGCAAAAAAGGGTTAAGTGACTTGGCCACGGTCACACAGCTAATAAATGCTGGAGACCAGATTTGAATACAAGGAAGATAAGTCTTCCTGACTCCAGCCCTGACACTCTATCCACTATACCACCTAACTGTCCTTTATTCTGGTTGCTATTGCCTTAATAAATATCATTCTTCCACCCCAAGCAAGATCAGCTGTTCATAAGTCAAAAAGTGGTCCTATAATGCTCATCTTATGCTATACCTTGATCTAGGAGACTGTGGGAGCTGCCCAGCTACCAATGGGTATGCTGCACAGATCCCTTTGGGCCCAGCCCCTGGGGAAACTGTTAAAGTTTCCAAAGAAGAAAAGAGAAAACTTTCTGGCCTAGTTAGAAGATGGAAAGCATAAGGTCAGGAAAGTAGCTGACACATGATGCCAATGCTTTCCAGGGGGAGTCAGAAAGATTACCTTTTGAGCAGCCCATTTGCAGCAAGATGGCAAGACCCCAAGCCACAGATCATCACTATGCAGCTATTATATCCCAGACATTGATTTTAGCAATGAAGTGCAGGGGATTGGCAAACACCATGAATTTTCATTAGCTCTACAGCAAAAGGGAACATTCCCTGCCTCCCCACTACCTCCCTCCCAAAGAAAACCCACCTAGTCCAAAGCATATTAAGGGGTAATTTATAAATGCCAACTCAGTGAAACATAAAGCAAACAACTGTGATAACAATTGAGCACTTCTAGGTAAGGTGCTAATTTGAACTATATTGTTCATGATAAAAACTCCTGGCTCACCACATTCCTCCTTTCCTTTATTTATGGGTTTTTTAAGTTGTGAAAACAGAAGAGTCTTCCCTTGTCTGTGAGTTACAGAACAGAACTGAATGGTTAGGTAGAGTTTTCAATCCTTCCCTCTCTCCTGTCAAGGGCAAGAGTAAAGAAAAACAAAGAAGCAAAATGCTTGCTAAAGTTTAAGCACTTAAATTCTTCCATTCAGCTTACCTTTATTAGGCACCTATTATGTGCAAAGCACTCTGCTTGGGTGACAGATACAAAAACAAAAATGAAACTGTCCTTGTCCTCAAGGACTTTACATTTTACTGTTGAATCAAGACAAGTACACAGACCAAGTAACTTAGAAGCAGTCAAGTCTAATCCTCTCATTTTATAGATAGTGAAACTAAAGCTGAATGGTTAAATGACTTGCCCAAGGTCATACAATCAATACTTTAGAGTACTGGAACTTGAACTCAGATCCTCTGACTCCAAATCAAGGATGCTTTCTCTTACAGCAGACTGCTAGGTGGCACAGTGTAGACAGCAATAGATGAGTCAGGAAGGCCTGAGTTCAAATCCTACCTCTGGTACTTCTTAGCTGTGTGGCTCTGGGCAAATCATTTAACCTCTTTCCTTGTCAGTTTCCTCACCTACCACTGGATTAGGTCCCAAATATCAAAGACTGTTCCTTACTCCTTGAGATACTGATGCTAAGCTGGTTGTAATACCAAGCATGAATTCAGCTCCCTGACCCCTGAGTCAGTTCGTTCTCCTGTTCTTTCAAAACTCACAGCCTCCAGATTTATCTCTGCCCAAAATAAAAGAATAAATGTTGAGTAAAAAGACTGGAGCCTGTCTTCACAGAGCCATATGTCAGCCTTGACCAAGGAAAGAAGCTCATGCCTCTCCCTTAACAGTATTGTCTTTCACCAGATAATATTTTCAAGGGAGTTAAATCAAAAGAATTCCAACCAAGAAAGGCCAGGACTGACTAATCTGGTCTCACAAGTGGAGCCAATAAAATAAACTGCTATCTTTAGCATTTTGTTAGCACACCAGAGTCAATTACAAAATGATTATAAAATCTCCAGAATCTCTTAAAGGTACTTCCCTCACGTGTCATCATGACTCTCCCGGAAACAGGTGTCTCCAGTCTCTTCCACATCAGGAATTGCATCAGCAGCAATGAGACTGGGCTCACTGGTCAATCCCCCATGACAAGGGTAAGATCTATTCTTTAGGGGTATCATTTTGGTTAGCCATGTGGAAGATGTACTGAAGAAGAGGTAGACTGGAAGAACAAAGACCAATTAGAAGGCTATTACAGTAGCCTATAAATGATGTACTTAACTGTACTTGTGGTCATGTGAAGGCCAAGTGAAAAGAGGCAAGGGATGGCTGTAGAGATGTTCTAGAGATAGAACTGACAAGCCTTGGTAACTAACTAACTATGGAGAGGTAAGGAAGAGGGATGAGTCAAGGAAAAATCTGATGTTGCCTACCTAGGTGACTGGAAGGATGGTCATATTTTTATCAAAAATAAAGAAGTTAGGAAGACAAGAAGATTTGGTGAAAAAATATATATATTTTTTAGATATGTTGGGTTTGAGATGTCTACGGGAAATACATTTGGTGATTTCAAGCAGGCAGCTGTTGATGGAGTATTGGAGCTCCAGAGAGAATGGGGGATGGATATAAAGATCTGGGAGTCATCTATAAGTAATAGCTGAACCTGTGAATGTTAGTAAGATCATCAAGAGAAGAGAAAGAAAGAAAGAGGTCCAAGACAGCTTTGGGGGGGACAACACCACATGCATGTGAGAAATAATAATAATTACTGTACTGTTATTACTATTGTTATAAAGAAAACAAAGGCATAATATCCTGGGACCACGAATATGTAATCAGGCACTATACTGCATTAGAATGTCAGGAGTCAAAGGGTTAATCAAGCCTAATGCAGGAATTGCTCAAAACACAGTCATAATAGAATACAATAGAGAGTATCTAAGTTCTACTTGGAGAGGCACGAGCAGGCTATAGGTCTGTTTGTTATCACTGACAGTTGGGAATATGTTGAACTAGGTAAGGAGTACAGAAGGACCCCCTGGTGTATCATGACTAGCGGTCTGGCAACTGCCGGGTGTAAAAGGACAGAAGGAGGACCTGAAATCTCCGAGTTATGGCCAGGAATCAGCACACAAGTTAAAAAACAAAATATAGGGTGAACTGAGAAGGATAAACCAAAGAAAAAGAGAAAGAAAGGAAAGACTTGGGGACCAGAAAGGCTAGTTCAAAACCAGGAAAATAGTATATACAATGAGTGCAATGTAAATGAAAAGAACTGCAACAACAAAATAATTTAAACAATGCTGTAGTTGTAATGAGCAAGCATGGAATGAAAGAAGAGATATGGAATATCTTTTAAGATGTGAGGAACAAGGTAGGAAATACTAAAGATAAAGTTGTATGTTTTATTAGGCTGGTTAATTTTGCGAAGATATTTTTTTCTCCCTCTTTTTTTTTCTTAATTCTGTTTTAAGGAATGTCTCCCTGAGTGGAGAAGCTTATGGGAATATATTGAAAAATAAAGATGATATAAAAAACCAAAAGATGTCAATAAACATTTTTTCAAAGTATTGACTTGCTTCATTTTAATGCATCAGATGTCTTCACTATTGTATTTTTAAATGCTATGGGTTATACATAGGCAATACCATTCATTGAGCACTCAATATCACAGAATCTTACTCTAATTACAAATCCTCATAAAGAAAGAAATGTGTCCATTGAACAAAAGTACAATAATTTGAAACATATTGATCCAAGATCATTTACTAAAAGGCGGTATATTTTGACAGGCAATTAAAGGGAGGAAACATATGGCTTGACAGGTGTCCTTTACTATACAATTAAGCCAACATTAAAATTAGACTAAGTGTGATAGTCCAGAAAATACTTGTCTTTATCTTGAAAGAGGATTTATACCTATTTCCTAGTTTAATTCTGGATTCTCCTACTGCTTCTCAACATTCCTTCTCCCCCTGAATCTTCATTTCTATCTTTCTGTGACATCTTTTCATGCTCAAGGTTTCCATAATCCTACATCTGGATAAACTAAAGGCCATATAATCAGGGACAGTAAATATGTACTCACAATATAGAAATACACACATGAAATGCATATATGTGTTTATGTGTGTTGTATATATACATATAAACAAACACACACATACACATCTATATACACATATAGATATAATATAGGGTAGATAGATATAGATATAGTATATGGCAAATAGGTGGCACAATGGATAGAGCACAAGGCCTGGAGTCAGAAGGACCTGAGTTCAAATTTGGACTCAGACACGTCATAGCTGAACAACCCTGGGTAAGTCACTTAATCCTGTCTGCCTCAGTTTCATCTTCTGTAAAATGAGTTGGAGAAGGGAATGGCAAGCCATTCCAGTATCTTTGCCACAAAAACCCTAAATGGGGTAATGGAGAGTCAGACATGACTGAAAACAACTAAACAAGAACAAGATTCATGTGATACATATGTGATTCTGTATATACTTCTATATGTATATATCTCTCCAGCCGGAATGTAAGTTCTTACAGGGAAGGGATTTTTGTCTTCCCATTCCTATAACTGACCACAATGCCCACCATGTAGTAGGCACTTAATGAATGCTTGTTGATTGATTAATTGATATCTTCAAGTATATGTACATTAAAACATAAAATAAGGATTAAGTGAAACTGAGGTCCTAGTTCAAGAAAATAAATATAATCTTTTAGATATTACTGACATTTGCAAGGAAGAGATGCATTACTCATGACTGAAATATGATTGGAGTAAGGCTATATATAATTCAAAAAGAGATAAAGGAGATAGGAGAATAGCATTATTGAAAAAAAAAAATACTTATCTGAGGAACTACATGGACCTTAGTGGGGAAACATATAAGAGAAAATTTGGAGAAGGATCAAGGTAAGGAGAGATCACAAATCTAGCAATGGGAGTATAATATGGTAGCAACAGATGACCTTCAATCATTGGGACATCTGCTTAAGTTGTCTCTCTGCTAAAAGTAAATGAACTAAGCTTAAATTGCCTTTATATCAATTTTATCCTTCAAAAGGTAGAAGAAATGATAACTACTATTCTGACCAGCACAAGAAGGTTCTGAAAATAGTAATGGTTGGAATGCCTGTTCTATCCCTGATTTCATGATACATAGAGATGGGAAAAGTCAAGGAAACGTATAATATATACTTCTCATAGAATGAGATAGAATGTGTCTGTATGGGGCAGGTAGATGGCGCAGTGAGTAGAACGTCAGCCCTGGAGTCAGGAGGACCTGAGTTTGGTTCTGGCCTCAGACACTTAACACCCACCCAAAAATACTAGCCGTGTAAACTTGGGCAAGTTACTTAACCCCAATTGCCCTCCAAAAAACAAAAACAAAAAACTGTGTCTGTATACCCAGGGTGTAGCACAGTAACTCATAAATAGGAAGTGCTTAATAAATGCTTTTTAATTAAATGATTCAAGGGAAACAGATTTCAAAAGTTCAGGGAAAGTATCTGAGAGTAAACAGTATAGTTGATAGAGTGCTAGATGGAAAGGAAGGATTACCTGATATCAAGTATGACCTCTGGTATATGCTGTCTGTGTGATGTTGGATTAGTCACTTAACTAATAAGCATCAAGTGCTTACAATTTGCCAGGACTTTGCTGATACTTAACCTCTCAGTGGTCCAGACAATTCTCTAAGACAATAAATTGAAGAACAGTTGCTCATCTCTATTGGTAAAGGAATTTTCCTACCAATGATGAAAATCACAGATCCAGACCATCCTAATATAGAATCCTGTAGCCTAAAAGTCTGAGTAATTCAGTTATTAGGAGGAAATGCTGTCAAAAATTATATAAATACAAAGCAAAATATTAGAATAAGCAAAGGAATTCCTGTCTAAAAAGATATGTAGGTGTCTAGGAAACTCACTAATTGATAGATATTTAAGTTAATACATACCAAATGGAAGCAAAGGAATGTAATAGGGTATGAATGCAAAAGAATGACACAATATCATAAACAAAGTCTCAAGAATGCTAAAATCCCAAAAGAGGTAAGGCTGGTCTCAAATGCTAAGGACAAAAAAAGTGGTAAGTGACTGCAAAATTCCCTTTGCCTTCTATACTTTCCTGAAGTTATGTCAAATTGCCTGTTTACTACTCTTGCTCATTAGGCTAGGGACTCCTAAAGGAGATTTAATTTATTGGTGACAAGTGTCTTCCCAAAAAGAAAAGGTTATCTGCTCAGCTTCCTTTACTTGGCAATTAGCACATTCCTGCCAAACCCTAGTAAACAGAAGTTGTTCCATAAACAGGGATGTAATTATCTAATTAAATCGAATTACTTAGCTTTTTGTCTATCTCTATATAAATGTAATTTCTACCCTTGAATTAAAAATAATCATATTCATAAATAGATGATGGGAGACGCATAGCAAGATAGTTCCTATGACAAAGATCAAAGAAAATAGTCAATGTTGGAGAGTTTGTGAAAAGATAGGCACACTAACTCACTGTTGGTAGAGGAGTGAATTAGTCTAACCATTCTTGAAAGCAATTTAGAATTATGCTTAGAAAGGGGCTAAAAATGTCCCTCATCTTTTGATCCAGAATTCCTATTGCCACATATATGCCCTAAAAATGTCAAAGATAAAAAGAAAGTTCCCATAACACACCAAAATATTTATAACAACATATTTTGTAGCAACAAAGAACTGGATTAAAAGTAGATTCCCATTGACTGGGGAATAACTAAAATCATAAGGAATATGAATGTAATGGAATATTGCTATGCTTTAAGAAATGACTATGAAAGTAATGGAAAAGCATGGGAAGACAAACCAATCTGAACAATATAAATGAAAAAAAAAACAAAAAAATTGAAATGAAACACTATTAATTATAATGACACGGCTTGGTTCTAAAAAAGAGATTTGAGAATGTCTCAACTTCCCTTCTTTGCAGAGATGGGGAGGGGGAGGTCCATGGGTATGGAACATTGCATATTATGTCAGGCTTCACTGATGTGTTGGTTAGTTTTGCTGAACATCTTTTTCTCTTCCTTTTATTCTTTGTTATAAGGGATGGTTCTTTGGGAGAGAGAAGGAAGATGGATATATTTGAAATGAAAGTAATGTGAAAATGTAATGTCATCTTTTAAGAGAAGAGAGACAGAGACTGAGATGGAGAGGAGAGAGAGAGAGAGAGACAGAGAGAGAGACAGAGAGAGAGAGAGAGAGAGAGAGAGAGAGAGAGAGACAGAGAGAGAGAGAGACAGAGAGGAGAAACAGAGAGACAGAGAGGAGAAACAGAGAGACAGACAGAGAGAGGAGAGAGATCTAGAAATTCTAGTCATTCTCAGGCTCAGTATGAAGCAACAGCATGACATGATGTCAAATGCCTACTACAATCTTAAGTGTTAGTAAAGGCAGAAATAGCAGCATTGTCCCCTAGATTGTAACCTGGTCTGAACACCTCTAGAACACCTTGGTTCTGGTTGTCATGTATGAGTATTTGGGAATCTGGGGCATATAGAGAGCGTATTAATATGGATATTCAGCAAACTGGAGACCGTATCATATGAGAATCAGCTGAAGGCATTGGAGATATTTTACCTAAAGAACAGAATATATGACAGTCACCTTCACATATTTGAATGGACATCATATTCTAGTATTAGATTTGTTGTTTGGCACTAGAGAGAATCCGAGATGAGGAACAATGGGCAATGGTTATAAAGTATAGAAGGGAAGGTTTCAACTCATTTTTAAGAAAAAGAAAAATGTACTCAGCTCAACTCAACAGATATTTATTAAGTCTACCACTTTTGTGGGGTAAAAGGTATAGGTGAGTTGGGAACTCGCTCCTCTCTCTCTTGACTGACCCCCAACTTTGAGTGGGTGATGCCTCTCCCCTCCGCCAGCTCTTCCTTTCAGCCATGAATGGCTTTCTCTCTAGTCAACACCCTCAATTCTTGTCCTGGAGGAAATGTTTTGCTTTTTGGGTTTTTTTTTTTTCCTTTCAAATCTGTCCCGGGAAGAAGAGATGCCTGAGGCAACTGTCTCAGAAAGGCAGCTCATTTAAAAACCTCCCTCCATCAGAAACTACTAACTCACGTTTGATGTCTAGGATGGTGTGGATTTATTTGCTCCTTGCTTTGGGGAGACCATAAAGAAATAAATCAATAATTCTCTTTTGTCCGGCTCGAGCCTCCAGCTGGGAAATTCCCAGAAATTAAGAAGAGAATCCATCTCTCTCTTTCTCCCTGGCAAATATATATTGCAGTTTAGAATCTCCTTTCAGTCTCTTCTGTGTGCTTTACTGATCATTGCCTTTCCCTCGGATGAATTTAAGCAAATAAAAAACATACAAACTACACAATGATTAACCATGGCTTTATCATAATATACTAGTTTTGAGAAATCAGGGGAACAGAAATGTAAACTTCAGGGAAACAAATAACAGGCTTGGGGATGAATATATGTAGAGAAAGGGTGAAGGGAAAATATAATTACCATCCTTCCAGTCTCCGTCGTTGCTCCGACCCCCCTCCTCGTGTCTCGGTCCGGGCTCCGCCGCCCTCTGGACGCGCCGCAGTGGCCGCCGCCCCTCGCGCCTTTGGAGGCCTCCTAGGGCCAGGAACCGCCAGGGCCCGCGCGCCCCCGCCTCCTGCAGCCGCCCTGGAGCACGCCCGGCCTATGCCTGAGTTCCTGACAGATGAAATTAGGCAAAATCCCAAAACACAAATCCCTCCCCAAGATGTCCGGTCATGGGGAACTGGGTGCAAGGGACAGAAGCCAAGTTAGTCCGGAGATCAGCTGGAGAGAGGATCCCGATCACGTTCAGTATTAACAACAGTATCCCGCTGACATTTGACGACAGCCTCCAGAGAGACACAAAGCCCAAGACCAGTGGGAGCTGGACGTTTGTGGTGGAGGGTGTGAAGGAGGACACCAAGGAGCCCTTGTGCTGGACTGCCACGATTCAGAGGACGAAGCTGGACAGGAGGAAGAGGAGGAGAGTGACATCTCCATGCCAGGAGTTGACAGCCCACCAGCGAGTCCGACTGGAAGGATACAAACTACACGTGTGCTAAGTGCAGAAACCCTGGACTGGGCCCTGCACGACCAATTAGTGGACTTCCTGAAGTGGCTGACTGAAGGCTGGGACAGCACGTTTGCAGATGAACTGATCTAGCCCAGCACGGCCTTGGAGCACCAGGAGTACATCAACTTTGCAAAATCTGAAAGGGTTTGTCAAGGGTCAGCAGGGGAGCCTGAGGCCGCGGACCCTGCCGTGTGCCCAGCGCCCTTCTTTCCAAGAGAACGTTATCTACAAGCTTTCATGGAGAAAATGATGTAAAATTTATGCCAGGCATAAATTGTGTTCCCTAACCCTGTTCTTTCCTTTCTCTGCTGGTATTTTTTTGTACACCAAAATGACCAGAAATAAAACTCTTAGACCCCTCAAAAAAAAAAAAAAAGAAAATATAATTACCATCTTGGATCAACCTTCTGGGTAAAACCAGTATTTGCCCAGATATTTCTCCTAGACCCAGAGCCTAGGGTTGGCAACCTTCTCATTGTAGATCTGTTCCTAAATCCATGGCAGCTGCTCTCCAGGGCTCTATCACTCCTCCACTTCGTGTCTGGTGAAGCTGTTGCTGGGGTCCCAGAAAAAGAAAAAGCCACATCCTCAAGGAACTGGCTTACTAACAGACTGGTCTAGAATTGGAATGGGCGGCCTCCAAAAGTATTCCAATCTGTTTTCCCTCACTTTAATCAAACAGTGTCTAGATGACCACTTGTTAGCAGAAGTTGTAGAAGGAAACACTGGTCAGCTACAGTTTGGAAAAGGTCACCTGTGAGGTCTCCTACAAAGCTAAGATTTTGAGCTTCTGTGATTTGGTGAGGGAACAGGTAAGCTTCACTTAATCACTTTCCTTAAAGATGTATTAAACATAAGAGCTTCTTCTTTAATTCTTGACCACTAATCCTAATTCTAATTTTAAGACTAAATTTGCTTTAAATACCATAATTCAAAGTAATTTATCTAATTGATAGAAAGTTGAGGCTCTCATATCCGGAACACTTTGGTGAAAAACTAGAAAAATTCCATTCTTGGCCTAGTTTAGGTTTAGGAAACCTAAACCTGGTTTAGGAAACCTAAACCTGGTTTAGGTTTTCTCTTTCCCATGGCCCTGCCCCTGGTCTTTGATGCTGTGATATATGCAGATTACATTTGTTTGTAATATCATGGAGAGTAAGAGTGGCCTCTGAATGCTATGAAATATCTGTGTATAGGAGGAGAATCAGAGATTGGGCTTAAGAGTGGACTGTGTCTTGGCCACATGTGTACTAGCATTAAAGGACAGAGGATCAAGCCCTGACCCTGCCACAAACACTACTGTCTCTTTATAACAGGCTGAAACCTGAGGAAACCACCAACTCCTCCATGCCTTCCTCAACATTTCTGCCTCAAAGGCCTGGGCGTAGGAGAAAGAGATAACATGTACAAATAATTTAGAGCTTCTCAGGAGCAAGATTAATTCAATATGCAATGTAATGTCATTCATCTTTCTTGTATTTTCTACAAATTCGAAATCAAAACCAAAAATAATGAGTCTGTGAACGATAGCATCTCACAAAATAGCAATGCTTGCTAAAAAAAAAAAATCAAGTTATATAAGCATACAGTATGCTATTAATACCCACTGCTAATCTCATGAAATATTTACATGCTTTGTACTCCTCATATCAGGAGCAAGGGGAATCAGTGAAATGTGAAAGAGCTTTCTCATGTTCAAAGAAATAAACGTTTAGCATTCCAGGTCCACAGATTTGAAGGCTAAGTATTGAGTAGAATTATGTCTGGTGACTCCCATAACAGTAAGGTTTGGGTCCAAGACCATATTGGGAAGTTGGAATATTGATTATTGCCATTATCCTTGTTTCTTTGTCAGTACCTTCCTTACCTTCCCAAAATCCTTCAGTGACCTGTGTTTTCATGTTGGTCCTGACTCCCAGAGGTCTCCCACTGCAGAATAGGAAGGGAATTCAAAGGTCAACTGAACCTAACTATACCTGACCATCACACCCAATAAGAGATTGTCCAGCCTTTACTTGAATTTTTCTAGTGATGAGAATCCCCTAATTCTTAAGGTCCCCCATTCTGCTTTGGGACAATTCTGATTATGAGTTAAGCTTGACTTTGTCTCCTTATATATTCCACACATTGCTCCTTATTCTGTCGTCTTGGACCAAGCAAGGAGGACCTATTCCTTCTTTCATGTGGTAGCACTTCTGATATTTAAAGACAGCTATTATGTCTCATCTAAGAGTGCTCTAGGCTAACTATCCCCAGCTCCTTCGTTTATGTCTTACATCCTATAATATCAAACACCTTCAAAATCCTGATCAGCATCCAACTTTTACTATTACAGATTGTTATTCTATTAATAATTTATGCAAATATATTAAGCAAAAACTATGTGCCAGGTTCTGTGTGGGATGCTGGGCATACAAATGCAATAGTGAGATGGGTTCCTGACCTCAAAGAGCTTACATTCTAGTAGGAGGTTATAGCATGTGGACAATTCCCATGAATACCAAATATTTATAAAACAAATAATCAGCAATTTGACAAAGTAGGCAGCAATATGATTTCCTAATTACTGGGGAAGTTAGTAAAGAGCTCTAGAAGGGAGTGAAGCTTGAGCTTATCTTTGAAGGGAGTTAGGGAGTCCAAAATGCAGAAATGAGAAGGGAGAGGATTCTAGACCTGTGCAGACACAGAGATGAGATACTAGAATGTCCTATATGGGGAACAGGAAACATACTATTTTTTCATGAGAGCAGAACCTGTGACAGGGAGTAATGTGTAATCATACTGAAAAAATAAGTTGTAAATCAGATTGTAAAAGACTTTAACTGCAAAATAGAGGAGTTTGTGTTTTAACATAAAGGTAGCAGGGAGCAACTGAAGATTCCTGAGGAGGCACATAACATGATCTAACATGCACTGGAGTAATGTCATCAACTTGCAAATTTTGTGGATGATGTAAGGAAGGTGCTAGATACAGTCTATCTATCACAAAATACTGACCAGAAATATTTTCTTTGGAATCTGAAAAGAGAAATCTTTTGTTGAATTAAAGATAAATCTTTTCTCATGAGAGAATATGCTCAGCTTTTCTAGATAGACAATGTGAGGATGATGTCCCATTACCTTTGTCTTGGGAACGTCACATTTTAATTTCTTACTTTTAATTTTTTTTCTCTCTTTTAATTTCTTACTCTTCCTGAGAAAGCTACATAGTCTATTTTTAATCTATGATATACTTTACTAGCTCCTTTTTAGAGTCTTTGCCACTACAGCTCCGAAGATTCAAAATCTCTTTGTTGTTGTTCAGTTGTTTCAATCATGTTCAAAATTTTATGACCTTATTTGAGGTTTTCTTGGCAAAGATACTGGAGTGCTTTGCCATTCCCTTCACTAACTCATTTTACAGATTGAAAAATGAGACAAATAAGGTTAAGTGACTTGCCCAGGGTCACACAGCTAGTAAGTATCTGAAGCTAGATTTGAACTCAAGATTTGCTGACTCCAGGATGGGCACTGTACACACTGTGCCACTTAACTGCCTCTCAATATTTCTAGGAAAATTAAATTTGAAGTTCCTCTCCAATTATGACCCATGGATTCTGTCTTTTTGCACTTAACACATTCTTTTCAATACTTCTGAGAAAATTTGTTTTATTTCTCAGACAGAAGCCTTGTCTGTTGATTTGTGTTAGTTTGTCAGACAGAAAGTGAATTGAAATGATAGTGCCAATAATGTGTGTAAATATTGTTGTAGCTCTGTTAAGTTTAATGTGTGCAAATATTGTAGCTCTGTTAAGCTTTGTCTTCCTAGAAACAGAAATTGTGAAGAGTTGGAGTGGAGCTGTCCCCATGAGCTGAAATATAGAACAGGAGCAGAAAGCTGCTTCCATGTGAATCCAGGAAAGAGTGGAGTGAATCCAGGCAAGAGCTGGGAGCAGTCAGACTATGGAAGAGGAACTGAGGTGTTTGAAAGCCAGCCTGGAGTCAAGATGAAAGAAAACTTTACTTTGGTACTCTGTGTTGACTGATGAGATTGTAACTTACTGTGACCTAGGGGTGGGTGGTGTTTGTACTTTCTGCTACCCCTTAAAGATAATTGGCTTAAGGATGATTGGAAGCCAGTCTCCAGGCAAGATGAAAGAGGACTTTACATGGAAACTGTGTATTGATTGAGGAGATTGTGACTTATGGAATGATATGTTTTGTTTAAGGCTATGTGGCCACCTTAGTAATAAGTTGTTCTGTTATATTATTGTCAATGTTGCACTTTAGTTTCTTGAATGTTTTGCTTTAGTTTGTTGCTGAAGAAATAGAGAGTTCACTACATTATGCAATTAGATCCTTAAAGTTATTCATAGCAGCAGTTCTCAGGAGAGCTGCTTGTCATTGACTTTACCTGTGGATAGAAAGGTAGCCTTGGAGTCAAGAAGTTCTGTGTTCAATTCTCACCTCTAACACATATTGGATGTGGGTCCCTGGGCTAGTCACTTAACTTCTCAATGTCTTGGACAGCTCTCTAAGATTATAAGTGGCAGAAAAGGTGCCAACATGCACTAGCAGAGGGAGTTCCCTGATCTGTAAGTTCCTTATACTAATGAAATCACAGGTACAGTCCCTCTCCCTATCTTCATTTTCCTAAGTCAGTTTTACATTTTTCTCCTCTATCTGCATCATTCTTTTCCTCAGAAAACCCACTGATATATTAAGATTTTCCCTGATCTCTTCCAAGTTCTCAAATCTCATGTTCCTCCTCATTTCTCACCTGACTACACAACTTGGGACTTCTCTGACTTTTCCACTGTACTGCCAGGAAGTTCATTATTGGGAAATCATCTTTCAGAAACTCATCAGCCTCATCACCACCCTCTGCCTCTGACTATAGAGTGGAGCCATGAACTCCAAAGTTCCCATCTAAGAGATCCCAAGTCAGAATAGTTCTTGATTTCTCATCTTGCTGCACTACTTTGTGATTTCTCTAACCTTTCTACCATTCCCCTACTTCAAATACCTTCCCTGGCAGCCCCTCCCTTTCCTGCTCCCAGCCCCCCAAAGATTTTCAGCTTTCTTTTGTGTGTTGCTCTCCATTCTCATTAGATTGTAAGTTCCTTCTTTCTTCCTTCTTTTTTTTTCTTCTGTTTGTATCTCTAGTGCTTAGCACAGAACCTGGGACATAGTGGACACTTAATATTTATTGACTGACTTTTTTTCCTCTCCTTCCATAAATTTTATATTGGTCTTTAAAAATGCCTTCATTTCTCTTGATGAATTTATTAATTATTGAAGTTTCTTGCATTGAATACAATTTTGTTTTTAGACATCATTGTTGCTATATTACTCTTCCTTTCTAGAGACCTCTATTTTCTTTCAATCTGAAATATGTATTCATTCTGTTGTAGTTTTTTTCTTATTACTCAATTTTTTCAGTCTTGACTTTTCTGTGAGTTGATTTTCCTTCTGAGAATTTTTCCCTTCCTCATCTTTTTTGTTGTTATTGTTATTTCATTTTATTTGGCATTTCTATTGCTGTTTTGAGGTGATGAAGGGGGTAATAATCACTCATTCAATCATCCCAGTGAAGAGGTAGCATTGAAACAATGAAAAGAGCACTCAATTTGAAGTCACAGGTTTTTTATTTACCATTTAATACTTGTTTGAACTTGGGCAAGTAATTTACCCTTTGTGGTCTTCAGTTCCCTCATCTATAAAATGAGAGCTTTGCACTCAGTGACCCATTAAGTCCATTTCTTAATTTATGATCCTGTGCTCTTTTTTTTTTTGAGGGAGGAAAGTAGGGCAATTGGGGTTGACTTGCCCAAGGTCACAGGGCTAGTTTTTGTGTTGTGTCTGAGGTTGGATTTGAACTCGGGTCCTCCTGACTTCAGGGCCAGAGCTCTATTCACTGCACCACCTAGCTGCCCCTATGATCCAGTGCTCTTGCTTGACTTCCCCAGTATAATAACTTTCTAGACTCCATTCTACTCTCCTTGAATTTTACTCCTTCAAAGGGTCATACTAAATAAATCCATGCTAAAGTGCTAATGGCCAATAATAAATGAATATGTATTTTTTTTCTTTAGGACTATTTGCATATTATCAGAAGATTACTAGAGACCCAAAAATAGAAATGAAAGGACTGACTCATTGTTGGTGATAATACCATGGAGAGCTAGCTAGGAGATATTTATTTGGCATTGTGAGATCTATATGGCACCTTCTAGTAACTCCATACAGTCCCCTAAAAAATAAGTCTAACTCTGCTAACATAATAAATAAATAAAGGCATGTGGCCAGTGAATTTTATGGGGAGATTTTTACTATTCTCATTAATCTTCATTTTGTTTATTACTAATTTCTCCAGAGAATTTAATTTCAAAAGGCTATATCCCCTAAGGTGTACTATGAAGGTGAAATTATTTCTTGAGCCCGCCAAGAATGACCTGAACAGATAAAGCATGATTTTCTCTATGTTGTTCTTTTCAATTATTAGCAAAATGGATGCATAGAAGTACTGTATAGCCAATGTAGCTAGCACATCCTTTTATCAGAAGTCATAGATTTTTTGAGATGATAGGGACCTTATAAGTCATTAATTCCAACCCTTTAATTTACAGATGAGGAAACAGACACTCAGAAAGATAAAACAACTTGATATACCTTATAAGTTTCTAAGACTGGATTTGAACCTAGGTTTTTCCTGACTCTAAATCAAATATTCTATGCACTACACCATGCTGTCCTCAACAACTATAACTGTTCAATGATTTTTACATTAAAACCATAATTGGGAACTATCTGAGAAATATTTTCTAATAAGCCTGAACACTTTGAAAAGTAAAATGACCATACTAATAAGGAAATAGTCTCCCTTTATTCAGCTATAATTTTCCTGCAAATACTATTTTTTATTCTTGAAAAGACCTAGAATGAAGAATTGGGGGCTCATTACAATGTAAAGTGACAGTGGTCAGAGTTGATTATAGCAAGCTCTCAAGGAACACCTAAGTCCTTCAGTGAGTCTAGGATTTTATTGTAACCAACACTGTCCAAGGTGAGTGAGTCAACTTAGGCTTGAGAATTTTTTTTATTGTAATAACATTTCTATTATAAAACTATTTGTTGTAATAGCATTTGATCTGTATCCTTCTCTTCAATCTGAAATCGTAAATTAATTCCTTGAATGCTGCAGTGAAGCCCTGTTAGCACAATCTGCCATTTTAAGTGGAAACAAACAAGCCCAAATCCTGTCTTACTTATATGGTCACCAGAGAGAAGGTTAAATCGTCTCCAAGCAGAGATAAAGACATATTTGAAAATGCACCTTAAACCAGCAATTAAATAAAGTTATACAAGGGGATTCAAATTAATCATTCATGCAAGACCCAAGATGCTGTTCTTTCTGAGTTAATTTTAAGAAGTTTATCTGTTCCCTCCTGTGAATAATGAAATGAAGGATCAAAAGGGGATTAGCTGATATAAGACAACAGACAGTTAGCTATTCTCTTGAATGTAGAGAAGAGTTTCCTTCCCTAATAAAATGACAGAGGGCCATATCAAGGATTTTACACTCTCGTGGCTTGGATAGATGAGTAGCAATCAGACCATTCACCTTAAATTTCTTATACAAAGAAGACTGGATAATAAAAGGACAAATTCTCAAATTAGTAATGGTGACTGCCACCTAATTAAATGACCTTGTGAAAACAAATCATGGTACTAGAATACTGAACATGTCAAGAAGCAAAATCATCCTAAACTGTCTCTCTAACTGGGGAATGATATTGACAAAAGTATGTAAAATACAGATAAGTGTCTATGTATCATTCAATTGCTTTCTCACTACATGAGAGGATACCTATTTTCTGATCATGCTATAAAGCTGTTTAAGCCTATCAAGGAAGGGTTCCGAAGGTAAAAATATGTGAAACCAATTTATACTAGGTAAGCTTGTCAGAAGTCTTAGAGGGAGGTATCCTTAATCCTGATTAAACAGAAGTTAATTGAACACCTAAGCAGCTACATGGGGAGATGATAGACAGACAGACAAACAGACAGACAGACAGACAGACAGACAGACAGACAGACAGACAGACAGACAGACAGATAGATAGATAGATAGATAGATAGATAGATAGATAGATAGATAGATAGATAGATAGAGCATTTATTTATTATTGCTTTTTGGAGGGGGAAAGGCGGGGCAATTGGGGTTTAGTGACTTGCCCAAGGTAACATAGTACATATTCAGTGTCTGAGGCTGAATTTGAACTCAGATCCACCTGACTCAAGGAGGGTTGCTTCATTCACTGTGCCACCTAGTCCCTATCCTCCCTCCCTCCCCCACCTCAGATAGTGCATTTATTAATTTTTTACTGTGTGCTAGTCACTGAGCTAAGCACTGGAAATATAGATAGATATGAGCAAAAAGAACCCAAAAAAATACATTCCCTATTCTGAAAGAGTTTGCATTCTTGTGTTTAAATACAATACATAAAAAGAGTGATAGACTTGGAGTTGGAAAGACCTGAGTTTGAATGTGGTCTCAGACCCTTACTAGCTGTGTGACCCTGGAAAAGTCGCTTAAACTTTCAGTGCCTCAATTTCCTCATCTATAAAATGAGGGAGTTAGACTCAGGCTTTTAGCTCTAAATTTACTTCCTATAATACTGTGAACTTCAGAACTAAATCTGGGGATAAAGATTTTGGTTTGTGCAAATTGATCAACCTAAGAATTTTTTTAAAAGAATATCAGATGCTTTCTCACCACAGCAGTAGGTTATTATAAATATAACCCAAGTTACAGTCTACATCTTAAAGTTAGTGATTAAACCAAAAGAGAATGCCTTAAAATTTAATTTGGCTCTCTCCATCAGATACGTTGCCTTTTTGGAAGTATGACTTCCAACTGGTGGGCATTGTCTCGCGCAATACAGATTACAACCCCTGGACATCTAAGCAATACTTATCCATATTTCCCCACAAGTATGCCAAAGAGGATCCAACCAAAATACTAGTACCTTTCCCCTTGTTCTCTTCAGTATCCCTTGAGTGCCAATGTACCACCCGGATACTTCACTGTATCTCATTCTTGCTAGTTGCATCTAGTCAAATATTCTACTCCTTTGTGTACTCTGTCCCCTTCTATCTCTTATTAAGGGATTAACCAACAATCAAGACATTACTGTTGCTGCTGGGAAAAGCATGTTAATCTGCTGTCCTATAACTCCATTCAGAATTCCTGTAATTCTAAATTCTGAGTTGGGAGACTGCCTACTCTAAAGCTCCTTTTCCTTCACTACCATTCCTGGCTCTATTATACTCAACTATGCCTTCCTCTTCCTTCCGGGGCCCTATTCAACTCTAGCCTTCCTTTCCACTGTGCCCCATGGAATCCCAAAAGCAGTTCTCTTTTGTATTAGAACTCTTCCTTCCAGGTCCTTTCCATTTCCTTGCAGTCAAAGAAACCAGGTTTTTACCTGCTGCTATTGTTTCCCTACCCTTCCCCTCTCCAGTACTGAATGTGTTTGCTTTCATAGCCCTTGATAACACTACATCAGCAAAGGAGGCAGACATCCCCTCTTTCTCCTTACTGACACTTCTAGGTCTTTCATTTACCACCTTGATTCAGCAACCTCTCCTTGAAAATCCAATCCATCCAATTACATCAGACCATCCAGCCCTTGCTTGCTGTTATCTAATCATCCCCCACCCCAGCTCATTCTTTTTCCCTTCTTAAGAATTTAGTACTTACAGGGGTGGCCAGGTGGAACAGTGAGTAAGAGTGCCGGCTCCAGTGTCAGGAGACCTGGGATCGGCTCTGGTCTCAGATACTCGGCACCCACACAAAAATAACTGGCCGTGTAACCTGGAGCAAGTTACTTAACCCCAATTGCTTAAAAAAAAAAAAAGGGGGGAATTTAGTACTTGCCTGACAATCTCCTATTCCTCAATCACTGCCTTTATACTTTGGGGCTTCAACTTACATGTTAATATCCCTTTAAATATCCTTGCTTCCCAGTTCATCAGACTCCTCAATTCTAATTGTATTACTTTCATTTCACCTCTAATGCAAGCAAGAATGGTCATGTTCTTGATCTTGGCATCACTCTCAAATGTTCCAATTCCATAATCTATAACTCTGAAATTCCTCTATCTGACACTAGCTCCATATCCTTCCAGTTCCCCAAGGGATTTGCCCCTCCTAAATCCATTCTCTATCCCACCACAACTTCTAATCATTCCAGCCCTCTCTATTTTCCCAGTCTTCAAGGTCAGGTATCATTTAATTTTTGGTTTTGTATTACTAGTACTTAGCATAGCACCTTGTATATTAGACAGCAATTCGTATTTGTTTGATTTCTGTCATTGTAGTAGAGTACTTGGACTAAACTTCAAAAGAAACTGGGAATTATGAAAGATTGGAGGTATATATGAGAGACAGAGCAAATGTGTGTCATGTAATGGACAGAAAAAAGAACAGTTTAGCAAGACTGTAGAATTGTAAAAAGAAATAACATAAAAACACTATAATGGGTCATTATATTGATTACCTAGAAATAGGTTAATTGTGTGCTGAATCTTCTGTGATATAAGAGAAGGGAACATACAATTCATCTTAGAACAATTTCCATTATAATAAGAGTTTGAGTGCTTCAAGGGTTAAATTTCAGTTATGCAGAAATTGTGTTTATGTATTATTCTCTTAAGGATTCAAAGAGATAGAGCCTTGGGCAATAGTGAGGGCAAAAGCACAGAGATGAAAGGTGGAATACTGTATGTAAAGAACAGAAAGAAGGATAATTTGGCTAGACTGTAGAATATATGAAAGGAACTAACATGCAATAAGGTTAGAAAGGCAATTTAAAGCCAGTTTGTGAATGCCAAACTGAGATTATATTGGATAATATAAGTAATAGGGAGCTATGGGAGTTTATTAAGCAAGGGAGTTAGTCAGATTTCTGACTTAAGGACAACATTTTGGCAGTTGTGTGGAAGACAAATTCAAGAAAAGTGACAGGAGACAGAAAGAATAATGAGGAGGCTATCAAAATGATATGATAGAGAAGTGATGAGATACCATGTGAGAAGAGAGAAGGGTCTGCACAATTCTGTTCTTAAGGATCCTGTAGGCACAGAGAATCCAACTGTCAGAGTTGTACTTTATTATTTTTTCCCCTTAGCCTTTCACTCCTTTGAATTTCTGTTTTTGTTGTGGGCTCCATCATCATCAAAGACACCCAGGTCTATAACCTCCAAGTCTTCCTTGATTTGTCTCTATCAGTCATCTCCCACACAAATCACAGCTGCCATGTCTTGTGAATTCTACCTCCACTAAATATCCCAAATCTCCTTTTTCTTTCCATTCACATATACACACCCTAGCTCAGGCCCTCATCATCTCTTGCCAAGACTTGTAATAACCCCATAAATTGTCTCTCTTTTTAATCTCTCCCCTCTTTAATTTATTCTCCATAAAATAGCCAAAATAATCTTCCCAAAGTGTGGGAATGAGTTACATCTCTCATTCAAAATACTTCAATAGTTCCTCTTCTGGCCGAGAGGTGACACAATGGATAGAGCTCCAGGTCTGGAGTCAGGGAGTCCCAAATTCAAATTTGGCCTCAGACACTAGATATGTGACCCTGGGCAAGTCACTTAACCCTATTTGCCTCAGTTTCCTCATCTGTAAAATGAGCCAGAGAAGTGAATAGCAAACCTCTCCAGTACCTCTGCCAAGAAAACCCCAAATGAGGTTATGAAGGACATGACTGAAAACAGCTGAACAAGTTCTAGAGCTGATGGCAGCTCTAGAATGCTTAGCCTCATAATGCTGTCAGCAATACAGCCCAATTTACTTTCCATTTATTTTGTATTTCTTTCCTTAATGAACTTTCTATTCTAGCCAAATTGGACTACTAGCCATTACTCTCTCTGCCTCACTTTCTTCACCTAAAAAAATGAGGAAAATAATAGCACTTACCTCCCAGTGCTGTTGTGAGGATAAAGAGATAATATTTGTGAAGCTGTTTGCAAACCGTGAAGTGCTATATAAATGCTAATTATTATTGCTGTGCTATTATTATTTCCTAAACTCAGTGCTCTATTTCCCACCCCAGTACATTCCCATAAGCCATTCTCCTTGGCCAAAATGTACTTTCTCTTCATCTTTGCTTCTCAGAATCTATGTCTTCCTTTAAGACTTAACTCAGGCATAATCTTCTCTGCAAAGTCTTCTCTGATCCTCTGTCAACTCTTCTTTCTCTTCCTTGATTCTCCCAATAGGGTTAGTATTTAAGATTCTTAATAGTCTGGATATGGGGGATGTGCCAGATCATTTAGACTTGCACCAAACACTAACTTTTCCACATATCCACCAGCAGTTATGAGATTGTTTAATACTGTTATTAATATTGTTTGCAAAGCCTGCAGCCTTTCATTTTAAGTATTTACTGCCACCACCACCCCCCAAAAAAAAACATCTCTTTGTTTCCCCAGGACTTTGCATAGTTCCTTGAATATAATAAGTCTTATTAAAAAATTGTTAAATTTCATTGAACTGAAATTCTTTTGTACGCCAAAATGGTAACTGGTGGTGCTCTGCTTAGTTTACAACAGCTTTGATCTGAAGAAACCTTAACATCTGTGTAACCAAGTGAGTCTTGCCATAGGCTGATC
Source organism: Petaurus breviceps papuanus (assembly GCF_028583685.1). Lineage (NCBI taxonomy): Eukaryota > Metazoa > Chordata > Mammalia > Diprotodontia > Petauridae > Petaurus > Petaurus breviceps. The sequence continues at coordinate 5,130,231 of NW_027187335.1, read as the reverse complement.
TATCTTTTCCCATAAACTGTCTATGCTGATCAGTATATTTGATATAGCCAGGACTAAAATCAGAAGGGAAAAAAAGAAAGAAAATGAAACTCTTAAGACAAATACCTAACTTGGGGAGAATGTAAAGGGTTATCCCAGAGATTTGCTTGAGATGTTTTAAAATTGGAAGTCCTGGAATTGTGCTTACTTTCTTCCCCAAATCCCCAAGTTGTCATGAGACAAACAAACCAAACACACACACACACACACACACACACACACACACAAATGAAAAGAGATCAGCCTGACGTGAAGCAACCAACTCTCTTGACATTTCATAGATAAACAAAAGGCCTTTATTCAGATAACCCTGAATCTGAAGCTTAGAACATCCTTTCTTCAATCCTAGCAACGGTAACAGGCACCATAGAAAACAACAGTATCTGATCTTTGCAAGCTTAAAAATGAGCCTCAAATTTGTGAAAGATGCAGACACTAAGTAGTTCTTCTGATGTCAAGTTAATCAGAAGGGAAGCTTTAGTTTTGCAAGCTCACCATTTTTTCTCTTCTAAGTAGTACTTTACAAACAGAACAAAGTGCTTTGATTTGGGAAAAAAAAAATTCTACTTCCCACTCTAATCAAGGTCTCCATAGTGATTAAATTCAGCCCAGTTGTTTGCTTGTTTGTTTGTTTATTTGTTTGTTTGTTTGTTTGTTTGTTTGTTTGTTTTAATACTGGGTCTCCCCATCTTACCTATGTTGGAAGAATAATGGTCACTCCTAGGCTTGATCCCATTGCTGACTGATACAGAAATTTTGATCTGTTCTGTTTCTTATCTGGGCTACCTTATCTAGCTGGTCTCCTCCAGTTCATCACCCTCTGTGAAGCCCTCCCTGATTCCCCCAATTGTTAATGCTCTCCCTCTTTTCAATTCTTCCAGCAGGGAGAGTGCTCACTCATATTGGTGCTGAATTTTGTGAAGATACTTGGTCAGCTTGAGCTCTACTGTTGCTCATCTACTGACCTCAGTCTACCCAGAAGCAGAAATTATGGGCAAATGCCACCAATTCAATGATTATTAATGGCCACCATATGCAAGGTATGCAAAGGATACAAAGGTGAAAAAAGAAATAAGCTCTTGCCCTTATGTAGATGAGCTTCTAATAGATATCGTACATTATTGTCTCAATGTTAGGCTAGGTAGTGTGCTAAATTTAAACTAGAAAGATGTAAACTCCTTCCCCCATTCATCACTGAGAGCATACAGGTCAAAGTTACAGATGTCAAAGATCAGAACAACATACATGTATGACAAAAACTCAAAATTAAAGAACACAATGTTTTATCATTCTCTCTCATGTCCTTAACTTTTGCTTCCATATTAATTGTTGCTTTCTCCTCTCCCCGGTACCTAGTACAATGACTGGCAAAGAATTGGCACTTAATAAATGCCTGCTACTTGATTGATTATTTGATGTTTGTTACTATATAAATGTCTATTTCTAAATATGACTTCTTTTCTGAAGTCCAGGCAGAAATTTCCAGCAATGTGCTTGCTAGACCTTTTCATTTGGATGGTTCTCTACCATCTAAAACTCAACACAATCTACTGTCCTACTCAGCCATGGGCTATGGGGACTCCTATCTACATTCTAAAAATTTTTAAACAGCTCAGTTCTTAGGATTATCTTCTCATGTAGCTCTAAAGTTAGAAAGGACATTAGAGTTAAGTCAAATATTTGTGTGCAGGCACATAATGTACAGTGCTAAGTAAACACTAGGGATATAATACAAGCAGAAAGACAGCCCCTGACCCCAGGGAGTTTACTTACATTCTAATAAGGACAACCCTTTTCAGAAAGCTGAAAAAGGAAGAGTGGCATGGTAGGGAATGTCTGAAGAGTAGGGAGTGAAGTCTAGACAGGAATGAAGATATGATTGTCCTTGGTATTTTTCATAAAAAGGACATCAGGGGAAGAAGCAGACAATCAGATAAAGTGCCCACAAGGGCAGAGAATAATTCCATTCAGAGAAATTCAGGGGTAAATTGAACTTCTAGAGTCAGGAGTGTTCTGTGATAAACAAAGTCCAGAGAGAGAGGACTGTTCATGGAAAGTAATTGAGGTCATTTAACCCAACCTTCCCAGGTTATGGGGCAGTTAAGTGTCACGGTGGCTAGAGCACTGGGCCTCGAATCAGGAAGACCCTAGTTCAAATCTGGCTTCAGACACTTATTAGCTATGTGACCCTGGGCAAGTCACTTAACCCTGTTTGCCTCGGTTTCCTCAACTGTAAAATGAGCTGGAGAAAGAAATGGCAAATCATTCCAGTGTCTTTGCAAAGAAAACCCCAAATGGGGCTACAAAAAGTCAGACATGACTGAAACAACTGAACAACAACTGCAAACTCAGGTTACAGTTAAGGAAACCAGAATGAAGTGACTTGCTCAGTCACATAGGTGTTGGGTGGCCATTGAAGTTGGGTCCTCCGACCCCAAATTTACTGTTCTTTCTACTACACTATGCCACCTTAAATCCTATTTCCACAAAGATGTCTTCCCAGATCTCCCAATTTTATAGTGATATCTCTAAACCTATTACAGGAGCTATGCAATGTAGTCAATGTATTGCACAAGCTGTACAACTCAAATGTATACTTGTCTTGTGAAATCATATCTTGACAATCCTGGTTGACTGAGTTTGTTCATAATTACTTATATCCAAGGTAGGCTTTGTAGATGGGCAACGAACTGAGTTCATAATGGAAAAAGAAGAGAACAGGTCAAATTCTAATTTTTAAAGTTCCAGAGAGCATTTGGTGATCCCAAACAGTTCCCCACCACAAAACCCAGTCTTTGTTTTGTTTTTAATACCAATGTTCTCCCATTGACCTAAGATAGCTACAAACTAGTTGTAGTAGTAGTAATAGCTATCATTTAAACAGCATTCTAAGGTTTGCAAGGCACTTCTCAAATATTATCTCATTTGAACCTCATGACATACCCTTGGAGGTAGGTGCTACCTTTATTCCCATTTTACAGATGAGAAAACTGAGACCTAGAAAGGTTAAGTGACTCACCCACATTCACACAGCTAGGAAGTGTTTGAGTAGAGATTGGAACTCAGGTCTTCTTAAATCCAGCTCACTTAACCATCATGGCACCTAACTGCCCTTATTAAATACCATAATCAAAGTTTCAGTTGACATTTACCAAATCCAAAGGACTTTTCTTAGTCTTTTTTCTCCTTGAGCTCTCACTGCTGATCACTACCTGCTCCTTAATACTCTCTTCTCTTTAAGTTTTCTCGACATGATTCTCTCCCGATTTTCTTCCTACCTATCAAATTGCCTCTTTTCTGTCTCCTTTTGCTGGATCCTCCTCTAGATCCCACTCTCTAACCATAGATGTCCCTCAGGGTTCTGTCCTGGGCTCTCTTCTCTTCCCCTTCTATACTATTTCACTTGATCTCATCAGCTCCCATGAATTTAATTACCATCCCTACACTTATGAATCTCAAATCTACCTTTCCTGCCCCAATCTCTCTGCTGACCTCCAATCTCACATATTCAACTGCCTTTCAGACATGTGGAACTGGAGATCCAGTAGCCATATTAAACTCAATAGGTCCAAAACAGGATCCTTCTCCCCTTAATCCTTACCTCCTCCTACCACCCTTATTATTATAGAAGGCAATACCATCTTCCCAAGCCCTCAGGCTCACAACCTAGAAGTTGTCCTGGATTCGTCACCATCCCTCACACTGAGTTTTACTGCCCCCCCCCCAACACCCCCAGCCAAACTGTTGCCAGAGCCTGCTGATTTTACTTTTGCAACATTTCTTGAAAATGCCACCTTCTCTCCTCTGATACTTCTATCATTCTAGTGCAGGCCCTCATCACCTCACACCTTGATTATTGCAATAGGCTACTTCTGTGTCTGTTTGCCTCTAGTCTCTCCCTTCTCCATCCATTCTTTGTTCAGCCACTAAAATAATTTTTCCTAAAATGCAGGTTCAATCATGCCACACACATACACACACACACACACACACACACACACACACACACTTAATAAAGTCTCATCTTCCTATTTTGGGCAGCTAAGTGGTACAGTAGATAGAACACTGCCTCTAGAGTCAGGAGGACCTGACTTTAAACACTGCCTCAGATTCATGCTAGCTGTGTGACCCTGGGCAAGTCACTTATCCTTTTTTGCCTCAGTTCTTCATCTGTAAAATCATTTGTAGGAGGATATGGAAAACCATTCCAGTATCTTTACCAAGAAAACCCAAAATATGGTCATGGAGAGTCAAGACAATACTGAAAGGCCTCAACCACAATAATCTTCCTATTGCTTCCAAGATACAAAATTCTATGTTTGACATTCAAAAGCCTTCATAAACTCACCCCCTCCTTTTTTCTAGTCTTCCTACCTCTTACTCCCTGCCATATACTCTTTGATCCAGTGAAACAAACAAGACACTCCATCTCTGGGCCTGGTGCATTTTCTCTGGCTCTATCTCCCATTCCTAGAATGCTCTCCCTTCTCTACTCCAACTACTGACCTCCCTACCTTCTTTTAAGCCCCAACTAAAATTCCACCTTCTCAAGGAGGCCTTCCCTTATCCCTCTTAATTCTCATGTTTTCTCCCTTGTAATTATTTCCTCTTTATTATATATATAGCTTATTTTGTATGTATATGTTTGCATGGTGTCTTGCCCATTAGATTGTAAATTCCATGAGGGCAGGGACTGTCCTTTCCCTCTTTTTATATCCCTAGTATTTAGCATAGTACCTGACAAATAGGCATTTAATAAATGTTGATTGATTGATAGATGGATGGAGAGTCTTATAATGGACCTCAGTAAACTGTAGCATATTTTCAGTGATGACCTACATACAAGTAATGGCACAAAGGATACTATCCAGGAATTGCATGATCAGAAAATGAATCAGGTTGATTTTGTGTTGAGAATCATTGTTGTTCTGGTACCCACTGAGTCTTGAAAGCATCAAGGGAAATTCAAAGAGAGAGTTGAAAAAGGAGAGTATTCTAGGCATGGGGGAAAACCAGTGAAAAGGCACAGAAATGAGAGATAGCATCATGTCTGTATAGAAGGCAAGGAGGTCAATGTATCTGGATAATAGAGTGCATGGAGGGAAGTAAAGTCTATGAAGAATGAAGACATAGAAAGGGATTCAATTGTGAGGGGCTTTAAATGCCAAGTAGAGAATTATGTTTGACCTTGGAGGTAATAAGAAACCACTAAAGGTTATGGAGAAAAGAAATGACATGGTTAGACCTGTGCTTTCAGAATATCACTTTAACAATTTATGGACTGAAGACAGGAGAAACTTGAAGCAGAAACATCAATTAGATAACTACTGTAAAAGTTTAAGCAAAAAAATGTTGGAGTCTTGATCTAGGGTCGTGGCCTTGTGAGTACAAAGAAAGAGATAAATAAGAGACATCATTAAGATAGAAATTACAAGATTTGATATCAGATTGGATATGTGGGGTGAGTGAAATGAGGAGTGGAAAATGATGCTGAGATTTTTATTGTGAGAGACTGGAAAGGTGGTAGAACCATTGAATGGGGATGGGGGACAAAGAAGTTTGGAAAGGGAGAGAAGATAATGTGTTTGGTTTTAGACATGTTGAGTTTGAAATGCCTATGGAACGTCCAGTTAGAGATACACAATAGGCAATTGGTGATGTTCTACTGTAGCTCAGGAGAGAGATTAGGACTGGATGTACAGGTGTTGAAATGATCTGTAAAGAGATATAGTTGAACCCTTGGGAGCTGATGACAATATAGAAAAGGACAGGTTCCAGAGCAGAACTTTGGGAGACAACCCTGGTAATGGATATGGCATGGATGAAGAACCAGCAATGAAGGTGAATAAGGAGTGAACAAATTGGTACTATAAATGTCAGAAGAATACAACATGAAAACCTACAGAGGAGAGATTATCTCAGAGGAGAAAGTAACCAGCAATATCAAAATTCTTTAGAGAGATGAAAAGGAATGAAGATAGAAGAAAGGTCATTTTTTTTTTTTTGGCATTTAAGAGATCATTAGTAACTATTGGGTTGCATGATGACATTTCAAGCCAGGATGCAGGGAGGTAAGAAGAAAATGAGAAAAGAAGAGTTAGACGCATCTAATGTAGGGAGCTTTTTTTTTTCAAAGAGTTTAGTGTAAAAGGGGAAGAGAGATATAGAACAATAGCTAGTATAGGTGGTAAGATCAGTTAAGGATGTTTTTTTATAAGGAGGAAGGAAACATAGGTGTTTGTAGGTAACAGGGAAGAAAGATAAGAAGAAAATGAAAATAGGAGAAAGAGAAAGAGTAGGGATGGTGAGACCTGAGTTCAGAACCTGTCTCTTCCACTTACTAGCTGTGTGAACCGGGGCAAATCTCTTAACCTCTGTTTGCCTCAGTTTTCTCATCTGTAAAATGGAGATAATAATAACACTTACAGAGTTGTGAGTTTCAAATGAAATAAATATAAGTAAAGCCCCTGGCACAAAGTATTTCTTCTATCTTCATGCTTCTATATAAATGTTATCTATTATGTAGAGGATTTGACCTTGGTAAAGAGAAAGGCCATCACTTCATCTGAGATTTGAATGAAGTAAGATAAAATGCAAGTAGGTCCCTGAATAACTTGTTATGAGGAGGAAGAGAGAATAGGGAGCTCTCATCAAGTGGTTTCAATTTCTTCAGTGAAAAATGAGTAGAGGTCCTCACCTAAGAAATTAGAGGGGGGGAATTAGGATTAGAATTAGAGGCTTGAGGATCGAAGAAAAGGTCTAGAACAGCCAATGCCAGCATGGAATTACTGTTGCTTGATTCCCCCTCTTGGATTGTGAGTTCCCTTAGAGCAGGAACTGCTTTTCTTTTCCATCTCTGTCACCAATATTTAGCCCAGTGCTTGGCATGCAATAAGCATTTAATACATACTTTTTTTTTCATTATTTCATGGAGAAACAGGCATCCCTAATCTCAAAAATGACACTAGTAATGATGCTGTATGTTTGCCTCAAAGCCCATTTGGCATAGCCCGATTTCTTTGAGATCCAGTAAAATTCTACCGGGCATCAAGCCGGTGAGCTATGTTAATCTGAATGGCTGGTTTCATAGAAGTTCAGCAATGTTTGTTTGATAAATGGAAGAAATGGTCTTCACTAATGGCCCAAGTTGATTTGATACAACCTGATTTCCCTATTGTTAGAACTTGTTTTCAATATCCCTGGAAAATACCTTGGGCTATTTGAGCCTATTCTTCACTATTGACATTGGCAGAGACAGAACTATGCAAAATCTGAAGCATTCTTCTGGGGAAATAATATTGTTCCACTTTCCATTTTCCCTTTATTCACTATGAAGGACAGAGCTAAAAATGGTGAACAGCAAGGTCATAGATAGGCTGAGATTATAAAGGAGGATTATTAGTCACTTTTGTTTCTGATTATCTGTTATCTAGAGCTAATCGCTCCTACCTTTGGAAATAAAAGGGATAATTGCATTTTGTTCACAGGAAAGGATTCACAAACCTATAATATTCCAAGAAACAGCTGCTTCTCTTGCCTACAGGGTTACTCTGTTCTGATGTAGAAAGAATCATCTGGGAAGTATTACTAGTGTTTAAAAAAAAAAGTAAACACAAAGTTTGTAGTTATTATTTGAAAACAATTATCTTCTAATTGTTTTATAGAGAAGAGGAAGATGAAATTAAAATGTTTATAATTAGGATAAGAAATAGAGGAGGACATGATTTAAATCAAGAATGTTCAGTCTGCAGATCTAAACTGTGGCAAGTAATGCAGCCATTTGAAAACACTTTTTATGGGTTTAGTACCTTTGATCAGAATTCCCAGAAATATTGGTATAAATTAACAATTGTCCTTACCCTGTAACTAAACTTCAATTACCACCCCCTCTTTCCTCATTTAGAATTACATTTCTAAAAGAGCCCAGAAGCTCTTCCATCTCCAATCATCTAAAGTAAACACTTCATTTTTTTTATTTTAATTTTTTAAAGGCAATAGGGGTTAAGTGACCTATCCAGGGTCACACAACTAGTAGATGTCTGAGACTGGATTTGAACTCAGGTCCTCCTGACTCCAGGACTGGTGCTTTATCTACTATACCACCAATTGCCTCAGGTAATCACTTTAAATACTTAACAGTAATTAGTAAAAAAAATAGCTTATTCATTCATTCTTCTCACCTTTCCAAATTAGGTCATATTCTGCCTCAGTTGGCTACAAATTCCTCTGTCCATTTCCTCCTTCCTCTTTGACTTTTGTGCATATAGAGTAACTTTCAGTCACTGGATTCTCATTTTCTCTATGGAATCCACTAGGCCTCACCTCACTTTCCATATTTTTTTAAATAAGAAGGTGTAAACTAAGGTCCTTTCCACTTCTAGCAGTCTATGGTCCTACAATCTTCAATTTAAATTCAGAGATATGGAGTAAATGGCACTTCCAAGGCCATTTAATCCAACCCCCTTGTTTAACGGAGGTCCATGGTGGTTAAGTTACTTGTCCAAGGTCACCCATGTAGTAAGCATCAGAAGCTTGATTTGAACCCAGTTCTCTGGCTCTTACCATAGAACCAACCATACTACTTCCCTTAGTCAGCCTCCTTAAATGTTTATCTAAGTTCTCCCAAATTCTCCAAACTGACCAAATAATTATCTGCTGCATCAGATCACAGAACTCTAGAACTTGAAGAGTTCTAACCAAAACCCCTCAATTTATAGATAAAAAACAAAAACAAAAAAAGAGGCATAGGGAGATTTACCTTATAAAATTCTCCTCTTTCCAGTATGCCTCCTTCTGCCTGCAGGATAGGATCAAAGTGTGCTGGGTCTCTCTCAATAAGTTAGGCTCTTGTCCAAGGCCTCACAGATAACAAGCGTCAGAGGTGGGAATGGTGGCCAGGTCATCTGACTCTAGAGCCAGGGCCCTTTCCTTCATCCTAGATTAATTCTTAGTTCTCTCCTTTATAGTGAATAAAGGGAAAATGACAAAGGGAGCAATAGTTCATTCTACTGCAAAGCTCAGATACTCTTAGCTTTCCAGGTTTGAGATTCTTGTCAAGAAGCTGAGAGGTGTAGGGCATGGAGTCAGGGAAACTGAATAGGAAATAAGTACTTATATAGTACCTACTATGTGCCATGCATTGTGCTAAACACTTGTACAAACATTATCTTATCTGATCCTTACAATAAAATCCTGTGAGGTAAGTCCTGTTATTATCCCCAATTTACAGTTGAGGGAACTGAGACAGAGGTTAGCACTGGTAGTAGCCCGAGATCACACAGCTAATGTGTCTGAGGCTAGATTTAAACTCAGGTCTTCCTGACTTCAAGCCCAGCACTCCAATCTCTGTCACCTATCTCTCCTAGCAAAAGCACTGGATTTGGAGTCTGGAACATCTCAGTCTGTTTCACACCTCAGATACTTTCTAGCTATAAGACCCTGTGCAAGTCACTTAACCCCTTTAAGCCTCAGTTTCTTTTTCTACAAAATGGGGAGAAAAATAGAACCTACTTCCCAGGACTATTGAGAGAAGAAAAAGAGATAACACAATATAAAGTAATTTACAAACTTTAGAAGATATATAAATGATACCTCTTAGTTTTATTATAATTATACTCCTCCCAGGTTCCCTTTTTGCTGTCACACACGTTCAAAATACCTTGTGATTAAAACCCAACCCAACCTCTTTCATTGTCCTAGAAATTGAAAAATTGATCATTGCTTAAAATGAGTGAGTCATCTGTCAGGGATTAGAAAGCTTCTTGTTATTGTTGTTATAGCAGAGTTGTTTTATTTTAATTTTTAAATGATTCTATTATAAGGGAAATCACCCTGTGCATCATTATTGGTTTAGTTCTGTTGAGCTGTTAGATGTCACCATAGAGGTGTTTTCAGGTAATCCAAAGTTCTTTTAAAAAAATGAGCAGGTGTCTAATCGGTCCACTGGGTTTGTCACTACTGCTGTTTCCACAACAGATTGCTTCATAAACATAGCACTCCAAAATGGGTTACATTGCCCGGTCCATCACAGTAAACAAGGAGCTTTCTGACCACAGGGAAAATCAGGTCAATGACTCCCTCAATCTGAATCAACCAGGAACTTCCCCTGAAAAGGCCCCCAAAATTTATAACAATCACCTACTTTCCCCCAGTGGTGGTTTCTTTGCATTTATAAGAAAGCACAAAACCTTATTCTCGAGTATATCCTTTACTCTGTTTGCTTGCACATGATCCACACTTTGACATAGTGCCTGGAGCATGTTAACACACCCAGATAAATCCTGCCCTTCTGAAGTTTCCAGGTAATCAGCACACAGCCACCCAAACACAGTGTGCCTCCTCGGAGGGGAAAAAATAGGGACCCTCAAGCATTTCCAACTCTTTACCCAAATGAGCAAATTGCCAGAACAATTCATGATATTCAGCACATTAGAGAACTGTCAAAGGGCTTCATTCCCCATTTTTATTTTTTATAAGTTATACAGTCCATTTCCCAAGGGCCAGTTATTTATTTTCCTGGGCTGTGTCCGTTTTAGTATTAAATGTTTTCAGTGACAGTTTCATCACTTTCTGGAGAGATCATTTCTTGGTCCATTACATTCTAGAGCTATTTAGGTACTCTTTGTCTCTCACACGCATATAACCTGCCGTTCCCCTTTCTTCATTTCCCATCCACTCTGTTGATGCAATGAACATTTTCATCTTCTTCATTCATTCAACAAACGCCTCCTGAACACCTGTGAGAGACTATGGTACTTGAAGTACAAAGACAAAAGCAAAACAATCCCTGACTTCAAGGAGTTTACTTTCTAATAGGGGGTGGAAGGTAGGGTGAGAACACCATGCACAAAGATAAATCTAAACCAAACACAAATAAAGTCAAAATAATTTCAGTGGCAACAGGACACCCAAAAAACCCCAAAGCAACCAATACATGGGATCTTCAGAATGACCTCATTAGAAAAGGCTGCTTGAAGTATGCACATGTTAATGTCTTCCCCTTGTCATTTCAGAAGACAAAAAAATCTGACACATAGAAATAATGCTTCAGTCAAGATATTTTGAGTATCATTTATTGGCTTAGCTATCTAAAAGCTGAGGGAGGCAGGGTCAGCAGATACCTACAGTACTACATGTGAGGAAACTTGAGGATACTTCTGAATGTTAAATTTAAAATAAAATTATAATGCCAGAAAGTTCTTCTATCCTCACCACAGACATGGTGATTTTTGTGATGAGAGGAGATTTATTTTTTGGGGGAAAAAAGGTAGCATGAGCAAAAGAAGGCAGTCCATTCACTTGAGTGTCCCAGTGGTGCCCTGGAATGATGCTAGAAGAAGGCTTCCAGCATGCTGAGTCTGTCAATGGAGGGACAGGACAGGAATAGCATAGGAGGGGAAAATATGAGTGGAATAGAGTACTAGACTTGGAATCAGGAAAACTTCAGTTAAAACCCAGTCTCACTTACTAGCTGTGTAATACTAGGCAAGTCACTTAATTAACCTCAGTCTGCCTCAGTTTTGTCATATGTAAAATGGAAATAATAATAGCACATACCTCCCAGAGCTCTTGTCACTATAAAATGAGATATATTTACAAACCTTAAAGTGCTTTGTAAATGCTATTTATTATTATTATTAGCATTGATCCATGGAGACACTGAAATCAAACAGTACTGGAATCATTACATCAAGAAAACAGCAGCACCAAATATTTAATTACCAGCTTTGTATAGAATATGATACTATAGCAATACCACTGCTAGGTCTGTATCCCGAAAGAGATACAAAATAAAAAGGAAAAGGACCCATATGTACAAAAATATTTATAGAAGCTCTTTTTCTGGGGGTAAAGAAATAGAAATTGAGGGGATGCACATCAATTGGGGAATGGCTGAATAAGTTATGTTATGTGATGAGCAGGATGCTCTCAGAAAAACCTAGAAAGACTTACATAGGCTGATGCAAAGTGAAATGCACTGGGTACTAAGTAATAACAATATTGTAGGATGATCAGCAGTGAATGACAATTATTCTCAGCAATGCAACGATCCATAACAACTCTGAAGGACTTAGGTTGAAAAATGCTATCTATCCCCAGAGAAAGAACTAATGATGTCTGAATACAGATTGAAGCACCTTTTGTTTTGGGGGGGTTTTTTCCACTTGATTTTTCTTGGGGTTTTTTGTGTATGTTTTCTTTTACAACATGACTATTATGGATATGTTTTGTATGACTACACATAAATATCCTATATGGAATTGCTTGCCTTCTTAATGAGGAGGGCAGGGTAGGGAGGAAAGAAAGGAGAGTATTGGAACTCCAAGTTTTAAAAACAAATGTTAGAAATTGTTTTTACATGTAACTGGGGAAAAATTAAATACTAAATAAATACAAAATAAAGAACATGATGTTAGCCATCATTGACTTTATTGCATAGAAGATCCAAAGACTCCTTTAAATAGTAACAAAAGGAAGGAGTGTGCTGGTAAGTGTTTAATAACTAGTTCTCCAGGAGAAAAAATACTTGACATACTTTTAAGTTTATTCTGCATTATTAATATTTTCTCCATCACTTTCTTAAGTTTTGACAACCAACAAAACCATAAATCAAGCCTTGATTTATAGCAATTGCCAATTTCTTTTTCTGCCTTTTATTTTGCAGGGCAGTTGAGGTTAAGTGACTTGCCCAAAGTCACACAGCTAGTAAGTAATGTCAAGTGCCTGAGACTAGATTTGAACTGAGATCCTCCTGACTCTAGGGCCAGTGCTCTATGCACTGTGCCACCTAGCTGCCTCAACCAATTTCTGATATATAAATGTTCTCACTAAAATTTAACAATTAGTTCCAAGAGGGGGCTTCAAGCTGGCTCCAGCTCACTATTACAAAAAGGGGACACAATTTGCAAACCTTGACTAGAGAGGAACAGATGATTTGTCCTGACACTTCTGTCACCAACAACATGAAAAGGTCTGTTTAAGAAAGAGTACAAACCCCAGAGAGTAAGAACTGCATTTGGAACATGTGAATAAAAATATGTGCAATGAATGATCACTATTAGTTCTCGGAACTTTAGGTAGCATGATCCTCCAATATGGAGTCAGGGGACCTGAGTTCCAGTCCCTACTGATCCACTTTCTTCCTGTATGACTGTGCTCAAGTCACTTCTCTCTGACCCAAATGTAAATCCCTTAAATGTAAAATGAGGGATTTGGAATAAATGCTTTCTGAAGTTTCTTTTATTTCTAAGTCAAAGATCTAAGCTGAGTAATTAAAGGCTATTCCAAAGATTTTATTTACATATTGCTCCAAGGAAGAATGTGCAAAGATAAATTTGGGGCTGCTACTACAAGTCAGAAGTAATACATGTGTATGAGACTTATCTGGTCAGTCTACAGAAAGGATGTTGGCTTCCACATGGATCTATAGACCTCTTGTATAAATTCTGTGACCCACAAATTTGAGAAGCACTGGTTTAGATAATCTCTAAGGCTCCATCCAGCTCTGCTCTGTAGTGATTCCTTTCCCCCAAAATTCACACATGCTACATAGAAATCCACGAGCATCTTCAAATTTCTATTAAGAATTCCAGATATTCCAGTGATAATTTTAGACACTGGAGATTCCATTCACGTGCCTATTACATTTATATCCTCCTATACAGTTTCATATAAGATTCTGTATAAATAACTAGTTGCTTCTCAGAGTTGCATTTATTGATATTCACCACCTAATGACATTTCCAGGATGGTATCTCCTTATGGCCAAGTTAAGTGAATTTATCCAGAGCACTCACATTTTCTCCATTTATTGTGACCAATGATTCCATGTATGGATGATGCTGGCTGGTGGAGGACCTCTGTTTTATTGGTGTTGATTGTCAGGCCAAAATTAACCCAAGCAGCAGAGAATCGATCCATGTTCTGTTGCGTTTCAGCCTCAGAGGCTGCAGTGAATACACCATCATTTGCAAACAAAAGTAGCATACCCACTCTCCCTTCACTTTCATCATGCCTTGTAGGCTTTTCAAGATAAATAATTTACAAGCAGTGTGGTAGCTGACCTTGATGCTGTTTTTGTTCTCCTTGAAGGCTTCATACAATAACAGAAAACATCATGCTAAAAAGAATGGGAGCAAACACCCTACTTCATTCCACTGGTAACTGGGAAAGCATGAGATAGCATTGTCCATCATCCAGAACTTGTGCAAGTAAGCTGCCATGAAACTGATTTGTGCAAATCCAGAGACATGTCCATCCCAAATGTTCTAATGGGCTATCTGCAGCTGACCTATGGTCGAGCCTTCCAAACTTATATTGAACTGATCAGCCACAGCAGAGCACACTGTACCCTGATTCCAATATCATGATGTCATTGGTCTTCTTTGAAAACGAAGGATGAACGACAATGGGGCTCCAAGAGGAACACATGATTAAGCAAGGAATGGAGTGTCCTGCACAAGGTAATCCTTCCTTAAAACTATTTAACCCATGCTAATTTTATTTAATATATCACTGCCATTCAATTAAATTCAAAACTTATTAAACACCTACTTTGTGCAAGTTAAGAGTTGGGGGTACAAAGACCAAAATAAAACAATTCCTACACTACATTATATTAGATACTAGAGGGTAGTTACAACATGCATTCAGATAAGTGTACATACAAGGCATTTAACGAGTTGTAATAGAATAGCTGTCAATCTAGAAGTGAGAAGGGTGCTGCCAGGTTTGAGTCAAGTCAAGTCAAGCCAATAATCACATGGCCTGAGAAGCTTCCTCTGGCTTTTTTCCCACTCACAGAGAGAAGCACAAAATCTGGCCGATTGCTGATGCTGTGAGCCAAGCATTAAGTCAGAAGAGACCATCGCAAATATTAAAGACTCCATTGGAGACTTTTGTATAAACACTCCTTTCCAGTTCAGCAGCAAAATCATTACCCATAGTAAGTCAACAGGAAAGAGTCATAGAAGACTGGTGCATGTCTGAAATGGAGGATGGGGATCTCTATTATGTCTTAGCATGCATTTCTGGAAGGAGGCTTCCCAGATCTTCTCCTGGGTTGGCACCTAGGAAAGTTGATTGCACATGCTTGGACTAGGCCCCCCATTTGTTAGTCCTACCCTAACTTTATACTCACAAATTAATTTCCAGTGAAGGGGGAAAAGGGGAGGGATGTAAGGTGAGGAATATTTGTGAAAGGACTGGGAATGGAAAAGGAAGGGAAGGGAACAAGCATTTATTTAGCTCCTCCTATTTCCCAGGCATTGTACAAAGTTCTTCACAAATATCTCATTTGATCAGCACTACCTGAGAGGTAGTGCTGTTGTGATCCCCATTTTACAACTGAGTGTAAGTTGTTCACCTGGGTCACATAGCTAGGAAGTGTTTGAGGCTGGATTTGCACTCCCGTCTTCTTGAGTTCCCTCACTGTGCTCAATCTACTGAGATACCCAGCTGCTAACATGAAGTGCCTTTTGCTAATAATAGAAAAGAGCTTCCACTCTGTGCATTGGAAGAATAGGGTTGAAAAGCATAGGGGACCCAAGAAACGAAAAGGATTTGGGTGCCACCTATGGGTATGAGGGCACAGGGAGCAATGGCTACTGAGGGGAGACATAGGACAGACAGTAGATTGTCAATCTTGATTTATCTATATAGCAAGAGGTAAAAGGAGGGGTTGGGGAGTGTCAGGTCAGAAGAACAATCACTGGTCCTGCTTAGTGGTCAGAGCAAACTTGGTCAAGTGCTGGAGCCTGGCTTGTTATCAGGGACTGAGATGTTTTTGATGTCCCCAACTTGCAATCACCAGTCAGGGGCACTGGTCTAAGCCCTTAAGAAGGTTTTATACTAGTCCCAAGGTGACTCTAAATATCTGAAGTGCAAGGAGAGAGGAGAGGAAACTATCAAGAGGAGCCCCACGAAAGGATAACCAAAGGCATGGCAGATTGGAACTTGGCCAGAAGGCTAATCTAATTGTTGTTTCAGGGCCCAGACTGCCTCTGTTCATTAACTCCATTCACCTCCCATCAAATGACATCTGTCCATGGAAAGCTTCACTTGTTCACCATCCCTTCAGTCGCAGAGTGCTTTGTTTGATTTGCCAGCTCACCCACAGTCCCAAAAAATAGCCCCTGTTTCCAGCTTCTCTTTTCTGTGAGAGCCTACCTAAGCAGTTCCATCCTTTCTCTCCCTCCTATCTTGAATACATAAATGCTGAATTGCAAATTCCCTTCAGGTTGCTTGGATCAAGCAAGGCAGGGGCTAAGGGGTGGAATTGAATCCAGTAATTCTGAATTGGATCAAAAACTCAATTATCACCTTACCAGCTGACAGGCTAAATCTTTCCCAATTCACAGCAACTAAATGATTAACCCCACCCCGCCCCACCCCACCCCCGAAAAATCTGTGATTATGCAGACCTTTTTCTCAAGCATTCCCTCTGGATGCCCTGATGATTTCAATGCCCCTGTTTTCCTCTCAGAGTTACACGACTGGATTAGAAAATCTTTGTGTTTTCCTCAGAAACTAGCGAATGAAAGTATAAACCCCATTCTTCCTTCAAGCCATTTCTGGAATGTGGCTCCCCAGTACAGAGAACTAACCTATGGGGACTGAGGCTCATTTCCTCACTCACTCAATTATGAAAATCACCACAGCCTTGCACTGGACCTCACCTTCCACCCAAACTGACCTCTGAATTATAGCCAGTAACCGAGGCTTGGTAGTTAGTATGTGTTGGATATTTTTTGTTGCTTTTTTTTTTTCAATACTACAAAGTATTGCCCTATGTCAAATTGATTTAGATTATCAATTGTGATCAAAGTAAATAATTAGCTGGGACTTCAAATATGAATCTTTCTTCCTCTCTTTTTTCCTTTCCCTTTTTCTTCCCCCCTTCTCTTCTCAATTATGCAATTGAATCATGTGTGTGTGTGTGTGTGTGTACAATTACACATACACATGTATGTATATGTAGATATAGACAGATAAAAATTTTAAGGGACTTTAATGATCATTTTTTTCTAGGGATTCTATATCCTTTTGTCATAGATCCCTTTAGCAAAGTCTGGGAAAGCCTATAGACTTTCTCAAAATGAGTAGTGCATAAAATAAAAAATACAGGATTACAAAGGAAACCAGTTATATTGAACTTAGTTATATGTTGTGTTTTTTTAAATTCATAATCCCCAGAATACCCTTCATCTAGTACGATGTCCTAATTTTACAAGTGAGGATACTGAGGCCCAGAGTAAGGAAGTGATTTTTCTCAAAGTCCTACCGGGATCTCATAGCATAGGCAGCATTTGAACTCAGGTCTACTGATTCCAAATCCAGGACTCTTTCTGTTCTACTGTGCTGCACTGCTATATAATAGCATGTGTTCTGTATTGGATTGCATTGTATTGTATTGTATTTTATCATGTTAGATTGTATTGTATTATATACATATGTATATGTAAATATATATAATTATTTTATATTGTGTTGTATTATGTTAGAAAATACTTCCTAGCAACCTAACTTTTGGTTTATGCAAGTGACCAATAATTACAAAGTTTGTTGTTATGTTTGTGGCTGGGGTTCTTCTTAATGCCACCCCTGCATGCTTCATTGCTTGCCAAAGCTCCACAGTTGTACTCAGAAATCCTCAAATGTCCAATTACTTGCCAGGCTCACACGCCTTTAGAGCAACACTAAATCCAAAAGCCTTTTCTGAGATCTCACTACCCGTGACTTTTCTGCATTATAATCCTTCTTCTGGAGATTCTCTTTTCTAACTCTACTTTCTCCTGATTATCTTCCTGTTCAACAGCAAATTCCTAGTTTTATTCACTTCCTATTCCCTAAATATGAGTGTCCCCCAAGACACTCCACATCTTCCTCAACACTCTCTTAAATCCCACCTTGTACAGAAAGCCTATCCTGGTATCTTTCTCTTATTCACTGCTAGTGCCTCTCCTGCATTTCCATCTTAGTATGTCTATAATTGTTTGCATATTGTCTTCCCCATTAGAATGTGAGATCCTTGAAGGCAAGAACCTTGTGTTTGCCTTCTGTGTTTATTTATTTAAGGGATTAGTACAGTGCCTGGCACATAGCAAGTTCTTAATAAATACTTATTTAGTAACTTAAAAAAAAAAGTCTTACTAGCTCCCCCAGCACTCAGCCCCCACCAGGTTTTACACATAGTAATTGTTTAATAAATATTCATCTTGTAACAGAAGGGTGATCAAAGAAACCTTGATTGAGCTCCAAAATTCACTTAATGGAATTATAGGATGTGAGATGTTGAGAGGTCCATTTGCTTTTTGTAAAGGCAATAGACTTTGAGTGGTCAATTTGCATATGAAAATGTCCAGAAATAGTCACTGGGGTTTGACTCAGACATCTGAATATCCTTTGGGTGTGGATGGTTATGGTGCTCTTGGTCTTTTTCTCTGGCCATTTATTGACACGGTCACCAGGAGAGACCTAGAGTTTAAAATATTAAACCAACTCTGGTCAACTTGAGAATGTCTCTTGCAGAGTGCATCAAAAGGACAAAATATCTCTGGTTCAAGTACCTCCTCTATCCAGTAAGCAATGGTGTCTAGCATCAGAAGTACATGGCTTTTGGTGATATGCTTAAGTGCATACTGAGAGTGAAATCTAAGGATATTACTTCCTGAATCCCAGCCTTCTAGTGAAGAGAGTTGAAAAGAGATTCATTTCTTGAGGGCATTAGACTCTTGAGGACTTGCCATACCCCTTTATAACCCAGGAGAGGGAAAGGAGACTTCTGTCCTTCCTAGCAGTAGTGCTGAGGTGCAAGATCAGCAAACTGAGGTGCAAGGTGTGTGTGTGTGTGTGTGTGTGTGTGTGTGTGTGTGTGTGTGTGTGTGTGTGTGTGTGTGTGTGATGGTGTCATTTCGAAAGAATTTGTTCAGGCTATCTTCAAACCAAGTAAAGGCATTTATTCTGATAACACATCAAGAAAGCTCTTCTATAAGGGAGGTTGAAGCACCTTAAGGGAGTCATCTCCTTAAGGGATAGAGTCACTTAAGGGAGATGGCTCTTTAAGGGAGACACCTGCTAGCCAGGAGAAGCTAGGGACTCTTACAGAGGAAAACCTGCCATGAGCAGGGAGATGAGGTCATCAAGGCAAAGGGGTGATGATAACTTAGAGTTTTCCACATATCTAGGCACATCTAGATTCTTCAGCCCATTTGCTCAGGGAAGAGGGGCTCCTATTAGTTTCAGTATTTATTGACCAGCCTACTTGAATCTTGTTATCTCACTGTCAATCTATTAACACAGGGCAAAAGGGCCATAGTGAAAGGAGACAGGTGTGTAGGTACAATCTGAGAGGGAAATTCAAGGGCATAATTTCCTGAATGCCAACCTTCTGGTCAAGATGAAGGTCAAAGAGAGAAAGAACTTGATGCCTAGGGCAGGGATCCTCCAGCTTTAGAGATGGCAGGCTTCAGAGTAGAGGGTCCAAGGGAGGAAAACTAGGAAGATTCCTGCTGATCCTAAGGTCAGCGTTCTTATTCTCCCTAAGGTGCCCTAGGACAACAGCTGAGTCCAAAGCTAAAGGCCGCAGAAGCCAAGCTGAGTGAATTTAGAAGTGGTAAAGACCACAATCAAGAGCCCATTCATGATCTACACTTAATCAGAAATTCTAAGAATTCACTTCAACATTTGGTTGATTGAGTGGT
Organism: Petaurus breviceps papuanus; assembly: GCF_028583685.1. Taxonomy (NCBI): domain Eukaryota; kingdom Metazoa; phylum Chordata; class Mammalia; order Diprotodontia; family Petauridae; genus Petaurus; species Petaurus breviceps. Next base: position 5,110,492 of record NW_027187335.1, on the reverse strand, counting down.
ATTGTTGTTCAGTCATTTTCAGTCATGTTCAAGTTTTCATGGCCCCATTTGAAGTTTTCTTGCTTTTCTTTTCTTGTCCAACTCATTTCACAGATGAGGAAATTGAAGCAAACAGGGTTAAGTGAATTGCCAGGTTATAGAGATAGTAAGTGTCTGAGGCTCGATTTGAACTCATGTCTTCCTGACTCTATCTGCTCTTAGTTGACTGGTAACTGAGTATAAATGAACACCAACTTATACTCAGCCCAATGGAGTGATGCAACCTACAAAGACACCCGTTCAATGAAAATATATATATGAAAATCACAAGATGATATAAGAGGTCTTACACTGCCAGTGCCTAGAGTCATTAGCTAGCCATCCACTCATGTTCCCCACATAACCCATCATGTATAATCTCTGTGCTTTCTCACTTTCCCTATTGATCGTATGTCTGTTTGCAAAATAGCATGCCTCAACTTTTTGGGATAAGATATGCTCCGTTGTAGGTTTTCTTACTAAGCTATCCTAGTAAGTTCATTTTCTTTGAGTTAATTGTATTTTCTAGCTAGCTACTGAAAGACAGACATATCAACAAGGGCTTGTGAGCAATAGTTCTAGTAGTGTGAACCTAGAGAAATTTCTTGGACTTGGAATTTCATCCCCTGTGGAACTTTCCCTATGAATGAATGCAAGATGGAGGGAGCCAACATGGCACCACAGGTAACTGAGCTAAAAAACTGGCTATGATCCTTATCAGCTACATGTTATTAGAATGATTCCGTATGCATTTAACAGAAGATTCTGTCAGTAGTAAATGGAAAACTGGACTTTAAGTGAGGAAGTCTAGGTTCAAATCCACCCCTGATGCTGCCTGTGTAACCCTGGGCAAATTACTTTAGGTCTGTGTGCCTGAGACAACTCCCTGCTAAGTCATCAGGTTTCTATTTATTGGTGAAGAGAATCCCCATGCCAGGAATTTAACATGCTGACCAAATCATAGATGCTTGGAGTGTTTATGAATTGAAAGGTGACAAACAGCTGTGGCTATTAAGTATGTGAATACCGAAGGTATTCACTAGTAGGAGAAAATGTAACACTATTAAATATTCATTGTACCCATTCACACAGAGGGAAGGGCAACACTGATTTATACACCCCAGTCCTCTACCCTCCCAATATCCACACATAAGGAAATTCCAGCTTCTACTTTTATTTGACTGGTGATAGTATAAATGGATGTCAACTTATACCAATGATGAATGTAGCTTTAAAATACTTTCTAAACCAACACCATTCTCCCACTTCTCTGTAATCTCTCAGAATTTATAAATGCTGAGGGTTTTCCAAGTAGAACAAGTGTTGCAATTACACTCTTTTGATTTAATGTAAATTTTCACAGTATAGTCAGAAATACATATACATATTTGATATATGTGTGTGTATATAAAAATATTAGCTATGTGCAATGAAGTAGGCCTAACACTAAAAGTCTACTCATCATCAACTTTATTGTTAATTCTCCATCATTCAGCAAATTAATTGGAGTCAGGAAGACCTGGGTTCAATCTTGCCTCTGATAAATATCAGCCAAGTGTCCATGGACAAGCCAAGCCACTTAACACAAAGTACACTAGACATAACTTGAAGATGAGCTAGAGAAGAGTAAGGAGTGTTTTCCCCATGGGAATCACATGCATTCATAAAATCATAAATCTGAACCAAAAGAATTATGGTTAGGAAAAATGTTTTAATAGAGGTTTCTGTTAGGATTAATAACTATGACAGAGATTTGAGCTGTGTCTAAGACAGCAATCCATCAACAAGTACATATTAGGTGTCAACCTTATGGCTGATACTGGTAAATGCTGGGAATACAAAGACAAAGCTGAAACAGTTCCTGCCCTCAAGAAGCTTTTATTTCATAGGGGAGGTAATTGTACAGCAGATGGCATCTAGGATCCCAGGAGGCCTGTAATATTTCTTAGGAACCACAGAGTGAGGAGGGATTGTGCTATAGAGACTGACTCATGATCTCTGTAAAAAATCATACGCTTCATGGGTAAAGTGACTTATTCACACTGGCTATTTAAAGGACCTTCTATCTTCCTTCTCTGTTAGAGTGATGAGTTTAGAGAGGTTTATTTTCCAAGCCACTGAAAGAAAAGGGAAATGAAAATATATTTGTGTGGAACATGTATGATAGTTTTATCACTGTTTTACAATTTATAGAGAATGAGAATTGGGCCCTGGGCTTTCACTGGCACAGAGAACTCATGCATGAGGAAGGTGGGCAATAGTTTTTCTGCAATTTGCAGTTTTAGTTGTCGAGAACAATGACAAGACAAGGGACATGTCTAAGGTCATACATCCAGTCAGAGATGAAACTATTGGGCTTTATACAAAAAGAAACAACATAGAATATGGTTTATTTTTTGTAATGTTGTACAAGGGGCATCCTTTGAACATTTTTCCCATACACTTCTGAACATACTTGTGATGTACATGGTAAATGCTCATCTTTCTATAAGTTATCTCCTCTTTCATAATCTAGGGTAACTAAAATGAATGATACTAGTTGACCATCATCTTCAGCAACCTCTCCATGGACTCATGAAGGAGCAAGGTAAACCCCTCTGCGAGGAATAAGATTATACAAACCAAGGCCCTAGTTCTGATCACTTCATTCTGCATCAGTTCATAGAAGTCTTCCTAGTTTCCTCTAAAACTGTCCATTTCGTCATTTCTTATGGCACATTAACACTCCATTATACTCCTATACTGTAACTTGTTTAGCTATTCCCCATAGGAAGATACTCTCTTAGTTTCTAATTTTTGCCTACTAAAAAAAAGACTTTTTTTTAAACTTTTTTTTTCATTATTTTATAGCTGGGTCCTTTTCCTCTTTCTTTTGTCTTGGTATTGTTGGGTGGTAACTTTCTGAGCATAGTTCCAGAATGGCTGGACGAGTTCACAACTCCACCAACAATACTTTAATAACACCCCCCCCCCCCAAAGTCCCATCACCATTTGTTATTTTCATTCAATTTTGCCAATCTGATGAATGTGAGGGAGTCATTTGCATTTCTCTAATTGGTTGGTTGTTGTCATTCATTCTCAAAAAGGACTAAAATGACATCACTTTGTTGGGGTCATAAAGTGCAGTGAGTCTGACTGTGGCTGATCAGGTCAGTATGAGCTTGGAAGGCTCTACCACAGGTCATGCACAAATAGTCCTTATGAACAGCTGGAGTGGAGCTGTCTCTAAATTTCTACATCTCATATGTTTCTTTTGAGCTGCTGCAATTCTGGTTCACTCATAGAGCACAGCACCTTTTTTGATGAAGTCATGCCATGCTGGGTATTCCTTTGCCAGTGTCTCCCATGTCTCACAATAGATTCCAAAGTTCTTCAGGGAAACCTTGAACATGTCTTTGCATTGCTTCTGACCTCTGTGTGAGTTCTTTGTAAAACAGTCTTTTAGGCAAATATACATTTGGCATTTGAACAACATGCAGCCCATCAGAGTTGCACTCTTGGTAGTAAAGTTTGAAAGTTTGCTAGTTGAACTCGAGAAAGAACCTCAGTGTCTGGTACCTTATCTTGCTGGGTTATCTTAATTATTTGAAACCTTTTTTCATGTAACTACTGATAACCTGGATTTCTTCCTCTGAAAACTGCCATTTCACACCATTTGGTCAGTTATCAATTAGAGAATTATTCTTATAAATTGAAATAAATCCTCTATATGCCTTAGAAATGAGATTTTATCAGAGAAACTTGCTGGAAAGTCATCCCCCAGTTTCCTGCCTCACCAAGCAAATAAAAGACAACACTTTTTAACATCATTAGTTCTTTTTGTATTACAAAGAACAGATAATAAAATGGTGAGCTAACTTTGCAAACTTCTTTCCCTAGGAGAGAGACAGAGGTTATTTGTGCAGTAATACTGCTAAGACCTGGTGCAAAAATTAACGTTGTTTCTTTTTTCCCCCCTGAAAATTCTGTCCATGACTTGCCATTCCATTCCCCCGTCCAGGCTCTGCTTCCCCCTTTCCCTGTACTGTAGGCTGATTTCTTAGGCCCTTAAGACTTTATTTTACCTCTCTGCTTTTAGCCTCTTTTTGAAACAGACTTTTAATCAAGTAATATACTATATTAAGTGAGATCTATTTCGAAACTAAGTTCTTCCTGATTTGCCCTACCTCTCTGCTCCATTATCTTTTTTCTCTACCCCAGCATTTTTTTACAATTCAATTCTCTAACCCCCCTCTTCAGAAAAAACTGTCTATGTCTTTTTTTCTAAATGCTCTAGTTAGACTTGCTGATTTCTTCCTTAAGAGCCTTAATTCCTACCCATCTATCTTTAAGATTTGAAGCTAATTCTTTGATTGCTCTTCTGTATCATTCCTGGGGTTCTTGGAGTAGATCCATAGTCATGTGAGAGAGCCTTTCCAAATTTGATGTACTACTATCCCATTCTTGTGGAGCTTTTGATACAATTTTCCTTGTTATAAACTACTTGTCCATTGAAATGGCTCTTTTCTCCTAATGTTTATTCATTTTTTTATCTCATTTACCTGTCCTCTGTAATTATCAATCATTTTGCTGGTTTTTCTTTGCTGCCCTTGCTGAAAATTTTACTTACTGCCAATCCTTACCTTCTGAAGTACCAAGGTTGTTGTACATTTTGATGCCTATTCTCTTCTCTCACATCACCTGGTTCAAATAAGGTTTGGATTCCCCAAAGAAATAGGTTGGCCAGTTGAAATACTATGTTTGGAAAACTACAAATATCTACGTTATTTGGGTTTGTTCTTAACTTTAACTAGTTTCATGCTTCTGCAATTCATCGTCGAATCTATAGCTGATTTTCTTTAGTTCCTAGGCTGGACCCAGATTCCCTGGGGTGAAGGTACACTGCTGAGAGAGGTGCTCTAAGAAACTTTTTGCACTTTGATCTTCTTTTCACCTTTCTCTCATTTTTATTTCTTGTTTTCTCCTGTATTGTATTAAATATGTAGCTTGTGTATGCTCTGACCCAGAGCCAGAAAAGGCATATCTCCCTTAAGGGTCCCAGAGGGTAACCCTGAATATTTGGAAAGTTTCTTCTCTATTACCATTAGCTCAAGCCCTCACTGGCAATTTTCCTTCTCATCCTTGGGGGTCAGTTTCTAGCATGCAATTTCCATTTAACTACTTAATATCAATGAACTTTTACAAAGAAATATTTACTTCAAAGATACGGCAAACAAGCATATATAATTCTACAGGATATAAACTCCCTAGGATTTTCCATGTGCAAAGGTTGCAGTTGACTCACCAATTTCTTGTCTAAAAGTAACTGTCTGAAAGTGATCCTTGCAAGATGAAGACTCATTTGTTTCAGCTACCACTGGGCTAGAGTCTTGAAGGTTACTCCCAAAAGTTGTTCCCTATTCCTTGGGGCATTGATGCCATCATGCTAGCTGCAAAACCTGGCCTGTATTCTGACTCATATTCCTGTGACTCACATTACCACCACCACCCCCCCCCCCATCTGTAAATTCCACTCTCTTTAGTAGAACAGAAAAGAAAAATTTTAAAGTCAAGGACTAAGGCCTGTTTCTCTGGTCCATATGGCCTTAGGACAGAGAAGACTCCTAATGACTTATGACTTAAGTCTATCACCAGACACTGAGTGAATCAGGCACCAAAGAAAGACAAAGAAAAAGACAACTAAAGCCTTCTGCATGCCTCCATAGTCAGCCACAGACTCACATTCACCATGTGGCTAATCAATAGGAAGGAGTTACAGGACTACAGTTTTTCTAAAGTATTTCCATTATATATCATCATGCTTCTCTTAGAGATAAGCTCTCTAGCATCTTCCATGTGCAGAGGTTGTATCAATGGAACAACCTAATGGGGTCTGTGCATGACTCCATCAGACCCCTATTACAAATAGTTGTAACCAGTATTATATCAATGGTCCCCCTCGTTGCTTTTACTTTCTTGTTCCCCATACTTATTATCACAAGCCCATTTCATTCTTTTGTGCCTTGGGACTGATCTAATTCACTATGATTTTCAACATGCTTTTTGAGATAGGTTCCCTACATATACTGCTTAAGTCTATGTCAAAAATTTTAATAATGAAAAGGATCATAGGGCTGATCCAAACCAGCCTGAATGCTTTGGGAAGAGCAAGGGAAAAAATGGGGGCAAGAAGGATAGAAGAGATAGGATCTCAACTCACTCTGGGAGGAAGAACTATGCTCCACTCCCAAAGTGGAGTGGAGTATAAGACTTCCAGGGAGTTAACATTTAAGTTCTTTGCCTAAAATTATAGCTTGAGGGTTTCAGGCTGTCCTGGACTATATTAAAGATTATGGGAGATGAAAATTTGGGGGAAGGAGAACACAGCAGAAGAACCAGTACAAAAGGAACTGGTAAGTTAGTCTTAAATTATTTTTTTTCTTTAAGAATCATTTGTAGCACTAGAACCCAGACCAGGCCAACGAGGAGTGGGAGACAGCATCAGAGAGCAGTGATTTTGCCAGTGAGCCTTGGGGAGACAAAGAAGCCCCGGGACCTACCCTGATAACCCCCAAAGTAGTGGGAACCCCTGGCAGGGGAGGTGGAGGGATTGGGGAAAGTCCTGGGGTCCCATCCATGCCCCGAGGTGAGCTGAGCCAGAGAGTCAAAGACCTGAGCAAGTGTAGTTTCTCCAGCCAGCGACCTGGCATGGAATGGCAGAACTGACACCCAGGACCAGGGGAAAGACTGGTGGTGGAGGAGGCAGCGGGGTCCCTGGGGGAAGGGCTGGGGATCAAAAGGAGCTGGCCCTCACCCAAGCACTGAAGCTGACCCCCAGAGGAACATCCCCTGGGACTTCCCCTGCTTCCCCCACCCCAGCAGCTCTGCTGTTTTCCACCTGAACAATCATCCACAGAGACCTAGCTGGTATCCAGCAGGCCTTGGCCCAACTCAGTAGCCGACAGGGGTGTGCAGCTGCCCAGGGCCCCCCAAGTCCCAGGCCAGGGGTCCCCCAGCCCCTCAGGGTCCCTCTTTGCGGAGCCAGGGCCATTGGTGAGGGGGGGTGAGTGGGACTTCCTGGGACTCTACTGGGGTTAATCCCTTCTCCCCCACAAACATCGTGATCGTCCTCCTTGAAAGCCAGAGCTGCTGCAGGAGGAGAATTTGCCCCCTCCTCATAGTCCTGGATTCCTAGGTCCCAAACCAGAGGGACCCCATCCACGGGGAGAACCCAGAGATGCAGACACAGAGGCCCTGGCCCCCCATATGTAGAATCATTTGCATATTACTGCCAGCAGAAAGAGTTATCGACTTGGCTCAGTGGAACCCTGGATGGAGCCCCTCAGCCCTTTTGAAGATGTGGCTGGCACGCAGATGAGTCCGACAGGGGGGTGGATCTGAGTGGCCAATCTGCAGCCAGTGAAGTTCCCCTGATGGGGGAGGGTGCATCCAAGTGGCCTGGAGGCCCCTCACCCCTGAGCACTGCCCCTGGTGAGGGTCCATCTGGCTCTGAACCCACCAAGGAGACATCTACCTGCCTCCTGTGATGGGGACAAGAAGGAGCCACCTCTGCCCCCTGGTCCCATAGGCACAGAATGATCCCAGCAAGTAGATCGAGGGCCCTCTCACCGAATCAACCTGGTCTCCCTATAAAATGTGGAACCAGTGACCAGGACTCTGACCTCTGCCTGGTGGTGGGAGGCAGCTTAAAGCCAAAGAAGGGCCTGAGGTGCCTGCTGCAGTACCTAAGGACTGGGCATTGCTCCCCTTTGGTCCCACCTCAGTTGAGCCATCATCCAAAAGTCTGGGCCCCAGCCAGTGTGGCTCAGAACACAACCCCGCAGGTGTCCACCTATACCCTGAGGTCTTCTCCAGCAACCTAGGGCCTCCAGGCACCCAGGTCCCAGGGGGAAAAGTGGACTCTCAGCTGTACCTCACTAATGGTGGCTTCCTTCCAGGGACCTCTTCACTGTACCCCTACAGGTCACAACCCCTCTATTTACCCCGTGGCCCAGCCCCTGCTTCAGCCCTGCTTTCAGGTGTAGCCCTCAAGGGACAGTTCCTGGATTTCTCAACATTACAGACAGCAGAGCTGGGGAAACTGCCATCTGGGGGTGTCCTCTATCCCCTACCTTCCTTCCTCTACCCACCAGCCTTCTGTCCCAGTCCCCTGCCTGACCCCTCTTTGTTGCAGGTGTGCCTGGACCTGCCATCCCCTTCAGATTTCTACTCTACTCCTCTGCAGCCTGGTGGCCAAAATGGCTTCCTGCCCCCAGCTGCCCCCACCCAACAGATGCTGCTACCAGTAGTGGAGTCCCAGCTACCTGTGGTGAACTTTAGCTCCTTGCCTCCACCTCCTCCTGCCCCACCTCCACTTTCTCTGCTGCCTGTGGACCCTGCCCTATAGCCCCCCAGTCTGGCTGTCTACCCTCACCTGCTCCAGCAGCCCACGTGCTACCCTCACCCTCCTGGCCTTTCCCTCCCAGCTTGGGGAGAGCAGAGCTACACCCAATGGAACTAAAGCCATTCCAGAATTATCAAAAACTGACCAACCTCAGGGGACCTGGGGCTCGAATCCCCCCAGCTGGAAGGCCCTTCTCTGGTCTCAGCTCCCAATTCAAGGCCCTACCCACTGGCCATAGTGGTGTTGGTGTGTTCCACACCCAGAGCTTTGACCTCTACCAGCAGTTTGACTCCATGTGTACCTGCCCTCAGGCCTCCCCACCAGATGCCCTGCACTGGATGTCGAAGCCCTGGGAGTGGGCAGGGCCACCCTCACATGAGGGTCCACCCCAGCAGGCAAAGGAGTCAGGGCCCCGTGGGGACAAGGATCCTGGGTTGCCCCCACCCCACTAAGGGAGCTGATTCCCCCCACCCCCATTCCCCCAGGGCCTGTACATAGATATTAATATATAAGGGGGAAGGGGGTGGGTGGAAAGGGGTTGTGGGGCTGGGGCCTCCCTCCCCTTCCCCCTCTTCCCCTGGGCCCCTAAAAAAAAGGATTAAAAAAAAAGAATTATTTGTAGTATATTCTTTCCTCCTTACTTTTCTTAGTATTGATAAGGGTTGTTTTTTTTTTACTTGAAACTTCTTTACTTATATTACTTGGTGGATGTGAGGATAGCATTGCCCTTAGGATGCTTCTCTCTCTACCATTTTCCCAGAATTTTCACAGAGTATTTTTCTAATCAACACTGGGCCAGTGCTATGTGCTTTAACCATCCTTCCTTATTTCATCAATTCTTGGCAAAGGTTCATAAAAGTGATCAAAACTGAGAGTTCTCTTAGTCACCAAGGTATTTGTCCAGTGTCCCTGCACAATATAGATCAAAATGTTAACCTGATTCAAGTACCATAGTAATGTTTGTTGGTTTTCTTTCTCATGAAATTCACCAGATCACTGTCATCCAAGCTCAAAATTTTAGTCATCCTGTCCCATTACATCCAATCATTTCCTAAGACCTCTCAATAATCTTTCTGCAAAATCTCTTACATCCAGTTCTATTACTTTTGTCTACCTAAACTCTTATAATAGCCTCCTAACTGGTTTCTCTGGCTCCATTCCCCACCCTGACTCCAGTCTCCATTACATAGGTTTGCAAGCACAATAGTAGTAATAGTTCACATTTATATAGTGTTTTAAGGTTTGCAGAGAGTCTGATTCTCACAACACTGCAAGGTAGGTGCTATTTTCAGATAAATAACTGATACTCAGGGAATTTAAGTGACTTGCTCAGTGTTACATAGCCAGTAAATGAGTCAAAATCAAGATGTCAGAGGCAAAATTGAAATCTAGGTACATCTTGTTCCACAACCAGCACTGTGCCCGTTACTTCGTACTGCCATATCTATCATGCCGTACTCTTTTGCCCAAAAGACTTTATTTCATATGTTGTTAATCTTTTTTGTGTGCATTATGGATGCTTTGGCAGTTTGGTGAAGCCTAAGGTTGATAAATACACAAAATAAAATTACATAAGGTTACAAAAGAAATCAACTATATTGAAATACAGTTTTCAGAATATTTTAAAGTTAAAACAATTACACAGACCTCGGATTAAAAGCCCTCATTTTAGTGGCTCTCAATATTGTCAAGCCTATATTAAAATAAGATCAACAAGGCAACAGAGTAAAGCATTTATTGAGAGTCAAAGAATTGCAATTCGGAACAATGCACAGTCTTAGAGAAGTTCAGTGAGGTAATCTGCACTCAGCAGGGGAAGCTAGGTAGGTAGGTACAATGGGTGGTTCACAAGTTATTTTTTGCAGGGTGATAGCACATTCCTAGAAAAATCACAACTTCTGTTTTAAGCTGCTTCTAGCCAACAGAAGCAGGCCACTGACTGGGCCCCAAGCCAGGGTCACCTATAAAGTCCACAGAATAGCTGAACTTCAAGAAGGGAATGGTTGCAGAAATGTCCTTTAGAACCATCTTTGTTTAGGAGCAGAGGCAGTTAGAAACTTCCAGCCACAGCAGAGATTCCCATGAGTTTATCTTGGGGCTTGGGGATGATTAGAAATTGCTATCAGAACAGAGTAGGAGTTCCAGAGTCTTCCATGGGATTTTCTAGGGGTTGACAATATCTAAAAAGAACAGCATCCTTTGAATGGTATTTAAGGTTCTTCCCAATTTAACCTCTACCTTCCTTTTCCCAACTAGGTCCCTGTAATGACACAGCCAAACTGAACCCTTCCTACACTTCCCCAAATATTTTCTATTTTTCTGCTCATGCCATGGTCTTCTGCATGCAGTTGTCCTCAGAACCAACTCTGCTTATTGAAATCTGATCCATTATCCAAAGCCCTTCCCAAATGTCAGATGGTAAACTATAATGGAAAGAACTCTGATCAGGATATTAGCAGATTTCGATTCTAATCCTAGCTCTGCTACTATCAAATTCTCATATCATCTAACAAACAAGGGGGCTGGACTAGATGATTTATCTCTAAAACCCATTTCAAGAATTTTCATTCCTCCCTGATGCCTTCCTAATCAGCCCACCAGAAATGATTTCTTTTCTCTAAAAGCCCATTATGTTGCATTCCTACCTTTCTCATGGAATTGTTCTCCCATTCTGGGGTATATTGTAATTATATGTATTTATCTTATTTCCCCTCTTTGACTAGAAGTCTCTTGAGGGCAGGCTTATGACATATTTGTATACCTCAAGACTCCTAGAAGAGGGCCTTCCAAATAGTAGCTGCCCAAATACTTGCTTGAACAGAAAAAAAGAAGATACAGAAAATAATAGTACCCTATTAGTCATAGTTACAGAAAAATAAACTCTAACATAGGAGCCAGTATGTGGCCTGCAATAAAGTGGTATTTAGGATTGAAAAAACAGTCAGGGTGGGAGAAGTAAACTGCTTTTTTCAGGCATGATCACATCCCCTAATCCCTGGATTGGGATTTACTGAGGATTGAAAGAGACCATTAAACTGTTTTATATATGTATTCTCTCTAGTCAGAAATATATTTTAGGGGGCTGCTAGGTGGCACAGTGAATAAAGCAACAGCCTTGGAGTCAGGAGGACCTGAGTTCAAATCTGACCTCAGACACTTAACACTAAACTAGTCGTGTGACCTTGGGCAAGTCACTTAACCCCAAGTGCCATACCTTCCCCCCCTCCAAAAAGCAAAAAAGAAAAATCTTTTAAAAAATGCATTACAGGTGATGCTTTTGTTTTGTCAAGGAGTATGAATGGGCATATTTTTGTAGAAGGGATATTTGGACTTCAAAGCCTAAGTCAGGCCCCTCTCCTCTAACTATCACAAATTACTTTTCTAACACCTAAGAGATGACTGTCTGAATTTAAGGATAGAGCAGTACAATTTTTAATGCTTGACTTCTTCTGTTATGACAGTTTGTGCAAATAAACACAATTCAAAATCTTCTGTCCATATAAACATTCAAAGACAGATGGAATTCCAACTATAATAATAATAGCTAATATTGATATGACACATCAAGGTTTGCAAAATGCTTTACATATATTAGCTCCATTGATCCTATGTTGAGGCATTTTACAGAAGAACCTGAGACAAAAATTTAAATGATTTCATTAGGGTCTCACAGCTAGAAAGTGCCTTTCTTCTAAAGATACCAAGATATTTAAATAAGATCTTCTTGTATTCAGTGTGTAGGGTGTATGGGTGTTGAAGGAGGACTTCGTACCTCTGGTGTGAGGGTTTGCTGACCCCTTTTCAGGGATGCTCATCCACTGTTAGTGTCTACCAGGCACTCAGTTCTCACCTGTGACCCTAAGAAGCTGTGGTGTGTATAGCGGCCATACTCAGGTGAAACCATCTTGGCCAAGAGGCTAACCCAGGTTGAGGTTACCTTCAACCCATTGGTGAGTTAGGTGAATGGCTACTCCAAACATGTGAAGACTTCCTCTGCAGAATGGGTGGATGAGAAAAATTTGTTCCAATTACTAGCACTTAGAAGTTTGTCAAGCATTGAAGACACCAAGGTTATTCACTGCATTCCAGGCATTACCATTACCAGTGGTCTTGACTTTTGTTCTGCCACTGGACTTTGATGACTCTGGAAGAGAAAGGGATGCTGCCAACTTTATGCAACTCTGACTCCCTTAAATCCAATTCATGACCAAGTCAAGACATTACCTGTGATATCATTGGTCCTCCAGCAATATTGCATTCAAGACAGTGAAAGCAGATAGACATGAACTAGGTTCAAGTCACAGCTCTATAATTAACTATTTGTGTGATCTTAGGCAAGGCCTCCATTTCTTCCTCCAGAGGAGGGAAAAAACAAAGACTTAGAAATATGTTATCTGTACAGTCCCTTCTAGCTCCAATATTTTATGGTTAAAAAACATCTAGAGTATTGTGTTTAATTCTAGATGCCACATTGTAAGAAAGATGTTGATTAGATGAGGATTACCAGGATGATGCGGGCCCCCAAGAGTGGTTGAAGGGAATAAAAATGGTTAACCAAGAAGAGAGACAGCTCAGAGGAGACATGAAAGTTATATTCAAGAATTTAAAGAGCTGCTGCTTTGAAGAGAGAATAGATTATACTACTTCTCCCCAGAGGTCAGAACTAGAAGTAATGGCTAGAAGTTGTAAAAATACAAAAATAAGCTCAATGTAAGGAAAAACATTCTACTCACCAGCATTATCCTAGATCTGCGGTCTGTCTTGGGAGACAGCTGAGTCCCTCTCACTTTTGATGTTTGAACAGAGCCTGAATGATCTTTTGCCAGGATTGTTGTAAAGGAGATTCCTCTTTAGGTATGGAGAGGGCTACATAAACTCAGAGGTCTCTTCCAACTATGAGATCAAAAGCCTACCTCATCCAAAAAATAAATATTACATATGCTTTTTCTTCATTAGAATAACTTCAGTTTATAGAGTGCACTGCTAATGAGATCACTCAAAGTTCTATAAAATTGTGAAATCAGGTTAATCCAACTAGGAGAATGAATTAATTATAGACCATGAAAGCAATCATTCTTACCTTTGACTCTAACAAGTACAAAGCAGAAATGTTAAGTGAGCCAATGATTAGTGAGTTCATGTAAGTAAGAGTACCTAATGACCACATGCCACAGGAAAAGATTCGAGGAAATGTGGATCATTTCATCTTAATTGGCCAGCAATGAAATAAAGTCAGAAATTCCTAAGCTTAGTAGCATGTCTCAGGACTTATTGAACTCTAAAATCATATTTCAACTTTTTAAAAAGGTTTACCTCCTCCATTTGCAATCTCTGAATAAGAAAATTCACCAAAAAGTGCTTTACATTGAAGGAATAATAAAATTACCCAAATGTCAGAAGGCAAAGTCCTTTAGAGTAGAAACCATCATTTCTCTATATGTCATGCAATGAGTTGGAGAGTTTTAGGAAACTTCCAGCATCCAGTAGTATGATGTGTGTGTGCATGTATACAAAATATTCAGTTTAGGTTCCTCTTGTTGTTTTCATTGAAGACATCAGGAAAGTTTATGACTTATAGTATTTAAGAGTAGAGGTAGATTGAGCCCTCTATAAAAAAGCAAGCCAGTTTCAAAATGTTACTTTTATTTTGCTTTTTTGGAGGGGGTAAGGCTGGGCAATTGGGATTAGGTGACTTGCCCAAGGTCACATGGCTAGTAAGTGTTAAGTATCTGAGGCCAGATTTTAACTCAGGTCCTCCTGACTTCAGGGTCAGTGCTCTCTCTATTCACTGCACCACCTAGCCACCCAGCAAGCCAGTTTCTAACCCAGCATTTGGGTACCTGGCAACTTGGAGGAGAGAACAACACAACCAAACCTGAGAGAGGAAATTATTCAGTTTGGTGAAGGAAAAAGAGGAAGGAGGTGAGCTTCAGTTTCTGCCCCATCACCCCCCCCCCAGGTCCATAGAAGGATCTTGTGAACTTTGGAGGGCTAAAGGACTGCTCATCAGCATCCTGACAATATCCCCAGAACACTAGTGACTGGTGATGGAAACCAAAGTCATATTAGACAAACTGAAGAAAAGAAGCTTCAAGACTTTGCAAGGATCCCAGCAGAAAGATTTGCCATACCAAAGGGGAATTTAATAAAGGCCTTACAAAAGAGAGAACAATAATAACTAATAACAGTACCTAACATCTGTATTGCTTTATGTGCCAGACACTGTGTGTGAAAGACCTTACAAGTTTTATCTTATTTGATTCTCACAAAAACCCTGGGAGGCAGGTGTTATTATCTCCATTTCACAGAAACAAAAATAGAGGTTTGATGACTTGCCCGAGAATCACACAGCTAGCATGTATATGAAGCCAGATTTGAACTCCCATCTTCCTGACTCTTGGCCTAGCACTCTATCTGCTGGTCCACCGGGATGCCCACTTCTAGAAGCTCTAATTCACATACCAACCTCCCCCTTTATCACATATGTTCTAATCTTGAGGCTGCTTTCCCTTGGTCTCGACATATACTTGTGGGAGTTTATGCCTCCTATTTGGGGAAATATTTTTATCCACTATTCTTACTATATCAGCTTAGTTAATACTCATTTATAAAAGCAAATTGTCTGGCTTGCTAATTGATATCAACTGATAAATCATTAGGGAGAGGCATACTAGTGGTGGCTTGTGAGCTATTCCATTAGAAAGACACCCCTACCCCTTAAACTCTCCCAGTGTGAGATGAGGAGAGGAGGGACCTAGCCTTCCTGTGCAAATGGGGTTTGGAGAGGTTAGTTTCAGAACCTATACTACATATTAATAGTCTGTATGGCACATAGTATATGTTATATAAACTCTCACTTTCTTCCTTCTTCCCTTCTTTCTGTAAGTCTAATGAGATGGCAAAATTTTTGATAGGTTTTTTTTTTTTTGCTACACTATTGTCCCCAAAACAATCTTTAGCTCTTGACATGTATATAATGAAGGAGAATTGAAGACAAAAACCTTCCTTCTTATATTTAGTTATTGTTCTGGTTCAAATTCATGTCCATGTTAACCTGGAGGGGATATTGAGAATTTCCAACCCTAAGTAAGATAGTTGTCTGGTATAATGGACTAGACCAATGGAGTGATGTCCTCCATAGACAAAATGTCCTGAAGCAACCATAAGACGAGGGCAGCAACATACCAGATGGAGAAGATTGTTGCAAAACCAAGCAGAGAAAAGTAGAGACCAGCTGGAGGATCTCACCAGAGGACATCATCAATCTTATAGCATCTGAGGTATGAGTTGCCTGGTCACAAATGTGTCCTGGTCACATAAGTTCCTGACACATGACAATGCACCCATCAGTGACATAGATATTTACTGGTCATCTGTATTCCTTCCATGTGTGCCCTCCATATATGTTTTCTGACCACACATGTTCTTTGCATGTGTTTTCTTACCCTAAATAACGTGGTAACAAAGGTACAAAGTGTAGACTGGGTACAGGGGTTGAGGGGTAAGAATCTCTCGTTACTTTCTTTGCTTTTAATTTTGTTCATTTGAAGTATTGTGTCTTATGACTGGCTGATAAAAGTATACAAATTGTTGGGGACTCAAGGTGCTAAAATTTTCATATGTGCTGATCCACAGAATACCTTGATAATAAGCCCTGGTAGCTTTTCTAGAGGCATCACATGAAGCAGGTATCCAAATTTTCAAGGAATTCTTGTGAAATTGGAAGCCCTACTACCCAGTATTTATGTTTTGGGGTCTACCAAACATCGGGCCATTATTTTAGATTGCTGTGGATGCTCTTGTCTATCCTGTCTGCTCCCCTGATCCAACTTACTAATTTTTAATTTTTAGAATAATGGCTTTCATTTCTTAAGAACAAAAATGTGTTTGTGCACTTTTCCCTTTAAAAACAAAATAAAGATCTAGAGGTAAAAGCAATTAAAATAAATAAATCAATTAAAACCATACAATTTAGTCAGCATTTTTATAAGTACCTACTGTGTAAGGCATTGTGCTAAATGCTAGAAATACAAAAACAAAATAAAAAAACAGTCCTTCAAGAATCTTAGATTCTATTAAGGGGCACAACATTTTCAGAGATAAGTATATGCAAGATAATTTAAAGAAGGAGAGAACACTGACAACATGAGCGATCAGGAAAACTTCACATGAAAGGGGACACCTGAGTTGAGCCTTGAAGGAAGTTGATACTAAGAAGTAAAAGTGAGAGAACAATGCATTCAAATATTAAGCAGAGACAGGTGGAGATGAAACATTTTGCTTGGGGATCAGCATATAGGTCAGTTTGTGTGGAATATAACATGAGTTAAAGGGAGTGATTTGAAATTAATCTGGAAAAGTAGGTTGGAGTCAGACCAAGAATGGCTTCAAAATAATGTAACATTTTTCTACCAAAGTTGAAGGAACGTATCTGTGATTTAGGAAGAACATTTTTAGAAACTGTGGATAATGAATTGGAGAAGGGAGACAATTAGGAATAGGTTATTTCATTTGTTAAAGCAAAAGTTGACAAGGGTCTGCCTTAGCTCTGGTACCAACTATGTAAATAGACATAAGGGGATGGATGGGAAAGATGCTATAGAAGGAAAATTAACACTATTTTGCATCTTATTGGATACCACATACCCAATAAGAATATGAATGAGAGAAAAAAGTCAGGGATTACATTATAGCCAACAGACATTTATTAAATATTTGCTATATTATTCTAGGCACCGGGGAAACCAAAGTTATATGAATATATAACTACAATTTATTGAAATAAATATAGGAGTAAGTAATTCGAGAAATGAGTGTGGTTGTATCATGCCAATAAAAAAACCCATCAGTGTCTTTCTAGTTTTCTTTTTCTTTTTTTTTCCTCCTGGGGTAATTTATTTCATTGCTCGTGTTTTCCCTGGATATTCTATTTGTTTATCTTTGTTGTATTTCTGTCATTGGAGGCATTTGCAAAGCAAATAATCTGCTCACCTTTGGATATTTCTGGTTTTTTGGTAAATATACTTTAAATGTCTCTCTTTTAAGCTCATATTTGCAAGGTATATCTTGTTGAGATACATCTTGACCTCCTTTGCTGTTCAGAATATATCATATCATTTTCTTCTGAGGTTTCTGGTCAGTGTAGAATGGTTTTATGTTATTTGAATGCTCTTTCCTTTATATTTGTAGATCTTTCTTCTGGTCACTTGAAGAATTTATTTTATCTATGAAATTGTCAAAGCTATGTGAGTTTTGGGGTTTGAAGCAGAGGATTTTGTTTTTCTGAGAGTGATCTGTAGATACTTTTGACAGAAACATTTTTTTTCTGTATTCAGATGTTCTGGGCAGTTTTCTTATATCATTTCTTCTTCTTCTTCTTCTTCTTCTTCTTCTTCTTCTTCTTCTTCTT
>NW_027187335.1:5078322-5092672 GCF_028583685.1 Petaurus breviceps papuanus | reverse complement strand
TCTTCTTCTTCTTCTTCTTCTTCTTCTTCTTCTTCTTCTTCTTCTTCCTCGTTCTTGCTTTTTGGAGGGCAATTGGGGTTAAGCAACTTGCCCAAGGTCACATGGCTAGGTTTTTTTTGTGTTAAGTGTCTGAGGCTGAATTTGAACTCAGGTCCTCCTGACTCCAGGGCCAGTGCTCTATTCAGTGCACCACCTAGACGCCCCTCTTGTATTATTTCTTGCATTGCGGTGTTTAGGTCTTTTGACTCATTGTTTCCTTGTGGGAGACCAGTGAACTTGAAGTTGTCTCTATGAATCTTGTCATCAAGATCAATATATTTTGTTTGAATGGAGATCATATTTTATTTTCATGTCATTGTTGTGCTTTGCTTCTCTTCCTCTAGATTGTCCTTCACTTTTATATATTCATATTCCCAAAGAGCAGCAGCTCTATTGCTTCATTGCAGGGATTCATAATGGATTCAAGTTTTTCTATATTGTCTATGAAACTTTCTATTTTCTATTTTTTCCAATCATTTCTGTTTTGCAGGCCATGAATTATGCTCACACAATCCTTATTTTTGTCTTGACCATTTGCTATGGTTCCAATCTTTCTTAGGAATTCTCAGAGTCTTCTGACTCATTGGGTATTGAGTTATTTTCTTTTCTCTTGAAATAGTCAAAGATGTTTGGATTCACTCTAATGTCTTAGAGGACTTCTGTTTCTATACTTTCCCTCTGCATTTATCTGCTTGTGCTCAAAGTTTTTAACTGAGTTTTCTTCCTCTTGAAATTTTTGGAAATTTTATCATTTTTTTCTTTGTATTTCCCTATAGTGCATCATCTGACTTCTTCCCCTTTGATTACAGTTTCCTTGGGGGCTGGGCCTCAAAGCTTTCTCAGCTTCCTCCCATGCTGGAATATTCACTTTTTACTTGCCTCAATCCCTGCTCCAAATGAAGTCTTTGGGAATAGAACTTTCTCCATCTAGTTAGTGGTTCCCTTTCTTTTGGAACTTGTGGAGCCACACACACACACCCTGGCACCCTACCCCAGTTCTCAACGTTCTGTAGTTCACTGGCTGGGCAATTCTGTAGCATAGCCTGCTGCCTCCCTAGATAGACTATGCTTCCATTTCCTACATGTGCACCTCCTTCATACATGGTGGGAGAGAGGGAAGGGAGTTGAGTTCTGCTGCTTATTGCCACTACATGGTGAGGTAAGGGCAGGATTAGGGTGTTCTGGAAGAGACCACAACATAATTGCTGATTTGATCACAGACCACAAGATTATGGACCCTGTTGTGCCAACCTACCAACCTTCAGACCCAGAGGCAACTGGTTGTGCAGTATAGATTAGAACACTGAGCCTGGAGTTAGGAAAACCTGAGCTCTAATGCTGCCTCAGATACTAGAGTATGACCCAGGGAAAATCATTTAACCTCTGTTTGCTTCAGTTTTCTCAACTGGAAAGTGGGGATAATAATGGCATTTGCCTCACAGGGTTGCTGTGAAGATCAAATGAGATAATATTTCTAAAACTGTGCTTAGTACAGTGGCTGGCACACAGCAAGCGCTATATAAATGCTTATCTCTACCTGTTTCTACCAGAGAATGGAGGCTGATGGGGAGAGAGTGCTGAGTGAGCATGTTTGGTAGCAGAAATTAGCCTTCTCCTTTGTTTAGTTAATGAGGCTGTTACCTCTTTAGGGTTCTTGGTATTCTAACCTATGGAAACAGCTGTAATCAGTTTACTTCTTGTACATACTTCTTATTTAGGACAGTTTTGAGAGGTCATGAGAATTAGGAAAAAAAAGTCTAGTCCTCAATCTAGTTGGGCATGTTCATGCTGATATAAAAAAATCATATTATTTAAATTGATTTACAGATTCTGTTCTAGTGCCATGCCAATCAAATTACTGAATTGTTATTTTAAAGAACTAAAGAAAATTACAGCAAAATTCATCTGGAAGAATAAAAGGTCAAGAATCTCAATGATATCATGAAAAAAGTGGGAACAGAAGGGACCTAGCATACCATATCTTAACCTAGCCTAAAAATAAATCATCATTAAGACCATTAAAAAAAACTTTTTTAAAAGTTTACCAATGAAATCCTAGGTATATAATATATGAAACCAACTGAACATGTATTATGGTATTTAATAAGGTCAAGGACACCAACTATCTGGGCCAAGATTCACTTTTCAACATAAACTCCTTTGAACATTGGAAAATAGTCTGAAAGAAATTAGGCATAGAATGACATTTAACAGCATATACCATATATATATATAAGAAATGGATACACATATAGAAGAACTAGAAACACTCTTTAATAGATAATGAGAAAAGGAAATGAACAGGCATTTCTCCAGTAAAGAAGTCCAAGCTGTCAACCAGCATATAAAAAAATAAAATGCTCCAAATCTCTAATAGCTGAAGAAATGTAAATTAAAATGATCCTGAAGTTCTATCTCATACCTATTATATTACCAAAGAAGACAAAAGAGGAAAATGACAATTGTTGAAAGAACTCTGAGAGGAAACATACACTAATGTACTATTGGTAGAGCTGTGGATTGGCTCAACCATTATGGAAATCAATTTGTAACTGTACCCAAAAAAGTTACTAAATTTTGACCCAGTGATATCAGTGCTAGACATATAACCCAGAGAGATTAAAGACAGAGAGAACAATCCCATATGTGTAAAAATGTTTATAGTAGTACTTTTTGTTTTAGAGAAGAACTAAAAACAAAACAAGTTCCTGTCAATTGAGGAATAGCTGAAAAAAATGGTGGTTTATGCAAGTAATGGAATATTATTGCACTACAAGAAAGGAACAGATTCAAAGAAAACCAGAAAGATTTTTATGAAATATTTCAGAGAGAAAAGAGTAAAAAATAGGAGAACTATGCATTTAACAAGTATGGCATCATAAAGGAAAACTTTTAGAGACTAAAGAACTCTGATCAATGCAATGACCAATTTCAAATTCAAAAAATTGAAAATGGAACATACTTTCCATCTCGATGTAGTGGTGATAGACTGTAGGTACAGAATGAGGTCTACATTTTCAGATACACCAAATGAAATACAAATTTTGTTTTACTATAGCTCTTTGTTATAAGAGGGTTATTTTTATTCATCTTTTCATCATTTTATTTTTCAGTGTGAGAGGGAGTGGGGAGGAGGTAGTAATAATACTGCAGAAAAAAGAATGAAAGATGTGTCAATGGAACATTTTAAAATTACACAGAAGAAAGAAGTAAATTCAGAAAGGGACATAGACAACCAAAACAATTTTGATGCTATGTTACATATTGTGTATGTATATGTATGTATGTGTATATTTGCATATATACATTTAAAAAACAAACTTGATGCATGTAATGTAATACCAAGCAAAGGCAACTTCCCAGGTTCAAAATACCAGCATAGGTGCTCTCTATTTTATTCAGTAACAAACCCAGAACAGAGAAGATCAAAACATGACATCATTCAAAATACAGCATTTACTAAGTGTGATTAAATCATCTCCAAGGCCTACCCCACCCCAGGACTTTCCAATCATTCAATCAATTACAAAGTCTCTGTTCCAAATACTTCTCCACCCCTAGGCTATACCTTAATTAAGTCTACCACAAAGCCCCTCTTCTCAAATGGAGATTAGTTTCCAAACATAAGTAAAATACATTCATTTGCTCAACCATAGAACACAAAAAGGTCAAAAGTTCCCCACCCCTGGATCACAATTGAATCTACCCCAGAGTTACATCAAGTTTAAACACAGCACTTAATACCCAAATGGAGGTCTTTTCTTCATCTTGACACGAGGCAAGTTCTCAGCAATCTTAGTTCCTGGAGAGACAAGGCTTAGCAAGGCCATAAGATACATTGCCAGTCCCTTCATGAATTTATCCTCTGTCTGTAGAACAGTCCTAGAACCCCTGAACACATTAGCAAAGCCCTCTCCCAGGATTTCTGTAAACATACAACAAGAAAATCCTTCTTCAGGGCTTCTGAACCAACAGAAAGGCTCCCAGACCCCTGCAACAACAGCACTGTCCTTCACCAGTGGACAGTATTCATTCTGTCTGCCGGACAGTCTCCAGACCCCTGCAACAACAGTACTGTCCCTCACCAGTGGACAGTATTCACTCTCAGTACTGTCCCTCACCAGTGGACAGTATTCACTCTCTGTCTGCAGGACAGTCTCAGGCCTTCTTAACCAAATGCCAGGTTCCAGGACTTCTTCAACAGGACAGTCTTTCACCAGTGGACAAATCTGGCAAAATAACATCAAAACAGACAGACAAAGTACCAGCAAAACAGCCATGTCTCCTCAGTCCTTGGCAGCTCAGGGGGCAGGTCTCAAAAGTCCAGGGCAATTCAAAGCGGCCACCAGCAATCTCTTAGTCTCTCCCTCTCCACGAGGTGCTGCTTCCAAAAAGAACTTCCGCCTCTCTCTTGTCTCTCCAAATCTACATCACCAGCTCCTCCCACTTCAGGACTTTCTTTTCACATCAACAAGCCCATCCCACAGGTGGGATTAACAAACTCTGGGTTTTAATACAATCAATTTGAAAACCAAGCCAATACAGGGGAATCTTTAATTGCCATTACTATCACAATGCAAGATTCATAATTTCACATATAAGGCTCTTTTCTGGCCTTATTTGTACGAAATTATCTATGCTTTCTAACAATTTTCTAGTTCATAAATATATATGAAAGTAATAATAATAAATGTATAATAAAGAAATAATATATGAAGGTGATAATAAATGTGTATTTATAATAAACAATTTATAATAAATATATATGACTATGAATAATATGAATTACTTTCATATGAAAGTAATAAGCATTTACGTAGCATTTACATAGTATGTTCTAGGAACTATACTAAGAAGCTTACAAATATCTCATTTGATACTCAAAACAGCTCTACAAGTTGGGTGCTATTAGTATCCCCATTTTACAGTTGAGGAGACTGAAGCAAAAAGATACCACCAAACTGGAGATATCTGGAATAACACCTGCTTGAGTCTCCTACTGTCATAGTATTTAGATCTTAATGGGGAGGTTAGGAAACCAAAGTTTCATGGTGCTAATGCTGAAATAGTCCAAGGTAAAAACAAAATTATTGATTGCTAAGTTAAAAAAAAAAGACTAAGAAAAATCTCTATGAGGATTGATGAGATTTTTATCTTTGTTACCTTTGAATACAGAAGAAATTGTTCAATTATGGCATGCATAAACCTGCCTAGGACCTTTGAGTCAAGTGGCAGTTGACTAGTGGGCCACTGGAGACTGTCATAACACTGACTTACATCACACCGCATAATTACACCTAATGTGGGCTGTCTGTTTAAACAAGCTGCTGTCCTCACTCCATTCACCATATGGTACAATCAGCACTGCCATTTGATCCATGTCTAAAAAGTTTCCTCCTTGATCTGTGGAAAATAAATGAAGACGACCTTCTTGAAGCTGAAGAAAATAAATTATTAGCCCTCGGGACTGCAGAAAATAAATAGGGAGGCTTTCTCAGGGCTAAAGAAAATAAATTAACCATAAAAGATGCTATTCCAGGGACAAAGATTTATCATTTTTAAAGCTTTGTGAGAACTAGACTAATATTCCAAAGTTCCAGAGAGGAGCTCTTCATTCCTTTTCAGCAAGACCCTTTCCATATAAAGCTAAGACTTCCCCTCAGAATGTCAAAGAAGCCTTGTGAGTGTCTATGGGCTTGTCACTGGGCCTGGACTTCCAAGAATAAATTACCCACTCTCTTTATAGAAAATTATGCCACTATTCAGTCTCCTTCTTAGGATGCTTTGCATATAAGAAGTAAATTGTACTGTTTCAGCTCCAAGGCTGCTTGTGGTAAGTATATTCAGATTTATCTTCTCTGCTCTATACTAAATCTCCACCTGAAAATGTCTCGGTGTGGTTGGCAATATAGTATTTACAGCTGCCATATGCTTCACCTTGTCAATGACTGCTGAAGGAAGTCAGGGGTTGGTTATAACTTGATGTGATCTGTAATGATATTATAAGTGAGCAGAGAAGGAGGAGGAAGGAAGATGTTTCATGGAGTCTTTAAAGATGCTGAGTGCAAGCAATGATGAGGGAGAAGGCAAGTGCCGATAATTTCAGAGAAAGATGTCAGGTGTTTTTAAATGGCTTCAGAAAACTGTGAAGATGACGACTTTGACATAATACATGGGTTAGACTATATCAAGGTTCTAAACTGTGAACTTATTTTTTTATATTTTGATAACTGAATTTCAATATAATTAGTTTCCTTGGTAACCTGCGTGTTTTATTTTATACATCTAAAATATTATTCTGAAGGCATCCATAGACTTGACCAGCATGCCAACAGGTTCCGTGTCCCAATAATGCCTCCACTAGATGGACTCTATAAGGTCCTTTGTTGTATAGAAGAAGGAAGCAGATGGGAAAGCCACAATACAAATGATGAACAATGCATTTAGTTCCTACTTTGTGAATTAGAAACAGACTTTTTTTTTTAAATAGCAAACAAACAAAACAAAACCCCTGAAAACCATGTGGGTCTCCCACATCTTAAAGACTAGAATAGGGACTGGACTTGTGGTTTTTTTGGTATAGGTTACTCCCAAGTGAGGAAATTCCTTTTACCAATATAGGTTGATAGCTTTCCTGCAGTGTATAGGTTAAAGATTTGTCTGGGGGCATAGAGACATTAAGTGAGTTGTCCAGGGCTCATGAAGCCAATATGTGTCAGAGGCCAGATTTGAACCCAAGTTTTTGTGGCTTCGAGGATAACTCTAAATTTGCTATATCACTGAAAAAATTATGGTATATCAATTTATTGAAATATTATCATAGCATAAGAAATGACAAATATGAGAAATTCTGATAATTTATTATTATTCATGCAAACAAATGCAGTGTAAAGTAAACAGAGCCACAAGAATAATATATGCAATGAAAACTACAGTGTAAGGGAAAGCAACAATTAAAGCTGCCCAAATTCATATCAGTACAATAGCCAATCTTAGTTTTAGACAGCTGGGTGACACAGTGGAGTGAGTTCCAGACTTGGAGTGAGGATAACCTGAGTTCAAATCCAGCCATACACACTTGCTAGTTATGTCACCAAGGAAAGTCACTTATCTTCTGTTTGTCTAAGTTTCCTCACCTGGAAAATAGGGACAATAATAGCATTTACCTCACATGGTTGTTGTGAGGATAAAATGAGATAATATTTAATATAAATACATATTTAATATACTTATTCCCTTCCCTTGTACTCCAGAATTCATTGGAAATTCCATGACGATAGCCTCCTTAATAAGGCCTTTACTCAAGAGAATTAATTAGAGCAGACTACAATTTCCATATCATAAGAGCAACATATCTGTCTATAATGCTTTTGGGCAGTGTCTCTCAAACCTCTAGGTCCCAGGACTCCTTTCTAGTTCTAAAAATTATTGAGGACCTCCAAGATATTTTGTTTTGTTTGTGTGGGTAATATCTACAAATATTTGCCATATTAGAAAGTAAAACATCTTGGTATTATCATGAAAATAGTTTTTGTTTTCTTTATCTTGAAGACCCCCTGAAAGGGTCCCAGGGACGCCTGAGGGTCCCAGGATTATGCTCCAGGAATCACTGATATAATGTTAACACATCATTTTTCCTCACTCAAAGCCTGAGAGGTGGATAGCTCGCTTATTTTCATTACTTTTGAGGTTTACTGCAGAGAAACATCCCATTAAAGTGAACATACAATGATGATGGCAATCACAATAATGATACCACTTTCTATAGCACACTTGAAGGTTTACAAAGAACTCTACATAACTAATTTGATGCTCACCACAACCTTTCGAAGTAGTGTTTATTATCCCCATTTTACAGTTGAAGAAACTGAGGCTAAGAGAGCTTAATTGCCTTGCCCTGGGTCACATAGCTAATGCCTGAGTCAGGATTTGAACTCAGGTCTTCCTGACTCCAAGTCCAGCATATCAAAGTGGTCATCTAAATTAGAGCCCTGCTTCTCTATCCTTCGTCTTTGAGGCATGGCTGATATTACTATCCATCTCACAGAAGCAACAGAGACATAATAACATTATAAGCACATGCCTGCCTAGCTTGGAACTCAGTGAGAGGCTAAGTTATGAGGTCCACTCTTGGGACAGCTTGGTAGCACAATGGTTAGAGCACCAGGCCTAAAATCATTAAGAAGTGACTTCAGATTCGACCTTAGACACTTATGAGCTGAGTGATCCTGGGCAAGTCACTTAACCTCTGTCTCCTCAATTGTAAAATGGGGG
Source organism: Petaurus breviceps papuanus (assembly GCF_028583685.1). Taxonomy (NCBI): domain Eukaryota; kingdom Metazoa; phylum Chordata; class Mammalia; order Diprotodontia; family Petauridae; genus Petaurus; species Petaurus breviceps. The sequence continues at coordinate 5,084,359 of NW_027187335.1, read as the reverse complement.
TAATTATAGTTCCTACCACCCTGGGTTGTTGTGAAGATCAAATGAGATAATAATTGTGAAGTGTTTAACGCAGCACCTGACACATAGTATGTGCTATAGAAATGTTAGTTATTATGGTGGTTGTTGTCATTATGTAAGTTCCTTGACACTAGGGACTTAATTTGTTTTTTGTCTTTATCTCCCCAGCAATAAGTATGGTTCCTGGTATGTAACAAGTGATCATTAAATACTGGTTGGTTGGCTTGTGTACAAAGATTTTTTTTCTTCCCCACTAAGTATGAATCATGCTGAATCATTCACGTTCTTAACCAACTCCCCTTAAGATCAACAGCACATTAGCACATGTGAATGTAATCCAGAGCTAGGATATGGAAGAGACTTTTCTTTGTGCAGAGTTCATTGGCAAGTCCATGACCTTGATGTCCTCACTTGATGTTCTATTCAACAGAATGCATTTGACCAGGTTCCAATTTCTATATTATAAAACCATCAAAAATGTCAGTAATGATTTAGGATTTATAAAACCCTTTCCTCACCGAAATCCTAAGAGATAGATACTGCAATTATTACCATTACTATTGCATGAACAAGGAAACAGAAAAGTAAAATAACCTTCCTCAGGATGTGCTGCTATAGTAAGAATGAAATTCAGGATTTGAACCCATGACTCTGAATTCTAAATCCATGATATCATATTTCTAAGTGCAAAATAATTTAGGATTTACTGTGCAGTGTCAGAAACAGCCAACCTCACACCTGCCCAAAAGTGTCAAACTCAAAAAGAAATAGGGGTCACTGAACCATACATAAGGGTCTCTGTGGGCTGTCTAGTAACTTAGAAAAACATATACTAACATTTTCTGTGTTTTATTGCGTTTTTATTTATTTTATCAAATATTTCCCAATTGCATTTTAATTTGGTTCTGGCATACTCATGAGTATTGTAAGCTACAAATAGCCCCTGGATCACCTGTTTGACACCTCTGTTCATGCCTATCCAACAAGTCACACACTTACACACACTATTTTTAGGATTTCTTGACAACTAATTTTCACAGATCATCTTTAATAAAGAGTGATATTGATTTAGTCCTGCCTAGTAGTAAATATAAATGGAATCTTGAAATCCCTTTGTCAATCAATCAAGTAGCATTTTACTATTATCAAGGGTAAAGTTATAACTAGGGTAGAATAATTAGGAACTTTTAGGAGGTTCTTCCACTCCAGTAGCTGGATACAATTAGCGTGTTTCCCCGATAATAAGACCTATCCCGAAAATAAGCCCTCCCCTTACTGTGTAAGATTCCTCTAAAATAATCCCTCCCCTGAAAATAAGCCCTATTGAGATTGCTACTGTAGTGAAGGTGATCCCCTGCGCTACACGCTACATTACGGTACCCTCTGTATGCACCGTCACCCCCCCCCCGTGAAACGCACACCGCGCTCCGAGCTGCATCCAATCAGAGCTGCAGCAGTGAGCGCGTCATCCTGTTCTTCCCCAGTGATTTGCTTATTGAATAAAGGTACATTTTTTTGTTCACATTTACCTGTTTATTAAAATTGCTGTCAATGTTCATTAAAATAAGCCCTCCACTGAAAATAAGCCCTCTGGTGTTTTTCTGTCCAAAAAAAAATAATAAGACAGTGTCTTATTATCGGGGAAACACGGTAAGTTTATTACCTGGTTTAAATAGTTAAAAATAGAAGAACAAATAGTTACAAATAGGAAGCTATCTAATGACCTGTTTCCTTCCTCACCTTCCACACAGCCCCATGCCTCCCTGGACCTAGACCTATACTGCACCTGCCTTTTCCCTTCCCCCACCATGCAGTACCCCTTTGAATATTTAAGACATCTCTATCCCTGCCTCACAAGGTCTCTTCCCTATAGGAATATGTCTCGAGGTCTAATTCTCCCTTTGTCAACTGACTTCGTCTTATAAAATTGTTTTGAGAGTGTGTTTCACACTCTTTAACCAAGAACACCTTTGTAAGCTTGTCCTAGGAGCCAAAATTGCTAGTTCTGGCTCTGATCAAGAGTGACCACAACACATTACAAAAAGGAAAGTAAATGAAGAATCCAACTGTAACTGAGAGGTTAGAAGAATGTGTGGCATCACCCTCAAATAAACCATGACTAGGACCTTGAGGATAATACTATAGTTTGGAAGAAATTATGTAGGATATATCCATGAGTAGTCTAGACTTGGTCCCATCAGTAAATCAGGCCACTGTACTCTAAAATGACATTGTCTCATTGTTTATACATCAAATAACAATTAATACATCTGTAATATAACCCCTTTCTGTCTGCTATTCTCTAAATATTGACTTTAAGATAAAACTCTGACTTTTCTCCCTGGAAACTATGCTAGTATTGATTGTACCCGTATGTGTATAATTCATTCATATGCACAGAAATATGTGATAAATAAAATAAAAATCAAGTCTATGTAAGATAAGAACATAAAATAAGGTGACAGTTTTCCATTTTCCCTGAGAATCATTATCCAGAATTCATAGCTGAACAAAAGATATTTTGTTTGCCAGTTTCCATTGGTAAAAAGCAGATTCATCCCTATTCTCTTCCCATCTTTGGGGGCAGTATAATACACAGAATTCCCAATGGCCACATTAACTAAAACCTCTTGAATGGGTTATTCCTTGCCTCGAATATGTTTCTCAGTAAAACATCTTCCTCTGTGGCCTCAAATTGGCAGGAAAGGGATCTTGGATCTTGACAGCTATTCCATGAAAGCACGAGCTGCTCTGGCACATGCCAGCCTGTAAGGGCTTGCGGAAATGGCCCTAGTAACAGACTGTTTTTGTTATTCTGGGATCAACCTAGCTAGTTTCAGAAAGGCTCATTACCAGATCGGAGGCAGAGAGATGATTTTGTTGTTGTCGTTGTTGTCATTGTTGTAATAGCCATTCTCAAAAACCATCTGCTGAGGCAGAGGGGAGTTGCCATCTGCCACCATGTTGTCACACAACTAATAACACAGTGGCATTGAAAGAAAGGGGGTAGGGTGATGCCCTGGTTTGGAGCCACCTCGGTTCAAATGCTGCCTCTACCACTTACTACCTGAATAGCCTTTATGGGTCTCCGTTTCCTAGAATTATAGGATCCTAGGATCCTACTTTAATGAGTGTGTTTCCCATGAAGAGGGGGCATTTATGTTTTGAGAGAAATCTTTTCTTGTTTAATACAAGGGCAAGCAAATACTGCCTTTGAATGAAGACTGGAGTGTTAGAAAATTCCCTAAAGAGGTCAATGTTGGGACAGTTAAATCAAAGTCTCTTAATAGAATATTCAGGCTGGAAGAAGTCATAGAGATCATGGGCTCAATCTCTTCCCTTTTACAGATGAAGAAACCAAGAAACAAAGAGATGATCCTCCTTGTCCAAAGTTACATAACAAGTAAGAGTCAGAATTTGAACTCAAGACTTACAGCATCAAGTCCAAGAAAGAGAAATGCTCTTGCCATTCTCCTACAATTCCTTTTATTTTTTTGATAATGCTTGGTAGTGTTTGGTTAAGTCTGAATTAAAGGGTGATCAGGCAAATATCTAAAAAGGAATCCCCACCATAAAGCACCCAACCTATCCATCCTTTACTTGAAAACCTCCAGTAAGAAAGAATTAATAATAATAATAATAATAATAATAAACATTTATATAGTGCTTACTATGTGCCAGGCATTATGCTAAGTTCTGTATAATTAACTCATTTGAACCTCACAATAATTATTACCCCCAGTTTTACAGATGAGGAAACTGAAGCAAGTAGGGGTTAAGTGATTTGCCCAGGACCACACAGCTAGTAAGTGTATGAAGGTTAATTTAGACTCAGGTCTTCCTGATTCTTTACCTAGAATTTTGTGCACTATAGTGGCCACCTAGTGCCCCCTACCCTTTCTCACAGCAACCCCTTCCACTTTTGGACCACTCTAATTGTTAGGAAGTTTTTTCTCAATATGAAGACCAAATTTGACTCTTTCACAACTTCAGCCTATTGCTCCTGGTTCTACCCTTTGGGTCCAAACTAAACAAGTCTAATCTCTGCCACATGAAATCCTGTCAGGGGCTTAGGACTTGTTCTAGTGGTAAAGGCATCAGTTCAGAACAGAGTTTTTAAAGGTTAGAGGTCTTTACAGAGATCAGCTCAGTGAGGAAGTTGGAGTAGTGTATTAGTGAAAATGAAAAATAATAGATGAGGGGAGGAAACGGAAGGGAAGAAGAGGGGAGAGGAGGGAAAGAGAGGAGAAGGGAAAGGAAATGAAGAAGCAAGAGAGAGGGGAAGGGAGGACAGGAATCATCCAAACCAAATCTCTACTTTTTTTCCATAAGAATGGCATGAGATATTTGACCAAACACTTTGCCAAAATCCAGATCAACTATATCTACCATTTCTCTAATCTTCTCATTTACAGAAAAGAAGGCAGGAAGGAGTTTAGTCTGGAACAAATGTTTTTGCTTGGTGGTTTATTTGTTTGAAACTGTGCCATTTCTTTGTACTCATTGCTTCCTTTCCTAGATATATACTAACCGTGTATTTTATAATGTGTCCTACAATTTTCCAAAGAATCAGAGTTTAGCTCAGTGGCCTACAAGTTGCTAGATTCCATTCCTCTCTCTTTCTCTCTCTCTCCCCCTTGCTGTCTCTCTCTTTCTCTCTCTCAAGTTGGGAAAACACTTATCCATTTCCCTTCCTGTTGTATCCCTCCTTTACTCTGCAGGGGGTGGAGCCCACTCAATCTGGCTCCCAAAACTGGCTACCAAGAGCTGATCATTAAATTTTCAATGTGTGAGCATTTGCATCTCAGAAATTAGCAAGTGCTCCAAATCAGGGCTTCCTTGTTTGGTCGATCATTTAGATTTAAGAAAATGATGGAGAAAATGTTAACAATGCAAATTAAAATTTAAAACATGTTGTGTGATTTTGGAGAACTGTTTATCAAATCATTTACTAACATACCACTGTCTGTTATCCACTCCTTTCATATACTACTGAGTCCATAATCACACCCATTAGTTCTTTCAGTACCCAAGAATGTAGTTCATATAGGCCAGGTAACTTGTATTCTAAAAGGGAACATACATGATCTCTTAATAGTTCTTTACTTATCCCAATTAGCTACTCCCCACCCCCTTTCCCCATCATTCTTCTTCTTTTTTGGCTAAGAAAACCAAAGTAAAATAAGCATTGAGAATATCTTTTTTCATTTGATCCACCATCAATAGTAGCCATAACCCATCTTTGATCTTTCTCTTCCTCTCAACCTAGCATAAATAAGACAATCTTTCTGTTGTCCTTTTCTTTATTAACTTTTCTCAGCCCATGTTAAGCTTTACATCTCCTAAGTATTCTTACAGTCATCCCTTTGTTTTCATTTTGTTGCCATACCTTGCTTCCATATTTTGAACATACATTTGTAAAATCTAAGGCAGTTTGTGCATTTACATGGGTCTCTTAAAACTCATTTTTTTCTCATTAGAAAATTTTTTCCTTGTGTTTTCAAAAATTAATCCTTGAAAATTTTTCTTCTCTCCTCAACTGACTTTGCCTAAATAATTTTAGTCCATGGGATTCTACTTTTCTTTCCTCTATATCAGGGATTCTTAACATGGGATCTATAAACCACATAAATGATAGATGGATAGATAGATAGATAGATAGATAGATAGATAGATAGATAGATAGATAGATCATTTATATCACATATAATAAGGATATCATTTCAATATAATTGTATTTCATTTTAAGTTTTTTTTTCCATTTTTCAAATGCTTTATTAACTTCTGATTTACATCATTCATTTCCGCCAGATTTTGAGTTACAAATTTTCTCCCCGTTTTCCCCCTACCAACCACCCCAAAATAGCACTCCCACAAGATATCCCCTCCTCCAATCTGCTCTCTCCCATATTTTCTCCCATATCCCTTTCAACTTTTCCAGGAGGGCTTGGTGGATCTCTATGCCCCAGTGCCGCCTGTATATCTTATTTCCCAATTACATGTAAAATAGTATTAATAA
>NW_027187335.1:4998216-5078222 GCF_028583685.1 Petaurus breviceps papuanus | reverse complement strand
TCCAGATTTATTCCCTTCCTCCCTTGTCACCCACCCTTACTGGGAAGATAAGCAGTTCAGTATAGGCTATACATGTATAGCTAATGCAAAACAATAACATAGTAGATATATTGTAAAAGACTGACCATATTTCACTCCCTCCTATCCCACCTCCCACTTGTTCTATTCTCTACTTTGATCTCGTCTCTTTTCAAAAGTGGGTGCTTCCAACTTCCCTCCCCCCCCAGCCTGCCCTCCCTTCCATCATGCCCCCTCTTATCCCCTTCCCCCCCCTTTCTCTCCTGGAGGGTGAGATACACTATTTAGTGTATATTTCATTCCTTCCCCAAGCCAAATTCAATGAGAATAAGGTTGACCCATTCCCTTTTGCCTTCCTATTCTTCCCCTCCATTGTAACCATTTTCCCCTTGCCTCTTTTATATGAGATAGTTTACCTCATTCTATCTCTCTCCATCTCCTCTGATTATATTCCTCTCTCACCTCTTAATTTGACCTTTTAAGTATCATCCCTTCCTGTTAAATTGGCCTTGTGCCCTCTATCTCTGTATACCTGTAAACATATATACACACATTCACATATGTATTCATATGCCCATATACCATCATATATAGACATGTATATTTCTATTCCCTTCAACTATTTTCATGCTGAGAAAAGTTTCATCAATTACAATTATCATTTTTCCATGTAGGAATCTTAATAGTTCAACTTTGATAAGTCCTTATGATTTATTTTCCCTGTTTACCTTCTCATGCTTCTCTTGCTTCTTGTATCTGAATGTTAGATTTTCTTTTCAACTCTGATTTTTCATCAAGAATGCTTGAAAGTCCTCTATTCCACTGAATGACCATATTTTGCACTGAAACATGATACTCAGTTTTGCTGGGTAGGTGACTCTTGGTTTTAATCCCAGCTCCTTTGACCTCCGGAATATCATATTCCAAGCCCTTCGATCCCTCATTGTAGAAGCTGCCAAATCCTGCGTTATCCTGATTGTGTTTCCACAATATTCAAATTGTTTCTTGCTGGCTGCTTGTAATATTCTCCCCTTAATCTGGGAATTCTGGAACCTGGCAATAATATTCCTAGGAGTTTTCTTTTTGGGATCTTTTTCAGGAGGTGATCGGTGGATTCTTTCAACCTCTATTTTGCCCTCTGGTTCTAAAACATCAGGGCAGTTTTCTTTGAGAACTTCCTGGAGGATGATTTCTAGGTTCTTAATTTAATCATGGCTTTCAGGTAGTCCAATAATTTTAAAATTATCTCTCCTGGATCTATTTTCCAGGTCAATGGTTTTCCCCATGAGATATTTCACATTGCCTTCTATTCTTTCATTCATTGGATCTGTTTAACAGTATCTTGATTTCTCATAAAGTCATTAACTTCCATTTTCTCCAATCTAATTCTGAAGCAATTATTCTCCTCATTGAGCTTTTGGGATTCTTCTTCCATCTGGCAAATTTGGCTTTTTAAGGCATTCTTCTCCTCATTGCCTTTTTGAGACTCTTTTGCCATTTGAGTTAGTGTATTTTTTTAAGGTGTTATTTTCCTCAGTCAGCCTGTTGACTCTTATTTCATAATTTTCTTGCATCGCTCTCATTTCTCTTCCCAATTTTTCCTCCACTTCTCTTATCTGCTTCTTAAGGTCCTCTATGGCCTGTAACCAACTCGTATTTTCCTTTGAAGCTTTTGGTGCAGGAGTTCTGACTTCACTGTCTTCCTTCTGTTCCCATGCTTTGCTCCTTTTTGTCCCTAAAATAGGAGTCTAATGCTGGAATCTTCTGTCTGCTTTGTTTCCTTTGCCTGGTCACATTGCTCCTCAGTCACTTGACCCCTGGGCTTTTTGCCACAGTAGGACTCTTCCACCAGACAGGGGAGCTTTCATCCCAAATGCTAGAGTTTTCTCAGCCGCCAGAGGTATTAGGTGGGTGCCCTTTCTGAGGCCTCCAGACACTCTGGCAAGTTGGACACAAGCTCCAGGACCTCCACCCTAGACTGTAATCCAGATCCAAGCAGGTTAAAGCAAGAGCGATGACCCCTCGGACTGGTCACTTGGTCCCCTTACACTCTGCAGGCCAGGAGCTCAAGCTGCCACATGGTGCTGGCTGGCTTTGCCAGCATCTCAGTGGCTTTTTGCCCCAGGGGCAAAAGCTGATGCACTCCCACTTACTGGGTCCCAAAGTCCAGACTGCACTGACCTCTCACTTTGTCCTTCGCATCTATGTGTTGATAATTCTTGAAATGGCTACAGCTGCTGCTAATCTGGAGTCCCTCTGGCTGGGGGTGGGTCAGATCTGCCCTGGGTCTAAGACGTCTGGCTCGCGTGGTCCTGGGCTTGGCTCCCAGAGCACTGAGCTGGCCAATTCCTGACGGCCTGCTAGGCTGTCCTCAGTGGGAGGTTAGCTTCTCTGTGTCACTTTGTGGGTTCTGCAGCTCCAAAATTTGTTCAGATTCCCCTTTTTACATTGATTGGGGAAGGTGGAAGCTGGAGCTGCTGGGAGGTAGTGCTTTTACTCTGCCATCTTGACTCCTCCCCCCTCATTTTAAGTTTTTAAAAGCATATTCTGGTAAGGTGTCCATAGGCTTCATGACAAAAGTGTTCATGAAAAAAATTTAAGAATCCCTAATCTAAATTCTTTTAAATCTGCATTCCTAAAATTTAGATTGGATGTTAAAAATGTGACTCCCACTCATCTGCTTTTTCTATCACAGATTCTAGGAAGAAATGCTCCCTTCCCCGTAAAGATTCCCACTGTTTCCACCTGCTAGTGAGAATTAGAATCAGAAGAGAATTTCCCTCCATTTCTTCCTCCATGTTTTGAAGGATGGCAATATCATTAACATAAATAAAAAAAAATTGTTAGTTGCCCAACTTTTTTGCTAAGAGAAAGTTCTAGAAGGTGTCTACTAAATGAGGTCATTCATCACTACTTATAAGATATCACTATGTCAAGCTTATAATGAGTCCCAAGCTCCTCATCTATTTCTTCTTTCCTGGAAGTCTATAGCAGACTCAAGTGATAAGATTACTTTTCTTTGTCCTACCATGCATAGTCCCCTGAATGCAGTGCAACATGCTTTATCACTCTGGTTCCTGGATTTCCTCATATGAGCATACCTTCTAAATATACAGTGCTTCTCTACTCTTCCTACTTTTACCCAACTTAGTTCTTTTGAATAAAATATAATAAAGTATTTCTTTCACATTGCAATTTTCTCCATCACAGTTTTGATATATCATGGGTCACCATAAGAAATTAAATGGGATTTTTGGGGGGAGGTTTTTGGAAGCTGTAGATGACACATGAAGGCCAGTAGACAACACAGGAGAAGTTTAGAAACTCAGAAATGCATAATACATATATATATATATATACACATATACATATATATATATATAGTATTATATAATATAGCCCATGACCAACTACTTAATGCAAATTTTACAATAAGGTACTGTAAACACCACATATAAGAAAAAGAAAAAGAAATTCAGACTTCTTCTCTGGTATGAAGGGAGGCCCAAAAATTTTTACACAGATTTTGCAGGTTGTGGGGACATCGCACCCCTAACCTCCCTGATATGGAAGGAATAATTGTATTTCATCAGGGATGAATCTTGTCCCAGCAAGTCTCAGTGATGTTTATGAAGCCTTCTTGGATTAAAGATTTTGCCTTCTTGCATTAGGAATGCTAGTTCTTCTTTCCTGTTAACTAAACTGTGTGCAGTTGAAGCCGTTGGTTTTACCTCAGGTGCTTTTCCTGTATGTTGTCCCCTATGAGATTTTCCATAGGGGATAAAATCCTCTATTATAGCACCCTCTAGTATAGCATCTCTCAATAGTATCTAGCCTTTAGATATGCTTAGGCAGTGTTCTCCTTCCCCATGCTTTTTTTTTTAAGTTTAAAGTTCCTTTGATTAAACATGTAAGACATCAGGAAAATACATTTCTATCAACCTCTCTTATGTAAACTCTATCCCTAGACAGAGACTGAAGTCAGCCAGCAGCCTGTAATTCCTATATTTTAAGTCATGTTTTTGAAATCTTAAACCCATTCGCAGACCCAATTTTCTTAATCAGTTACTCACTCCCAAACCAGCTTCTCTCCTCTGTATCCCTTGCAATTGATGATGGCCAGCAGTGATGATGATCAAACCATTTGTGTTCATTTGGTATTAGTTTCCTGCCTAAGTCTTTGTAACCTTTGTCAGTAGTTTTTTGTTTCTTTTGGGAAATATGATCTGTGTGTGAGTGGATAGCCAGAAATGGGTAGTCATCACTGGTTTCGATAAATCTTGGGACATTCTGTTATGTATTGAATACATAGCCCAGGAAAGCAACAGACCTCTCTATTATTGTTATCAGGTTAATCAATAGCTATCTCATTTCCTGTCAGCTGGGAGTAAGTAACCAACCATTAGCGGTTCTCTTTTCTTCTTCCTCTTACCTTTACTAGCTGATCTCCCATCTTATAGCCCCTGTGGATTCACATCATTATTCCTTGAAAGACAGAAAACTGCTTTTCCCCACATCATCTATGCCCTTCATTTCAGAAGCCTCCTCAAAGCTGTTTCTCAATTCCAAGTATCTAATAGTCTTTATTCTGACCTTCCCTTATGCAACATTCTACCACTTGTGAAACTCCTGAGAAATTTTTCCCTGATTCTTATGATCTGTTGTTTTTCTTATTATTATTACTTTTTTTAACTAAAGGCCTTTTTCCTGTTTTTTTTAATGTCCCAAAAACTGAGAATATAGAGAGACTTTCCTTCAGCCTCTTCACCTCTTCGGAGAGTACTTGCATTTTGTGCATAAATAGCAGTTACTTGACCTTGACACAAAGGAAAACAGATTCATCAAGGCAAGTCACTGCAGAATCTTCCTAATCTCCATTCTTATTGATACCTTATAACTTTTTATGATTTCTTTATATATTTTCTCCTTTCAGACCCCTGTATAGGAAGCTAGAAAGCTCAGTGCCTAGAGAGGTGAGTCTGGAATCAAGAAGACTTGAGTTCAAATCCAGCATCTGACACTTACTAGCTATGAGACCCTGGTGAAGTCATTTAACCATTTAACCTTCCTTAAATTTTTAGTTGTAAAATGGGGGTGATAATAATAGTACCAATAGCATTTGCTTGCCAAGGTTGTTTTAAAGATCAAATAAGATAAAACTTATAAAATGCCTAGCACATAGTAGGTGCTTAATAAATGCTTGGTTTCTAACTCGGTAGATTGTGAGATCCTCTGGACTGGGAACCAGGAAGACTCAAGTTCAAAAACTGTCTCTGATACTTATAATCTATATGACCTTGGACAAACAAATCCCTATCCCTCAATGGACCTCAGGTTCCTCCATGATAAAATGAAGAGGTTAGATTCTATGCCCTCAGTGGTCCTTTCTGCCTCTGGTTCTATGATCCTATGTGATTCTCTAGGCCTTAGTTTCTCCTTATGTAAAATCAGGAATTTTTATTATCCCACAATTACAACACTGAAAGGTACATAAGGAACCATCTAGTCTGAGCCAGACATTCTTTTCTGATCTGCCAGATTTTTCCCTTTTTAAAAAAAAATTTCCTTACATTATGCATGTATCTTAAAATTATTCTTATTCAGTCATTTCAGTCCTGTCCATCTCTGTGACCCCATTGGTGTTTTCTTGACAAAGATTTTGTCATAGTTTGTCATTTCCTTTTCCAGGTCTTAAAATTGCAATGATATAAAATCACAAATGGCTTCCCTTTTAAATTTTGGGTACTTCCCACCTTATAGTTTTCAAAATATGCTCCCTATTTATTATCAGTAATAGTAATCAATAGCAGTTTTACCCAATGAAGCCTTTACATTAAAAAAAAAATTATCAGTTTCTAGAGGACAGGGACTGTCTTCTGCCTCTTTTTTTGTTCCCCTGGCATTTAGCATAGTGCCTCTCATGTGCTTGAAAAATGTTTATTGGTTGATTGGTTATTTCCTTTTACCACAGGGTAACAGGATAGCCCCACCCAACTTTCTTCCTTCTTCTACTAAATTCTTATCTTGTCTTGAAAATTTATTTTCTTTAATCAGCCTTACCTTCTTTCACTTGGAGTTCTTTTCCTCCTTCAGAGTGAGAACTTCTTTACCTTCAGCTCAACTGATAGCTCAACATAATAGATCTACATCTGAAAGTGATTTCCAATGTAATCCAATCCAATCCCTTCACTTTATGGATGAGAAAACTGAGGCCATAGGAGACTGAGTGACTTGTCCAAGGTCAACAAAGATACTAAATTTCAGAGGTGTATTGGCATCTAGTTCCACTGTACTACACTGTATCTCTTAGTTTCCTTACACCATTGTTAAAATTCTCCTGAATTCTCCAAACGTCCTCCTAAATTCAGTCTCTGGCCTTTTTGCTAATCTAATTCCACCCTATCACCCCCCAAAAACTTTATAGTTTCATTCTCCTTATTCACTTCATATCTGACTCACTCTCAGGTTCATTCTGTCATACAACTTTCCCCTTTGTGATCTTCTGCAGATGCAGCTTGCAATCCTATATTTTTATGTGTGGCAAATGAGAATTAGTTGCTGAAAAATTCATCAGTCTGACCAACTTGGCAAAGATCTCTTCCAATCTCAGCTAGTTTGGTCATGTGATTATGGCATTTACAACATGAAAGGGCTTTACAGATGTTCTCATTTTACAGATGATGAAATTGAGAATCAAGCAAGAGGATATGGTTTTCACAAACTCATACAAATAATAATTAGGAGAGCCAAGGTCTGAAACTAGGTGCCTTGAAATCAACTTCAGTATTCTATCCAGGAAAGCACATTGCCTCTTCAGATAGCATTATACATAGATACAAAATCCCATCTATCACTAGGTCCATTCAATAAAGGAGTGACCAGAATTTGTACTCCACTGATACTGGAGTATCTTCACCCCACTGCCTCAGAGTACTCATGGCAACTTTGATATCACATTAAGACACCAAAAGCAGGATCTTAGGAAATAAAATAAATTTATTCTCTAATTACCATGACAGTTCCCCATTAATTCATTATTCATTCATTTAATTAACTATAATTTATTAAGTGTCTACTATGTGCTAGACAGTGTGGCAATGATGAAGATGGAAGGGCTAAGTGGTAAAAACAGGAGAATGCAGTTTCATGGAATTGAGCCAGTGTTAGGGAAGAAAATTATGTTTAGGGCCACAATTACCACCCTTAGGAAAGTTTGATAAATGCCCGTGTGCCATGTGTACCACCTCAACAGTGGTACTTCAAAAGCACATAATAGTGAAAGACAATTTCACCATTCAAGGATTATTCAAATATACCATGCTCACGTAGTTCAGGGGAGCAGGCAAGAAACATGAAATTGACACATGAGGCTTAGTAGCCAGCTTTTTGACAAAGATAGCAGTGAGGCAGTTGCTGCTTTCAACAGGGGGAAAATGATATTCCATAAAACTTTATTAAGCCATTTTTTTCTGAGTTTGTACACCATTTATATTAAGAAGATATAAAATGACATGACATTATAATGAAGTCTCCTTTCCAGCATATTTTTTCCCAAAGTATTAGCTTCATTGTTCAAAATTCACATAATAACATTTTAAACATTGATTGAAAGTCACACAGATTGGCCATTTTGTCAGGTTTACAGATTTCCAAAAGTACAAAGCATTTATCATCAAAATAAAATCCTGCATTTAGAGAGAAGTGGGCAGCAAGAATATCATGAGCCCTAGAAAAAAATGCTCATCTGCAGTTCAACTTGTTGAGACATCAGATTTGGGAGCCTGTCTGTGCCCTCAAATATGCCAGAATGAGAACATATGGTGTGATCAATTTCAGTCTCTTTGGCCTCTCTGGGAAGGCTGGACTCATTTACCAGGCAGTGAGTGGCTCCTTATTCTCTTGGCATTTTTAATGAGTCTATTCCAGTGTCAGCCAGCCTCCTTCCTGTTTTCCTGTAAGGTATCTTGGCTATGCTTGAGTGGATTCAAGATCTTGTACAAGTAATGGAATTAGGCTGCCAGCACAGTCCTGTTTAATATGTTTTTAAGCCCGCCTTTGTTTGAGGGATTCATCTTTCTTCTATTCTCAGCACTCTTCAGCACAGCAAGAACAGAATAACATTAGCCAGGGCTTGTCATTAGATCACTAGTTAAACATATCCTTCTTTCACAGTAGAGAACCCAGAGCCAGGGTGCTCATTAACTGATTCCATTAAAACCTTGACAAAAGTCAGGTTGGACTATGAAAACTCATTTACACCTGATGTAAAAGGATCATTAGCTCCCTGAATGATTACAGAGAGGGTTAAGTCCATTCCTGGAAAGGACAAGGGCTGAGGAGGATTCCAGTCTTTGAAGTAAAGCAGCTTTTAATGTTGGCAGTGCTAGGCATTTAAGAATTTTGAAACCAGAGTTAGAATTTGCTCTGGATTGGGACTGGAATTGAAAGGACTTAACCCCTGGCTCACTGTTATAATTTTCACTTTAAGAACTATAAGACTCAAGGATGATACTGTTAGAAAGTTGCATAGGTAGGGATTAGGAGGCCCACACATTTTCCCTCTTTTCCAATAAATGAAGGCAGTGCTCTTTTTGCCTTATATCGATTTTGTGAACCACTTCCAGATGCCTGATCATAGAGGAAGAGGTATCCCTGTCTTTGGGGAAGCTATGCTGACAGAACAGAGGTCCTGGAAAGATCTGCCATGCTGGAATGGTATTAAAGAGGGTCCCACCAACCAACTTTGGCATCACCCCCAATAGAATGTAAGTTCTATGAGGACAAGGACTATTTTCTTGTTGCATTTGTATCTCTGATACATAGCACAGTTGTTGGCACATAGTAGGCACTTAATAAATGCTGACCAAAGGAATGAATGGTTAGGAAATATAACTCATACTGAATAAAGTATATAGGCCCAAGGCTTCTAGAAAATTTAGTTGACTCCAATCTAAATATCATTAAACTGTCTTCCAGAAGAAAGTCAGGTGGCACATGAAAATGAGTACTGAACAATGCCATAAAAATGGAACTGACTTGATCTTAGCAGAAAGAAAATTACTGATTACTGAGAGAACAATTATATCAGAATCAGCTGCCTATGTGCTGTCGGATCTTCAAAAAAATAAAGATCAAAATTAAAATCAAATTAGAAGATAGAATAATTATCAGAAAATAAAAGTGCAAATGCTTTAATTTGGCCTATTCATACAAGCTGTTTCTGAAAAATGAGAAATTGGGAAAAGGTGAAATTGACTTTGATCATAACCATTTTCTACAAAAGTTTAACCAATGTCAAGCTGTTGCCCCAGTGAAGCCAAAAGAGTACAGAGACAATCCTAGCTGGCAAATCCTAGAACCTCTTGACAAGCAAAGTGACAGAGTTGCCAGGGGTAATGTCAATTTAGAATATAAACTCATTTGTAAAATACCACATACCGATTTATCAGAAGATTTTGCACATTGTTGCTGCATAAAAACAGCAAATATTAATGAAGTTAAAAATAAATTTGTACTACTAAAAATTATTTTATAGAAACAGAAAAATAATAACAATTCATCTGGAAAAACAAAAGATCCAGAATATCAAGGGAATTAGTGAAAAAAAAAATGCTAGGAAAGGTGGTCTAGCCATACCAGATTTTAAAGCATATTATAAAACAACAGTCATCAAAACCACTTGATACTGGCTGAGAAATGGACTGATACATCAGTGGAATAGAGTAGGTACACAAAGACTACAATAACCTACTGTTTGATAAACCCAAAGACTCCAGCTTCTGGGATAAGAACTCACTATTTGACAAAAACTGTTGGAAAAACTGGAAAATAGTATGGCAGAAACTGGACTTAGACCAATATCTTATACCATATACCAAAATAAAGTCAAAATGAGTTCACAATTTAGAAATAAAAGTTGATACTATAAGCAATCTGGGAGAGCAAGGAATAGTTTACCTGTCAGATTTATGAAGGGAAGGATTTATGACTGAACAAGAGATAGAGAGCACTATGAAATGCAAAATGGATAATTTTGATTACATTAAATTGAAATGTTTTTGTACAAACAAAACCAATGTAATCAAGGTTAGGAGGGAAGTGGAAAGTTGGGAAAGAATTTTTATAACTGGTATTGCAAGGCCTCATTTCTGAAATATACAAAGAACTGAGTCAAATTTATAGGAATATAAGTCATTCCCCCAATTGATAAATGGTTAGAGGATATGAATAGGCAGTTTTCAGAAGAATACATTAAAAATATCTATAATCGTATGAAAAAATGCTCTAAATCACTATTGATTAGAGAAGTGCAAATCAAAACAACTCTTAGGTACCATATCTCACCAGTCACATTGGCTAACATGACAAAACAGGAAAATGATAAATGCTAGAGAAGATGTGGGTAAGTTGGTACACTAATGCATGGTTGGTAGAGTTGTGGTCTGATCCAGCATTCTGGAGAGCAATTTGGAATGATGTCCAAAGGCTTATAAAAATGCATACCCTTTGACCCAGTAATGCCATTTCTAAGGGTATGTCCCAAAGAGATCATACAAATGGGAAAAGGACCCATATGTACAAAAATATTTATAGCAGCTCTTTTTGTGGTGACAAAGAATTGGAAATAAAGGGGATACCCTTCAACTGGGGAATGGCTAAACAACTTGTGGTATTTAAATATAATGGAATTGTATTGTGCTATAAGAAACAAGGAGCAGACAGACTTCATAATAATATGGAGTTATATAAACTTATATAAACTGATACTGAGTGAGGGGAGCAGAACCAGGAGAACATTGTACACAATTACAGACACATCAGCAGCTAATACTACCCCCACCTCATTAACCTGATCATTGCAAATAAAACTTCTAACTTTCTTCTGTCACTCAAACACAAAAACTATTTTTCAGGGAATATGGGAAATTTTATTCATCTTTTTAGCACCAATGTCTAAGTTGCTGAACCATTTAGAAACATGCATTAATGTACAAAAAAATGGCATTTTGCTGATCATTAGATACTGCCAGGGTAGAATTTCTCAGAGAAATAGGTTTGTTTGTTGTGCCTTTTTAAAATTAAATTTTGTTTATTTTTAGTTTTGTCGTTCATTTCCACAAGATTTTGAGTTACAAATATTCCCCTCATCTTTCCCCTACCCACCACCTCAAAATAGTGATCTCACTGTATACTCCCTCCCCCAATCTGCTTTCTCCTATGTCCTCTCTCATCTCCCTTCCAACATTCTGGTAGGGCAAGATGGATCTCCATTCCCCAGTGCCTGTTTGTCTTATTTCCCAGTTACATGTAAAAAAAAAAAATTATATATTTTTTAAACATTTGATTTTAAAACTTTGAATTCCAGACTCTTTCCCTTCCTCCCTTGTCACCTGCCCTTACTGGGAAGATAAGCAATTCAATATAGGTTGTACATGTGTAGCTATGCAAAACATTTTCATAGTGGATATATTGTGGAAGACTCACTATATTTCCCTCCATCCTATCCCACCTCCCACTTGTTCTATTCTCTACTTTGACCCTGTCCCTTTTCAAAAGTGTGTTCTTTAACTACCCTTCCCCCCAACCTGCCCTCCCCTCCATCACCCCCCCCATCCTCTTCCCCCCTACTCTCCTGTAGGGCAAGACACACTATTTAGTGTGTATGTCATTCCCTCCCTAAGCCAAATTCAATGAGAGTAAGATCGACCCATTCCCGTTTGCCTTCCTGTTCTTCCCCTCTATTGTAACAGTTTTCCCTTGCCTCTTCTATATGAGATAATTTACCCTATTCTGTCTCTCCTCATCTCCTCTCATTTTATTCCTCTCTCATCTCTCAATTTCACCTTTTAAGTATCATCCCTTCCTATTCAGTTGGTCCTGTGCCTTCTGTCTATGTATACCTGTACACATATATATATATACACACTCACATATGTATTCATACGCCCATATACCCTCCTATATAGACATATATATGTACACACACATACATATATATTTACATTTATATTCCTTTCAACTATTCTCATATTGAGAAAAGTTTCATAAGTTACAATTATCTTTTTTCCATGTAGGAATGTAAATAATTCAACTTTGATAAGTTTCTTATGATTTCTTTTCCCTGTTTACCTTTTCATGCTTCTCTTGCTTCTTGTATCTGAATGTCAAATTTTCTATTCAACTCTGGTTTTTTCATCAAGAAAGCTTGAAAGTCCTCTATTTCATTGCATGACCATATTTTTTCCTGAAACATTGTACTCAGTTTTGCTGGGTAGGTGATTCTTGGTTTTAATCCCAGCTCCTTTGAACTCTGGAATATCCAAGCTCTTCAGTCCCTCAATGTAGGAGCTGCCAGATCCTGAGTTATCTTGATTGTGTTTCCACAATATTCAAATTGTTTCTTCTTGACTGCTTGTAATATTTTCTCCTTGATCTGGGAACACTGGAACCTGGCTATAATATTCCTAGGAGTTTTCTTTTTGGGATCTTTTTCAAGAGGTGATTGGTGAATTCTTTCAACCTCTATTTTGCCCTCTGGTTCTAAAACAGCAGGTAAATTTTCCTTCAGAATTTCTTAAAGGATGATTTCTAGGTTCTTTTTTTGATCATGGCTTTCAGGTAGTCCAATAATTTTTAAATTATTTCTCCTGGATCTATTTTCCAGGTCAGTGGTTTTTCCAACAAGATATTTCACATTGCCTTCTATTTTTTAATTTGTTTGGATCTGTTTAATAGTATCTTGATTTCTCATAAAGTCACTAGCTTCCATTTGCTGCAATCTAATTCTGAAGGAATGATTCTCTTCAGTGAGCTTTTGAGATTCTTTTTCCATCTAGCAAATTTGTCTTTTTAAGGCATTCTTCTCCTCACTGGCTTTTTGAGTCTCTTTTGGTATTTGAGTTAGTCTATTTTTTAAGGTGTTATTTTCTTCAGTCAGGTTGTTGACTCTCATTTCATAATTTTTTTGCATCATTCTCATTTCTCTTCCCAATTTTTCCTCCACTTTTCTTATTTGGTTTTCAAAATCCTTCTGAAGCTCCTCTATGGATTGTAACCAATTCACATTTTTCTTGGAAGCTTTTGGTGCAGGACTTCTGAATTTGTTGTCTCCCTGCCATTCCATGCTTTGATCCTTTTTGTCCCCTAAAAAGGAATCCAAAGTTGGATTGCTGTGCTTGCTTTGCTTCCTTTGCTTGCTCATGTTTCCACTCAATTACTTGACTTTTGAGCTTTTTGCCACAGTAGAGCTCTGCTTCAGTGAGGAGAGCTTTGTCCCAAATCGCTGGGGTTTTCACAGCTGCCAGAGCTATTAGTTGGGTGACCTCTATGAAGCCTCCACAGGCTCTGGCACCTGGTCACACAGCTCAGGACCTCCACCCAAGACAACAATCCAGATCCAAGCAGGTTAAAGCAAGAGCAATTACCCCCTCAGAATGATCACTTGGTCTCCCTACGATCCGTAGGCCAGGATCTCTGAAGCAGCCACCTGGACGCAGCTGCACAGCTGCCATGCCTCAGTCACTTCTCCCTCCAGGTATAGTGGCTGGATCCCCCTGTTGCCAAAGTCCACACTGACCTTTTACTTTGCCTTTGGCAATTATGGATTGATAATTCTGGAAACTGCCACAGCTGCTGGGGATCCACTCTCCCAAAGTCCTTCCAGCTGTGGCTGGTCAGGACCGCCATGAGTCTAAAACAGTGGGCCCATTCAGGGCTGGGCTCTGCTCCAAGTACACTGCAATAGATCCTTCCTGCTGGCCTGCCAGGCTGCTTTCAGCAGGAGATTTGTTTCTCTCTGTCACTTTGTGGGTTCTGTAGCTCTAAAGTTTGTTTAGAGTCATATTTTATAGGTATTTGAGGTCATTATGGTGGGAACTCAGGGAGTTTTCCTGCTTCTATGCTGCCATCTTGGCTCTGCCCCCACCCAATCTGTTGTCATTTTGAAATCACAGTCTCTTAACCTGGGGTCTACTCCAGTGAGGTCTGTCAATAGATTTCAGGAGGTTCATGAATTTGGATGGGAAAAAATTACATTCCCTTTCAAACATGAATGTAGGCAACAATATTTAGGATTTTGTACATTTCATCAGACTGCCAAAGGGATCCATGATACAAAAAAAAACGTTAAGAACATGTTCTATATAGTGAACATGGAGACATTAACAGATCATTGATATCAGGAATTGGCTCTATGTTACCTGTTCGTTTAAAGTCATTTCTGAGAATATACTTCTGAAACTCTCTGTCTCTGTAATGAGAATTAAATTTTTAAGATATTTCCTGCCCCTAGGCTAAAGTGCACCTGGAGCCTGGGGTGGGAGGCTTGATTTTCAGTATATACTTTTTGATTGGCCAGTGGGTCCAGAAGGTTGTTACATTCTCTGAGCCAGGAGAAGGCTATATAATCCCTGATGTGAGGCTTTCCTTTGGGGCTCAGTTTAAGAAGTGTTCTGTGATTTGATCCGATGAGACTCTGGGAAGCCGTTGTTGAGAGCCCCCTGGCTTTGAAAAATCCAGATGTTGATTTGGTATGGATATAATGGTTGGACAGTTTGGAAATCTGTCTACTTGATCTGTTTCTCTGTCTAGATAATTCTGTCTGTATACTCTGAAGTTCAGGGTGCTGACCTTTTTCCCCTGAACTAGGTAAACAATATATATTTGACTGATTAAAGTAAGTTTGTTAATCCATTTTGAGTTGCTTTCCTTTAGCAAAGCAGATCTAAGAACCTGTGTTGGTAGCCACCCTGGGGACGCTTGGGGTGCTTGCTGCTACAGTCTCTAAAAAGCTGGTGATGGTTGTTTGTTTCATTTTTGCTCCTTATATTATTTCTACATTTTCTTGTGTCTTAAAGACATTTGATTATTTAAATTGGTCTTCTTTTCTAAATAATTATGAATATTTTACATAAATAACAAGGAAATGCTTTAATTGTGATAATGCTATATCTCTTCATATCATTCATGCAATCTATTGGTAAAAACCTTAGGCAGAAGGAGAAATTTTTCAAAAAACTGGCCAAACCTTTATGAGGGTTATTTCTAGCAATTTCAGCTTTATATATTATACACACAAATAAAGCAAATTGACCTTGGAATATGCTCTGTCAAGTTAACAGGTCTCCCTCAGGTAAAATCCATTTACCACTTCATTCTAGTCCATAGAGACACATGTGAAGAATACTGATCCTGTAGGAAAAACTTATGGGTGATTGGCTACATTTTTCATTGGCTATTAAAAAGACAGACTATATTGAATAATACAAGTACAATTTCTAAGAAGGATTTATCCTGAGCTTTTCTAAATAAGCAGAGGCTGTCCTTTTCAAATTTCCCATGTAAGTGAAAAGTACACTAACCAATAGAGTGAAAGCTTCCCAAGGGAAGTTAATTATTTGTGGGGTTTTTTTTTATTTCATATCCATAATGGCTTGCACAGTGCCATGAAAATAGTGAGCTCACAGTAAGTACATGACCTGGGAAGAAGCTAATGTCCCCATTATTTCTATTGGTAGTAGCCACTGACTTGAGGCTCTCATAGGGGTTTGAACGCTGCTCCTAGAGCCCGAATTCAAATACAACATCAAAAACTTGCTAGCTGTGTGACCATGAACAAATCACTTAACCTCAACCATAAAATCAAGATAATAATAGCAACTACCCCATAGAGTTCTTGAGATCATCAAATGAGATATTTGTAAAACACAACAGTTTCTGGCACATAGCAAGGCATATTTCCTTCCCTCTTCTCCCTCCCTCCCTCCCTTCCTTCCTCCTTTCTTTCCCTCTCTCTGTCTCTTCTTTCCTTCCTGTCTCTTTCCTCCCTCCCTCCCTCTCTTTTCTTTTGCTTCTTCTCTTCCTTCCTCCCTTTCCCCCACCTTCCCTCCCTCCTTTCCTTTCTCCTTCTCTTCCCTCCTCCCTTCCTTCCCTCCTTCCTGCCTTCCTCCCTTCTTTCTTGTAATAATAATTGCCAGAAGGCTTCTGCTGTTCATTTCATCTAGTACAGTGTTCTACCCATACTAGATACTAAATAAATATTTAATAAAATGAACTAAACTGACCTGGGGCACTTTGGGCTTACCTGCTTGGCCACTCTACCTGGCCAGTAACTCTGGGTTTAAAGTATCCTTGATGACCAAACTCAATCCTAATGGTCCTCCTAGTCACAAGAACCCTGACTGCCTTAATTTTCATTAAACCATACTGCATTTATTCCCAAGTCATGCACTAACTGCTTTTCAGTTGCCTCACAAAGGGATCTAATTTTAAAATGAAATATCCTCACCCAGGGTCTGTGAAGCTGTCATGCAGCTTTAATGAACAGTCCTTTCCCTTTGTTGCCTCCTTTCCATTCCAAGCTTTCTTTATTAAACCAATTCAAGGCAGTGACTCTGCGCTTTTTAAAGAATGAATTGCCATTACCATACAATTTGACCAAGGTCATAGAATCTGAGATTCTTAGAGTTGGAAGAGCATCTCAGAGGCCTCTGAGTTTAAAGTTTGACTGAATATTAATTACCTCTACAATTTCCCTAACAAGTGATCCTACAGGGTCTGTTTGAAGACTTCTAGTGATGGGGAACTCACTACCTTATAAAGCACCCTGTCCCAAGTTCTACTCTTGACCCAGAAAGAACTATAAAAAACCTGGCCCAATTTAGTTCAATGGCAAATAGGTGCCACAGTAGATAAAGTGATGAACTTAAAGGGAGGAAGATCTAACTTTAAATCCCATTTTAGGCCCCTCCTTAACAGTGTACTGGTGGAAAAGCTTAACCTCTCTCAGTCTCATTTTCCTTATCTGTAAAACAGAATCATAACTACCTACTTCCTAGGGTTGTGGTGAGAATTAGATGAGACATTTGTAAAGACTTTGCAAACTTATAAACACTGGTTGTTTATACATATTTTGTGACCTTATTCTAATGTTGCCTTTCTGTGTTAAAAATCATAAAGTTTGAATTCCCTTTCTTTCAGGGCAGTTTTGTCTAATCAATATACTTTGCTCAAAGGCAAAGTATCAGTTCACGCAGAGCTACAGTTTGATGCCTGGGTGATGCTGTGCATGCTACATAAACCAGAATTTGTAAATATCAAGATCTATGAAGATTATTCTCACTTCTCTTGAGTCTGACATTGTCTGATTATTTTTTCCACATGCGTAAAGGAGAAAATTGAATGATTATCTATGGCATATGATCATTTTAGAATGTCTTAATGGATAATCCAAACCCCAAGATACCCTTTCCCCATTTTCTTCTTTATCTGTCTTCTTTGTCCCTCTTCTTTTCCCTTTCCCTTTTCCTTCTCTCTCTACCTAGCTACTTCTCCCTCTCCTTTTCCTTCTCCTTTCCCCTCCTCCTCCCTATACTTCTACCTCTCCTTATCTTCCTTTCCTTCTCTACTTCTTCTTTTCCCGCCCCTTTTCCTCCTATCTTCTTTATCTACTTTTCCCTCTCTCTATAGCCCTTTCTTTCTCTCCCTCTCCCTATCTATTCTTTCCCCCATGTTCTCCCCTCTCCTTCTCTCTTTTCATTTTGTTTTTCCTTTCCCTTTTCCCTTCTTTCTGCTTCTGTCTTCTGTATCTGTCTCTATCTCCCTGTCTCTCTATCTCTGTGTGTTTCTCCTTCCCCACACAGAGATACTTTCTCTTTCATTTTTTTCCTTGTGTCTTTCCAATAGTCAATTGAATTTTTTTTTGCTGTGTATATTCTTTGTAAATTGTGTATGTGTGTATATATGTATGCATTATATATTTGTTGATTGATAATTGCCTCAGCTACCTGAGGAAAGAATGCTAACTTTGGAGTCACTAGACAACTAGTTTTGAACCCCTGCTCTCACTTGCCCTTCTCTGAAACTTACTAGATGTATGACTATGGGCAAGTCACAACAATGGGTAGGCTTCAGTTTCCTCATTCATAAGATGGAGGTGATGATACCGGAAAAAATATGTATCAACATTGTTCTGAGAGACATATAGGTAGGGTAATATATATATATATATATATATATATATATATATGAAGTGCTTTTTAAACCTTAAAATGCTATATAAAAATTCTCCTATCACATTTATCTAGGCCAGAGCTTCAGTCATCAAAGAATTATTCATGACCCAAACATGTTAGTGACTGCTCTGCAGTAGCTCATGGGAATATTCACAAAACTGTCAGGACCTAGTCTTTCCAGATCTCCTGCTATTTTGGGAGCCAAAGAGATGGGCCACAGGGGAGGAGAAGCACTGAATTATTCAATCATGTCCAATTTTGCCTTCAGGTGAGTCCATCCTTATTTACAGGTCTATCTATGTCCAGAGTTCCAGTTTAACTTAAAGAGAGAGCACATTCCAAAGAGGAGGGTGCCAGCTCCTTTAATAACAGAGACTGCATTTTTCAGATGTTCCACAGAGTACATTCTTATCATTCCATGAATATCAGTTTAATCCACAATTCAAGAAGCATTTATTAAGAATCTGCTGTATTCAAGGCACAGTGCTAAGTGTTGGGGAAATAAAGACGAAAAGTCCCTGCCTCAAGGAGCTTACATTGGGCGGGGGGGGGTGGGGTAGAATATATAATATGTATGTATATGAATAAAGGCTAAGGGTGTGCAAAGGCATTTCAAGAGGAAGAAGGTACTCATCATGTGTGAAGTAGGGTGGGTATAAATTAAGAGAAACCTTGTATAAAAGGAGGTACCTGCACTACCCTTGGAAAGATCAGGGAAAATTATGAATCTATTGTGACTAGACCAGTAGTGTTAAATCCAAATAGGAACTGGAAGCTATCAAATCACACCCAAGGATCCCTACAGGTCCCATATTGACCCAGAAAATGATTATTAACATTATCTGTGTTTTATTGTATTTTTATTTATTTTGTTAAATATTTCTCAGTCATATTTTAATCTGGTTCAAGCTGCATTCAGGAGTATTGTGAGGTAGTCCTGTGTTTGACATCTCTGATCTACATCATGTGGATAAGCTAGAGGGCCATAAGGCATGGAGCTCTCTGGCTTACGTGGTATTGCCATCATCATCATCTTCACCACCATCATCATCACCATCACCATCATCATCAATAAATAGATATAAATATATTTTACTCTTTGCTCCAGTGAGGCTATCATATAAAATCATAGATTGCTGAAATTAGAGAGAATCTTAGAAATCACACAGGCCAATCCCATTATTTTACACATGAAGAAACTGAGGGCAAATAACTTGTCCAAGGTTACTGCTAATTATTAGCAAATAGATCCTTGGCTTTCCTAACTCCAAGCCAGTGTGATTTCTCTTTCAACACACTATGCATATAGAATAACATTTACAGAATAGCATTTGAAATTGTTTCTGGATTCACAAAAGGTCCAATTGGATTTCTTTGCTGACTAAAGAAAGCTCACTTCCATCACACATAGAAGTACCTAATCTAAATGTTGCCCAGGGCACATGCCCTTGAGATGAATGACACTACCAGTTTTCTAGTTATTTTAATCCCATGAAGATATTTTTGAACCAGCATTATTTGAATTGATTGTTTATACTGAATTAATCCTGCAGAAACTTGACCTTAAGAAGAAAATGAATTTGATTTTTTTCTGATTCTTTTAATTGACATAAAGTGATGTATGGAAAAGAATGTTGGACTTGGTATAGAATAGAAAGAGCAATGGAGACACTGGGATTAAAATTCTACCTCTGCAGGTTGTAGTATATAGACATACTAATGCCTTGCTTGGGAAGGCATGAACCAGTTCAAGCACTCTGGAAAGTGATTTGAAACCAAACCTAAAAAGTCACTAAATGAAAAATACCTTTTGCATACCACAATTAGTCATGTCATCTAAGGAAATCAAGGACAAGGAAAAAAAGACTCATATTTATGAGAATCTTTACAGTCAGTCATTCTGTCAACAAGTGCTTAGTAAGCAATTAGAATATGCCAGGCAATGTGCTAAGCACTGAGGATACAAGAAAGGCAAGGAGCTCACATTCTAATGGGGGAAGAAACATGTAAATATTACATATGCAATATATATTACATATATAATATAAATATATGTAGGACAGTCAGATGGAGTGTCTTTTATGAGGGACAGCAATTAGGTCAATTAGGCTAGATCATAGAATATGGAGGACAGGAGGGGGAATAAAGTGTTAGAAGACTGGAAAGGCTGGAGGGGCCCAGGTTATAAAGTGCTTCAAAAGCTAAACAAAGGATTGTCCACACAGCCCTTCTGCTGCATGACTTATTTAGGTTAGATAGACACTACCCATAGCACACATTAACATGTTATTTTGTTCAACCCAAGGTTACAGACCTGAGATGTTAAAGTGAATAGGTTCAATGACCATAATATTGGACACCCCTTGCATCAGGGAGGGGAACCTGTGGCCCTCTGGGTCCTCCAGTACAACCCTTTAAAGGAATCCAAACTTCACAGAACAAACCCCCTTAACAAAAGGATTTGTTCTGTAAAACCTGAACTGAGTCAAAAGGTCACACCCAAGGATCTAGAAGGCCACAGGTTTTGATTCCTGCACCTGGATAATATAGTCTTTGTTGTTGTCTTTCAGTCATGCCCAACTTTTTGTGACCCCATTTTGGGGTTTTCTTGGAAAAGATACTGGAGTAGTTTGCCATTTCCTTCTCCAGCTCATTTTTTCAGATGAGAAACTGAGGAAAACATGATTAAGTAACTTACCCAGAGTCACACAGTCAGTATCTGAAGCTAAATTTGAACTCATGAAGATGAGTCTTGCTGGTTTCCAGCCCAGTGCTCTCTATCCACTGTGCCACCTAGTTGCTGAGATAGTTATCTATTCTGGGTACAGATTGAGAGGCATAGTGGGTGGAATTCAGGATCCAAATCACAGCTCTTACTTATTAAGTCAAAGAAAGATTGTTCCCAGGGAAAAAAATGATCTAAAGCAGATTGGAGAGGAATCCAAATAAAGTTCAATGGGATTATTGCTTTTTTCCTCCTCTTTTGATCTGGATTTACCTGAGGATTGACACTGAAGTATAAATTGAAACATGAGTTTTTAGATTTCAATGTAATACAAGGCAACATGAGTCAATGGTTCAGCTTTTCAATAACAGGGAAAAGGAAAGAAGGAAAAATAGAGTACAAGACTCATATTAAATTTGGCAGGTGTTCTCAGTCTTTCCAGTCAAGGTCTGACAAAGAAAGTAGGAAAATGTCCCCACAAGTTAATGAGTCATGTAGTTTCCCACTTTGTCTCTTCTATTCATGAACTTTTCATTCCTAATAGGAATAAGTAGGCTTGAAGGTTGGCAACCACTAAGCTGAAAATAGTCTGAGAACCTGGTCTAAGTTTTAAATTGGACCAAAGGATATGAATGAATGAATGAATGAATGAATGAATGAATGAATGAATGAATGAATGAATGGGTGGAGATGGAAAGATAGAAATGAAAGAGTGAAAAAGAATTGAGTTAGAACTTACTGGACAATCCTTGGTCTCAAGTACATGATATTCTAATACAGTGAAGAAACCCATATAGGAGAGTCCAGCTATAAGGCTGAGAGAAAAGTGTGTGGATCTTCAGTTGTAGCTTGAGGGCAGATGATAAAGGCTGGTTCTCCTTATGCTATCACTCTAGGGCAAATAGTGAGGCCTAGTTATCAAAAGAGCATATCAGTATGGAAGCTGGCAATTCTTCTGATGGAGGGAGTGGGATCAGGCACTAGTGTGCCACTTCCCCTGGACAATTGAGGTGAGCTGGTGGAGATCAGGAGACAAGGGGACTACTCAGTAACTGCTGGAAGCTGATGGGGCAGAGGCAGAAAGTTTGTTGGGTAAGATTAAACTCCTATAGTGGTTGAAATTCTGCTGTCCCTGTGCTCATTAACACAAGTTTGTCCCAAAGCCACTTATTCCCCATTTAACATGGCAACATATAAATGAAGAACTAGAATAAATAAAGGATTTCATTAGAGAAAAATATATTTGAAAGATAATGGGCTGATCATGCGACAGAGGTCGGAGGCAACCACTGGATATCCTCGTGTTCCATTTGTGTGCCCGTGATACTGGCAGATGAAAAGGAAGGTGTATTGGTTGGATGCCCTGTGGCAAACCACTGGAAGTGGTTTATAGAATAGGATGGGCAGACATAGATAGATTATAAACTGCTTTGTTAGAAGGAAGAGTCATGTTAAAGAGACAATGCGTCCAACTGAATGTTAGAGATACTTTATTATATAGTTATATATTATATATTTTATAGATACAGATATTCTAACTGAATCTACAGTACAGGACATCCTAAAATTCTTAGTGCCATTTTAAGTTTTAATAGATTAAAACTATTCCTTGTTGCTAGGTAAGAAGGATTCCAGTGCCCTTGTCTCTCTCTGCTGGTGAACTCCTCCCACTCTCATTCAAAGTCACAAGCATTTTGGAACTCTGAATAAAAAAAAAGTATTCTTAGCCACTGGAGTTATTTCTTGCATCCTAAGTCTCCATGGTAATGCCATCAGAAAGCAAATGCAAGGTTATACAAATATGCCTACTGAATTTCATCCTATTAGACTCAGGCAATGCATTAGCATGTCAAGATCTTTTGGAATCCTGACTGTCATTCATCATGTCAGTTACTGGTTCTTGATTTGTGTCATTTGCACATATGTGAAGTATGTCAGCTGTTCCTTTATCTAAGACACTGGTAAGCACAATAGGAACTGATAACAGGTCACTTGAGGACTCCACAGGAGACATCCTGCCAAAGTGACATTGAACCATTGACAAATGGTCTTCAATTCTGGCCATTTAACTCTTCCAAATACATCCAACTGAATTATCCTCGAGTCCACGCCTCTCCGTCTTTTCCAAAATGAGAAGTAGGGGATATTTAATTAAATGCATTGCTAAGATCAAGACAAACTCTCTTTATAGCTTTCCTTTTATCTACCAGTTGACTTACTCTATCCATAACAAAAATATAAATGGTTAGCCTCTGATGAAGCCTATTTTTGATGAATTGGTGCTGATTCTTTGTAATCATTGTTTCCTTTTCTAGATTTTCACTAACCATCTCCTTTATTATCCATTCTTGAATTTTTCTAAGAATCAAGGTCAAGTTCACTGGCTTCAGGTTTTAATGAATTTTTATAGGTTCTAAAAAAAAGGAGTAATATTCATAAACGTGTAGAGAATGCAGACTTAAAATTAGAAGGGATCCTAAAGGCTATCTAGTCCATTCCCCTTGTTTTACAAATAAGCAATTTAAAGTTTGGGAAGTGAAATGATTTGCCCAAGATCACATAGGTAGTGAGAATAAGTATTCAAAACAGGACCTCTGACTCTAAATTCAGTTCACTGTCCACTAAACCACATCAACTGAAAAACCATTATGGTGGTTGTGGTGGAGTCTAGAAATCTGTTTCTAAGGGCTACTAAGGTAGCTGTTTAATGTTTGGCAAATTATTCCATTCCACTGAACCTCATTCTCCTCAACCATAAGGGGGTTTGATTTGATCATCTTTAAAATCCCTTCCATCTCCTGTACTCTTGTGTTTCCTATAATTCAATAATATGATTTAAGCCAAAGACAGTAATCCTATAAAATATCAGATATATCAACTAGGAACAGTTCAATTTTTAGATCCTGAGAAGACCATGCCCATACAAATTTTATTATCAGTATCATAAGGGGTAACTCATCCACTCTTCCACGAAATATCTCTTGGTGATCCTGTTACAGACTAAATTCTTTTTTTTTTTGATGGGCAAAAAGACATAGGATCATAGAAGCTAAAATTTTATATATCTACATCATTTCCAAAGATCATAAGTCATTCCTCATTTTCCTTATACTATCTAAAAATTCATTCCATTAAAAAAAACCTGGATAATTTCATGTTCTATTTATTAGGCATTTGACCACCGTTAATTCTATTAAATGAAAATTATAATCATACCCTAAGGCACCAATAACCAAAAAAATACACTTTAAAAAAGAAACAAAGTGCCATCTGCTGCTGCCCACTCTGGGCAACAGCAGAATTCCAGCAACACTTTCACATGTCATGGACCACTAGGCTTCCATATACCACACTATCACCTGGCACTCTCTGGCCCACAATGCCAACCCACCATATGGATCAAATGTCACCTTATTTCATAGAAACATATAATTGAGATAAGTTTGCCCTGATGCCAATAGCACTAATAGAAGCCAGTTTGGAAATTGGAGTTTAAGCTCTTCCATCACCCCCAGTGTCTCATATGCTGCTCATGCTACAGTAAAATGGACTGATCAATGCTGTATGTCATCTGTGGTTGACTAAAAAGCTATTAATGGATCAGAACAATTTGTCATCACTAAGAACAATTCCATGAAAACCAGATGGCTCACACATAATGCTTTCCTTTTGTTACCATAACCTGACTGATCCCAGTAGCTCATGTATCATATATTATTAGCTCTGCCTAGTCTTAGCAGGGGGTCGGAAATGATGCACATATCATTTAGCTTGTTCTAACAATGTGTGATGTTAGTACTTAATAAGCTATAAAGTAGGAGTGACAAGCCAAGATAATGTGGTTTTCCTGCCTTATCAATATGTCACAAAGAATGAGTTGAGATGAAAGTAATTAACATAATCCTTTAACCTGTTGCTCCTTTTTTACTTAGTAAAGGTACTATTTTCTTCTTCATGCAAGACATGAACAGGAGTTTGTTCTCCACAAATTAATAGCATCAAATTTGATGGCAGTTAAGTTGTTCATGTCTTTTTATATGAAACAAATGAGATGAGAATGGATAGAATGATGTATTAAGAGAAATGAAGGTGTTCTCAGTAGCCCTGTTTCTTTTACTTAGAGTCCAAAGTGATGAAACCTGAGAGTTCTTTTTTTAAGGATGTTGACTTCACTTTTCATTTGTTCAGATGGCTGAGTAAAGTGTTTCCTTAGGGAAGAGGTGCCAAACATGAGACCAGGAAGCCTTGTGTGGTATGGCCCAACTAGATTAAAATATAATTAGTAAATAATTAATAAAAATACAATCAAAGATAATGGTAACACATGGTTTTCTAAGTCAATGTGTAACCCCAAAGAAATCCTTATGTAGGTTTTTTTTTCTCTATTTGGTTTTGATACCACTGTCTGAGAGCATAATAAAGTCAGTAGACTGCAAGTACCTGGAGTTGAAGACAATTCTTTATTTTGTCTTCTTCCTCTAGTGCCTAGTATAGGACCTTGCATCCTTATTGGATTGGATTGAGCTGAATTGAGTTGGTCTCCTTGGGACAAGACAAATGAACTTGGAGGAAGTAGGCAATTAAAATTAGAAAAAAGATCTTCAAAGAAGCAATTTCCATAAATTTGCTAAGGAGACACTTGGATATTTTGTTTCTTATCATTTGTACAATTAATAAAATATAAACTCGGGGCGGCCAGATGGCTCAGCGAGTGGGGTGGCCAGGTGGCTCAGCGAGTAAGAGCACCAGCTCCAGTATTGGGATGACCTGGGGATCAAATCCAGGCTCAGATACTTAGCACCACACCCAGGAATAACTGGCCGTGTAAACTTGAGCAAGTTACTTAACCCCAATTGCTTTAAAAAATAAAATAAAATAAAATGTAAACTCCTTGACAGTAGGCAAAGATGATGTTGATTTTTTTTATCATTGTACCCCCAACATTCTATATAGTGCCCTGCCCACAGTCAGCATTTAAAAATATTTTTTACAAAATACTATTATTTTGTCAAAATAATTTCTCAGTATTATTATATGTTGTCTATTATTATTTGACAAAAGAATCTTTGTCAACTTTTCAGCATACCAACCTTCTTGAAAGTTTCAAAATCAATTGGGATAATGGAATTGATTGCTAGCACATGAGAATGAATCATCCCATCAGAGTATAGACTATAGATTCTTTTTATTTTTTTTTAACACATTGTCACTTCCAGAGTGGAATGGGGGAGGGGAGGAAACCTTTTCTACTTACAGTCCTTTTAATTTGCCCTTTCATTCTGATGCAGCTCTTAGTTGAGAATTTCTATGAATTCTGACTTTAATCCGTGAAAGTTGCTGTGAACCCCGTTATTCTCCTTGAACCGAAAATCTCGTAATTATGGTATACCAGTGATTACTTCTACAAGGGACAACTTTCTCAAAAGGGTACCTTCTTTTACCCATGTCAAGGATGCCAAAGTGGGGGAAAGCCCAGGAAGTGATGAAGTTTGCTTTGATCATGCAATAGAAAGATAGTGATTCATTAATAATAATCAGCAAATACAAGGTTGTAAGACAACTCCAAAAGACTCATGATAAAAGAACATGTCTACATTCAGAGAAAGAACTAGAAAGGACAGAGTTTGAATGCAGACTGAAGCAAACTATGCACTCTCTTTTTCTTGTTTGGTTTTGTTTCCTCTTTCCCATTGTTCATTTCATCAGTTATAATCCTTTATAACCTGACTAATGTCTAATGTGAAAGTATTTGCAGATCCTATACTTGATTGCATGCCACCCTGGAGGGGGGGAGGATAGGGAGTGGGAGAAATTTTGAAACTCAAGGGATTGTGGAACTGAATCTTGTAAACTAAAAGTAAACAAACAAATTAATAAAGACAAAAAAAAGAAAGAACTTGAAAAAACATAAGTCATCAGTAAAGGGAGTGATCATTTTCTCATAGTCAGGACCTTCTGGAATAAAAGACAATAAGAACTATGGCAAGAAAGACAATTCCCCAAATCCCTATTCCTCTTCTTTCACCAATGTTTAAATTCTTCACACAAATCACATTTTCCTGTAAAAAATCACTTACAGAATTCTACCAATCCAAAACAGACAGTTTTTTGTATTAGTCTTTTATCCATTGATCTCTTAAATGCAACCTGGCAACATTGTGGACAAACTGTCAAGAATATTGAATCCCCAACATTCTGTCTTTGTACTACAAAAGGCATATGATTTGGTGAAAGTAATAGAATTATTGAATGTGTTGCTTGATGGTTGAATCAATCCAGCATATATTGATGTAGTCAAGGAGATAAACACTGCAATCAATTTGGAACTGAAATCAATCTAATTTCAGAACCATGACAAATCAAGATCCACAAAGGAATTTGAAGATAGAAGGAAGGGAGGAAGGAAGGGAGGAAGGAAGGAAGGAAGGAAGGAAGGAAGGAAGGAAGGAAGGAAGGAAGGAAGGAAGGAAGGAAGGAAGGAAAGACACCATTGAGTGGTATATGCTATTATTAGCCTCCATTTCACAGTTGAGAAAACAGAAGCAGATGGCGATTTAATGACTTGCCTAGGATCACACAGTTAGGAAATGTCTGAATTCTGATTTGAACTCAGGTCTTGTCCAGTCCCAATCAAGGAAATCTATCAACTACCTGACTTAGCAGCCTTTTCCCCAATTACCATCAATCCCAACAATCATTTATTAAGTACGTAGTATGGACAAGCCACTATGGAAGATACTGGGGAAACCAAAAAAATGTTTCTTCTCTGAAGCAGGCTACAGTTTATTGGGATATTCAATACGTACATAAGCAAACAGATACATGACTATGGAAGGGGAAGAATACAACACATTGGGAACAGGAAGGTTTTCCCATAAGCACTGTTATGCAGACTGAGTATTAAAAGAAGTCAAGGATTCCAAGCGGTAAAGATGAGGGGAGGATATATTCCAAGCACGAGTAACTGTCTAGCACAGAGACAGGTAATGTAACAGCAAACAGACTAGTTTTTAGTGTGTGTAAAGAGAAGTAATATGAAATCAGTCTGGAAAAGTAAACTAGAGATTTTGAATGGCTTGAAATGACAAGTTAAGGAGTTTATTTTTTTATGTATAGTTAGTAAGAAACCACTGAAGATTCTTAAGTTTCTCTAATAAACTTATTGAGGGCAACTGGCCAGGCCTGGAGTCAGGAAGACTCATCTTCCTGAGTTCTAATCTGGCCTCAGCCACTTCCTAGTTCTGTGATCCTGGGCAAGTTATTTAATACTGATTGCCTCAGTCTCTGTAGCTGTAAAATGATCTAGAGAAAGAAATGGCGAATCACTCCAGTATCTTTGCCAAGAAAACGCCAAATGGCATTACAAAGAGTCAAATGTTACCAAAAAATGACTGAACACACATATGCACAATACATTCATCATGCAATATCGTGTGTTACAATCATTTATGCTGGTGCTTTATCTCCCTATTTAAAATAAACTCCATAATGAAGGAAATAATAATAGCCAGCACTCACATAACTCTTCAATGTTGGGAAAGTGTTTTACAAATATTATCTTATTCTATCCTCACAACGACACTGGGAGTTAAGTGGTATTATTCCTCTCATTTTATAGATTAGAAAACTGAGTCAGAGGTTAAGTGACTTGCCAAGTATCACGCACCTAGTAAGTATCTGAGGCCAAAAGAGAACATATGTCTCATTGATTCCAGGCCTAACACACCATGCACTGAGCCACCTCCCTCCTTTCACTACAGAAATGAAACTCTTTAGGTGTGGAATATTGTATACACTATCACATGAAATAAAAAAGAAAGACAGACGTGTTTATTTTGTTGAATGATTGGGTTTTTTTAAAAAATTTTGTTAGAAGGCTAATTGGATTGATAAGGAAGTATAGCATATCAAAATGACTAACATCAAACATGTGTTTAAAATTTTAAAATGAATGGCTGGTGTTGAGTGAGTGGAGATCTGAATACAGAAAGAATGTCAAGCTCTAAGAGTAGGATAACAGTCAGTGGTTGAAGTTTAAATTATGGATCTGCAAGAAAAAAGTTTCCCAAAAGTACCCACTCGCCTTTTCTTAAGTACAAAGTAACAGATTTCTAATCCTTTTGTTCTCTTTTAGAGAGGAGCTAGCCTACCTTCAGGAGTTACCTTGAGGAGGGTTTTACACTGATGACTTAGGTATATGGTTCCCAATCTTTTAAAATATAAGGATCCTTCATCAATGTCTAAAATTTATAAGGACACTCCTACACATTTGCACACACAAACCCACACTCACTCAATAATTGCACAATTGATATTAACCGATTTAAAAAAGTGTATAGTATGGCAAAAATCAATTACAAATGTGGGTAACACATAAATGAATTTACATTTTGTTAACTACAATAGACTATTACATTTGAAAATAGTAACACACTTGTATGTGAAACCTATTATTTAGTCTGTAAGGCTCAGTGAACCCCTTGGCAAAATTTTGTCCTCAAAAAGTCTGTAAGCTATGGGTTGATAGCCACTAACCTGGATAATTCTAAATTCCCTGTTCTCCATTTTTTCTGGTGTCAGAGCATTCATAAGCAACTTTGAACAGTGTGATGATGAAGTCAGTGATGAGTTCTGAAAAGGAAATATATTTCTGATACTAGACAGCCTTTCTTCATCCTTTACTAAGAAAGCGTGTCTCTTCCTTTCTTCCATAATTATAAAGTTAGAATAGACATGGGATTATTCAACCAAAAGAAAAAAAAACCTGACAAATATACCCTCTTTCATTCACCTGCACCTGAGATTAATTGTGATTTCCATGTAATAGCATCATCAGCAGGAGCTTCACTCTATCTTGGAATTCAATGCCAATGTTCCCAAAGGCTGAAGGGGTAGATAGAGGGGGGAAGTCTTTTTTTTTCTTATTTGGAAATACAAGTTCTAGAGAGTTATGATTATAATAATTTATTTCTGAACCTATGGCAGGATTGTATTAGTTGTAGAATTTGAGAATTGGAAGGGATCATAAAGATTATTTAATATTTTAGTTGTTCAGTCATTTTTCAGTCATATCCAATTCTTCATGACCTCATTTGAGGTTTTCTTGACAAAGATACTGAAATAGTTTACCATTTTCTTCTCCATTTCATTTTACAGATGAGAAACTGAGGCAAACAGGATTAAGTTACTTGCCCAGGGTCACAAAGCTAGGCCAGATTTGAACTCATGAAGATAAGTCTTCCTGATTTCAGGCCTGACACTCTATACACTGTACCACCTTAATGTCCTTGTTTAATATAGCCCCATCATTTTACAGATGAAAAAAATGAGGCCTTGTAGCACCAATGTGATATTCACAGTGCCTATGGCAGCTATGAATATGCTAGTATAAGTCTGAATCTCAAACTATAACAGACTCTTCACATGGAAGACAGGACCAAAACATTTATTCAAACACCAGAAAGCTGAATCCCAACACCAGAAAGCCAAATCCGCCATAGCAACAAAGAAGTCTATACAAATAACAGTGCAGAAGGCAATCAACCCTAAGCCTTCCACCTTCTAGGGCCTTCTCACAAACGAATGCTCACAGCTTGCTTCCTGCTTCCTCTCTCGCCCTCAGCTCTAACTATTCTGACCCAACTTCCTCTGGGCTCTGCTCCACCCTTCCTGCTCTACCCTTCCACCTGTTCAGCAAGCTCCTCCTACCACAGGGTTCATGTGACTCAAACTCATGTGACTTAGGCTTCCATGTGACTTAAGCAGGTCAAATGGGCCTATTAATGGATGGGAAAGATCTTCCCATTTAGCAAAAATTACATTACAGCCCTATACGTATTTCACAGCTTGCCAAAATCTCTACGATTTCTTTTTATTTTGAGAGGTCCTGCCGGGAGGTCTTGGACCTGGGCTACACTTGGACTATTTTTTGAAACTTTCCCAATTTGATGAGACCTATCACAGTTTTTGCTACACTATAATAGCCTTCAGCTACTGTTATGCCATGAAGAGGCATCAGCAATAAAACTATATTTGAAGACCCTGAGGAAAAGAGGAGCCTCCCTAAGTTTCAAAATCATTCACACTTGGTTAGAAATGATTAAGGCTTAATGTGGTTCCCATGTGGAAGGGATGTACATGAATTTTTTCAGGTGACAAAGGAAATAATGGCTGATGTTGTCATCTTAGCTTTGCTGTAGAGAAGGCAGGCATAATCCAAGCTGGTCTGGTACATCATATTTGAATAAGAATAATATGAGATACTCTTTGAACATCTAACAGTTAACAAAAGGAGGTACACTTAGCCTTATCAGAGAAAAGATATTCACCAAAGTTACAGAATCAATTCAACTGTACATGGCTTCCCTATTTCTGTGTTGACCATGGTGGCCAACATGGTGGCCTGAGAGAGGAGCTTTTGATTCCTTGTGCACTGGCTTTTGTACTTAAGCAACTAAGAAGTTATGTCAGTGGTCTGTGCTTGACATATTGTAGGCGATGAATAAATATTTGTCAATTGATTAATTTGTTCCTTGGCCCATCAATCACTGAGTACAATTTCAATTTCTTTTACAGAAAAATTGGCCTAGCATACATAAGGCAGAGTTTTGGGGCAGTATTCCTACTACACGCCTCAAGAATCAAAGGGAAGGTCGGGGAGGCAAAGAGGTCTTCCCTAAAATCATATCCCCATGTATGTTCACAGCTACTTTGATACTCTCCTGACAAGCAGTGGAAGGGGGCAATGAAGTGTCAAAGTTTACACTACTTAATAACATTTCTGGTTCTTCCTTCCCGTGGTTCTAATGAATTGTAACCATGACTGCTCAGGATGGGTGTTTTTCTATTTGAACAGAAAGTTGATCTGTGTTTCAGCATCTGGATGCAAGGAAGTCTAAGATAGAATCATTAATTCTTTCTGAGAAACATCTCTTCCCTGGGATTCTTTCCAAAGGTTATCTAAATAGACTTTTTAGGTTAGTGAATCACAAACTGAGACAAAAGTAAGGAATTTTTTTTTTTTAATGTAAAAAGCTCACAGTAAAAGCTTCATCATTTGCCTGGGTGGTCTAATGAATTAAGGCATTACTAGACATAATTAAACTGATTATGGATTTGGGTCCATCCTTGGAGTATGTTATATTCTTCTCTAGTAGTAATGAAGAACTATTTTATAGCCAGCATGTCAGAGTAAGAAAAATCACTATTTGGAGTACTGATTCTTCCATTTACAAGAGTTTTAGAAAAATCATAATACTTCAGTGAATCAATCCATTAATTTGGACCAAAACTCATTTGTGCTTTTTCAAAATAACACACAAATAGCCGTTTTAAGACTTTTAAGTTTGAAAAATTCTTTTGTGATAAAAATTAGTGAAAAATTCTTTGTTATGAACAATCTTCTGAGATTGGTGATGCATTTGTTATTATTCTCATTTTAAGAGGAAGTAACTGAAGCTTTGAGAAAATTGACTATAATTACATACTCTAATAAGTCTTAGAGGAGTGATTTGAACCCAGATATCTTGACTTCATGGCCAGAGCTCTATTGACAACAACTCGCTGAACCTGTTTTCTCCACTTAAAAATGGGAATAATAATTTGCCTCATAATAATGCATGCCTCATAGTTCACTTTGTGTTTCTTGAGGAGAGGGTGTTTTATAAATATGAAAACAGCATTTAGATGTAAAGGGGCATGTCATCTCCCACCCTGAAGGTTCTGCTGGGCAGAACATAGTAAGTTATGAGATCGTACCAGTACATAATGTAACCTGGAAAGAAGAGAGGGGAGAAGAGCAGAAGGAAAAAGGCTTTCCTTTAAATCATATACTCTATATAAAATCAATTCTTTGACACTCTCACAAGACACAGGGGAGTGCCAAAGTCAAGTTTAGACTAGTTAAAAACATTTTTTGGTTCTTTCAAAGGGGAGAGAGGAGAAAAGGAGTTATTATTGTTATTATTTCTATTAAAAGGCAATTTTATAGAATTCTTTGGTTACCTTCCCCATCATCAAAGATCATCAAAGAATCCCAACTAGTCCATCATACTTTTAAAAGCCTAAAAAAGAAAACAAAAAAGTACTTTCTAAAATCATCTTTAATTCATGTTTATGTAGCATCTGTCTTCATAAATGTACCAAGCTAATTTTTAAACTCTTAAAAAGCAGGAATTATGACTACACATAACACTCAATCAGTCATTTCATTTTATGGGTGAAAAGCATATACTATTGTAGAAATCAAACAACTATTTAATTCCATTTTTTGTGACCCCTATACATTCTGAATAGTGACCAAAATTTTGAAGGCTTACAATAAATATCACTGTGGCTTTAATTCAGAGCAACAACCCCTCTGAAGAAGAAGCCAGCCCTGCCAAACACTGACCAATTGCCTCTCATAGGGAAGATGAGTTATCCTAGCTGAATCAGTAAGGCACCTGGGGAGAGAGGTAGGAAGTCATATGTCTCACTTAAGTCAAACGAACAATATGACTTTGACCACTGCCTTCCCTCCAACCTGGAGGCAAAGAGCTCACAACTATCAGCCCAAGAGCCCCAGCAGAAACCTCTAGACTAACATGTATTGTAAGGTCTTAGAAAGCCAAGTTTCCAGTCCAACCCTTGGTGCCACCATCGAGGGAATCAGTCCTTAGAAAGATGGTGCCTTTGTAGGTCCTTCTTAGCAGGCACAGATGCTAAAGACCAGGAAAAAGGAAGTTCCAGTCACCAAATCCTCGGCATTGTCAATGGTTCAAAATCATACCTGGGCATGGTTTTATCAGTGGGAAATGATATTAAAGAAGTATTCCCGTTTGGTTGGCTACTATGCCCTAAGG
The DNA here is from genome assembly GCF_028583685.1 of Petaurus breviceps papuanus. Lineage (NCBI taxonomy): Eukaryota > Metazoa > Chordata > Mammalia > Diprotodontia > Petauridae > Petaurus > Petaurus breviceps. The sequence continues at coordinate 5,044,626 of NW_027187335.1, read as the reverse complement.
GCCATGGGATGTTTCTATCTGCCTTGTAGCCAAAAGGTGTGTACAGGTATTCCGGGAAGACCAATACCTCCAGTGTGAGGGTTGCTGAGTCCTTTTCTGGGCTGCTTTCTACCTTCAGTGTCCACCTGCTACCCAACTCTCATCTGTGGGTCCAAGAAGCTGTAGCACGCGCAGCAACCACATCTGGTAAACTATTTTTGGCAGATGGGCTGAACCAAGTTGAGGGTAAATGACAGGCTTCAAATCCATTAGTGATTTAGATGGCTGTCAATTCCAAGCATCTGAAGACTTCCTCTAGCTGAACGGACAGATGTGGACCATTTGTTCTAATAAGCCATGAAGGTGGTGGAAGCAGGCACTGTGGAGAACTTAGAGTTTGATTAGACATCAAAGATGCCATCATCCACTGCATCCTGAGCCATTGCCCACTGTCTTGACTTTTTCCTTGTCACTGGACTCTGATGACTGGAAGAGAGAGTGAGGCTGACAATGCATCTCTGCCTCACTTAAATCTAATTTATGTGAGTCAAAAGGCATTACCCATACCATCTTACCATTTTTATCTACCATAAAGTCTTGTGACAACAGCCAAGTGACAAAGCAGCAGGCACAGATACACTGGGAGTTGTAGTCACACCCCTGCACACAGGTAGCCCAGGAAATAGGGTCATCTTCTCACAGGATTGAAACAACAGTGGGATTCATCAGCCTCATGTGTATTTGAGTAGCCTTCTTAAGGACTGTGCTGCTCACCTCCTGGCATGAGAAAGGGACTAGAAAAGGCTCCCTAAAAAAGTGTCTGCTTCACATAACTTTGGCCTGCTTACCACAGCTACAATCAAAACACACCAAAAAATGTGCAAAAATGTTTGTGACGATGACTTCGCTCACCATTGGTACATGGAATGTGCACGTTTATGGACAATAAGAAATCGTGTAGACTTGAATAACAAACAGCTCTTATGAGAAAACTCAGCAAGTATCACATCCAAATAGCATCCCTGAGTGGAACAAAGTTGGCAAATGAAGGCTAGTTTACCAAAACTGGAGCTAGATACACTTTTTTTTGGAGTGGCTGCAGTGATGGGGAGTGCCATGAAGCTTGCATAGGTTTTGCAATAAAAACTAGTCAAATCAACAAGCTTATGTGCCTCCCAAAAAGAGTGAGACAATCATTACAATGTAATTGCCACTTACAGAAAAGTCACCATCATCAGTGTGCGTACTCCCACCATGACAAACCCTGAAAAGGTCAAAGAAAAATTTTATGAAGACCTGGAGATCCTCATTTTCAATGTGCCAAAGGAGGATTTGGGGTGGTTTTAATGCCAGAGTAGGCACAGACTATCATAAATGGCAGGACGTGCTTGAAAGAAATGGAGTTGGAAACAGCAATAGCAATGGTCACTTATTACGAAAGACTTGTGCATCTCATGACCTTGTCTTCACCAAAACTGTCTTTCGTTTACCTAAATGCAATAAAACTTCATGGATGAATCCTTGCTGCAAACAATGGCATTCAATAAACTATGTTATTGCAAGGAGAAGAGACAGAGAGGATGCGAGTGATGAAGATGATGTGTGATGCAGTATTAAATTGATTATATACTTATTTTCTCCAAGCCAAGCATTTGTATTCAGTAAAAGTGGTGACCCCAAAGCAAGGTAACTACCAGAAGACTTAATGGCAACAGATTAAATTGCTTCTCCCTTCACAAATAGTTTGTTGCTAACTTGGAGGGAATGCTGAGCCAACACTGGAGCAGAAAAGGAGTGAACAGCTTTCAGAGATTTGGTGTAAACATGACATTTACTCATCTGGGCCAGAACACTAGCAAGCATCAAGACTGGTCTGACTAAAATGATGGGAAAATTCAGAAAATATTAGCAAAAACCTAGAATTCCACAGGGTTTACTAGCAAGATAGTTCACCTGTCTCTAAGAAGACAATGTTTAAACTCCACCCAAAGTAAGGTGTAAGTGAAGCTTAGAGAGATTCTTGGCTTAGTAAGAAGGCAGATGAAATTCAGTTTTGTGCTGCTAGCAACAATCCATGTGATCCTATGTGATCCTAAATCCATGTGATCCTAGAGAAATGGGTTGAACACTTTTATAACATTCTCAACCGACCATCTTTAACCAATGTTGAAGCCATGGTGTATGCTATGCCTTACGTTGAAGTCAATCCCTCTGTAACTGAACTTCCAACTGAAGAAGAGATTTTGATTGCCATTAGGCTTCTCTAGTGTGACGAAGCACCACTGGTTCTATTCCAGCTGAGAGTTATGAGGCAGGGAGTCCAGTGCTCATATAAAAGCTGACTCTTCTGGGTTACATGGCAAGTGAACTCCTCCAGGAGTTCAAGGATGCTTCCATTGTCCATCGTAATGAGGGAAAAAGGAAATAGTGTGTCCCGTGACAGTCATGGGGCGGTGGAAGGGGGTGTCTTCCTCTTAGTCATCGCCAGCAAGATTCTTGCCAGAGTTTTTTCCTTAATAGGCTATCCTTCACCTGGACAATGGTCATCTACCAAAGAGCCAGTGTGGCTTTAGAAAGGGCTGAGGAATGGTTAATATGGTGTTTGCTGCCCAAAAACTCCAAGAAAAATGTCAGGAGCAGAACAGGTCTGTATATATCAATCATTTATCATACCAAGGCCTTTGATATTATTAGTCATGAGAGCTTGTGGAAGATCATGACAAAATTTGGTTTCCTGCTGAAGTTTATCAGTATTGTACACTGTTTCCACGAGGGAATGCTTTCTTGAGTTCTGAATAATGGATGATGCTCTCTCACTTTCCCCATCACTAGTGCAATGAAGCAGGTCTGTGTGTTTGCTCTATGCTTTTTAGCATTGTGTTTTCAGTGATTTTGTTGGATGCCTTCAACAAGGACAAAGATGGCATCAAGGTTAGCTACCACACTGACAGTAAATTGTTTTACTTGAAAAGGCTATAGGCCAAAACCAGAGGAAGAGTTGGTGCATAACTTTTTGTTCACAGGTGATTGAGCACTCAATGAAGCCTCTGAGGCTGAGATACGACAGATTATGGATTGATTCTCTGCTTATGTTAATTCTGGTTTGACAATTAACACTAAGAAAACAGAGGTTCTCCAACAACCATCCAACAGTTACAGCAAATGGAGAAATTTTGAATGTTGTGGTAAATTCAGTTATCCTAACAATATACTTCCTAGGGATGTGCACATAGATGATGAGGTTGACATACACATTTCCAGAGCTAGCTCAGTGTTTAGGAGGCTCTGAAGGAAGGTGTGGGAAAGAAGAAATATTTGACTGCCTAACAAACAGAAAGTTTGGTATTGTTGACCTCATTGTTGTGTGCCTATGAAACTGGGACAATTTAGTATTGCCATGCCAGGAAATTAAATCACTGCCATCTGAATAGTCTCAGGAAATTTTTGAAGATCACCTGAGAAAATAAGGTACCGGACACTGAAGCCCTTTTCCAAGGTGAACTGCCAAGCACTCAAACTCTAGCAGAGAGAACAGTAACGCTAATGGGCTGGCCACATTTTTCAAATGTCAAATGTGCATTTGCCTAAAAAACTATCACTCACATAAGGCAAACACTCATATAGAAGTCAGAAGAAGTCATACAAGGACATTCTCAAAGTCTCTCTGAAGAACTTTGGCATAAATTGTAAGACATTGGAGACACTGGCAAAGGTCCAACATGGCATAACCACATCAAAGAAGATGCTGTGCTCCATGAGCAAAACAGAATTGCAGTAGCTAAGAAATATGAGATGCACAAATTCAGAGACATCTCCATTCCAAATATTCACATGAACAATTGTGCCCAACATATGGTAGAGCCTTCCAAGCCCCTATTGGTCTGATCAGCCACAGTCAGACACACTATACCTTGACCCCAATACAGTGATATCATTTTGGTCTTCTTTGAGCATGAAGGACGGCAACCTATGCACTGATACCTAAAACCTCCTATATGGGTTGTATCTGCCTGCTAAAATGTGTATTCCTCGAGAACAGGAATTGTATTGTTTTTCTTTCTGTATCCTAGCACTTAGAACACTTTTTTGCCCATATTAAGTATCTAACAATTTGGTTTTTATCCATTCATTCATCAAACTAAGCAGCTAGGGGCGGCCAGGTAGCACAGCGAGTAAGAGCACAGGCCCCAGAGTTGGGATGACCTGGGATCGAATCCGGGCTCAGAAACACCTGGCTGTGTAACCTTAAGCAAGTTACTTAACCCCAATTGCTTTAAAAAAAACTAAGCAGCTAGGTAGGGGGTGCAATACATAGAGTGCCAGGCCTGGAGTCAGGAAGAACTGAGTTCAAATCCAGCTAGAGAAACTTCCTAGCTGCATGATCCTGAGCAAGTCATTTAGCCTCTGTTTGCCTCAGTTTTCTTATCTGTAAAATGGGGATAATAACAGTACCTATTTCACAGGGCTGTTGTGAGGAACAAATGAAATATTACTAGTAAAGTGTTTAGCATGGTGTCTGGCACATAGTAAGCACTATGTAAATGCTAGCTATTATTGCTATTGTTGTTGTTGTTATCCATAAATGAATTGTTATAAATGAAGATTTTAGAATAAGAATCTGGTGAAAACTTTGTCAGTAGTGCATGAACTAAGACACAGTGATTTTGCCCTTCTCACAGAACGTATATCCCAGCCTGGTTGATCCTAATATTACAAAGTTTGTATAGCAATAGAATCTGAGGGCAGAGAGGAAAAAAGTGGTAACATTAAAATGTAAGTCTGCAAAACACAATTACTTGGGGGAGCTAACCTAGAAAAGTATTGCAAAATCTCTTCTGGGGTTATATATTCATTGTGTAACCTGGGAGATCCCCTTTGCCCTGAATTCAAATTTTCTCGCACAACTTCCATAATTCTAACATGAGTAAAATTGTCATTGGATAATGTGCTGAGATTTCAAAAAACAACAGCAACAGGGTCCTCCAAGAGGCCTCTGATCCTGGGATGGGATTGCACTAGGTGGTAATGAGTTAGGAAGTCAAGAGCAGCCATATGGAATGAGGGAAAGCAAATGGCACAAATGTGAAAGAAGATCAGAAAGGGGAAGTAGCAAATAAGCATTTATATAGCACCTACTCTATGCTGGGCACTGTGCTTTAAAATATCCTCACAACCACTCTGAAAGGTAGCTGCTCTTATTATTCCCCCTTTAAAGTTGAAAAAACTGAGGCAGAGCAATTAAATGACTTGTCCAGAGTCATACAGACAATAAATGTTGGAGGTCAGATTTGAACTCAGGTCCTCTTGACCTTAGACCCAGTAGTCTTTCCACTATGTCATCTAGTTACCTTTATAGAAGCCAAATGGAAAGAGATCTGGGAGAACCAAAGTTCTAGGGGTATAAGAGCTAGGTGTGCAATCAGAGAGGAGAACCCATTAGCTAGATTGAAAGAACATGGGGAAGACATTGAGGAATGATTCCAGAGTTGGCACAGAAGAGAAGCTAGGCCCGAGGCTACAACATTGTACAACCTACCTCCCTGAGACAGAAGGGAAAGAAATTCAAGAAACAGACAGCATTGGACTCTGAATTTCACTGCTAGCATTATTTGACTGAATTGATTACATCCTCCAAATATGGCAAAAAAGCACTGGAAGTAAAGGAGATATTTCATTATCACTCTCCTGGAGGCATAGGAGATGGCCAACATTTGGAACACAGCATCATTTACTATTTGATTCACTCCCTTGATATTTACTTTCCTAAAAGTTTTTTGTTGGGGATTTATATCCACCTTTATAATGGTCTAGTCTCAAGGTTGTATTAGTGGGATCTTGACCAAAAGTGGATGGCTCAAAATGGCCCACAGAACCTAGGAACTAGCAAAAGACCCTAAAGAATATGGGGACCCTTGGGTCTCAATGATACTATAACACCAAATATGCTGATATAAAGCTGACTCTTATTTGGATGTTTCAAGCATCCACTATTGACATAGACAAAGAATGAAGATGATTGACTGATTACACCACTTTTGATCTGCATTCTCTAACTTCTTCTCCATATGTTCCATATCAGACTCAAAGCACATTATAAGAGATTTCTTCCAGCTGTCAGGATATCAGCTTCACATATATTGATTCCTTTCTAACATGATGGTAGCAGTAGGTACCATTCTCCCATACTCCATCAAAAAGAAATTACAGACCACCACTCCTTGTCACTCAGAAGCTTATATCTGTAGTGACTTAGGTTTATATCCATTGGTTTAGACTTTCTACTACCTTTACTCTGGCTTCTTTTTTCTGATTTCCTCCATTTGTCTGTCCTGTTTGACTTGTTCTCCCCTCAGTAGCCTGTTTCCAGCTAACTCAGTTCATATTTCATTTCTCTTTCTGCCTACTCCTTTGGATTTGACATTTCCAATTCTCTTCTTGGCTCCCTGCTTACTCCACTTGCTCTCCCATTAATGGTACCAGCAAAAAATGACCTTCTACTAGCAATTTCCATAAAGCTAAGACATCAGAAACACATACATATAATTCAGTGTCACCTATCCTAGCTGTGGAGACTCGGTGGGGTAGAAATGCTAGTGTTCAGATGTGGCCCAGAGTTCCCAAAGTTTCTTGGGCTTTTGACCTTGGAAGGAACTTCCTTCTACCAAGAAGACATATATCTGAGATGCAGAGAAGCCACATAGAGAGGGAAAAAAATGAAAATTGCAAGCTATACTAGTCCTTCATTACTATCTTTCTGATGTTCAGGAAATGAGGGAAATAAGCATTTTTTGTGTGAGAGAAATAAGGAAAAGCAAAAGAAGTTGAAGACTCATAGTTTGACTGGGTATGCAGGAAAGTAGAAAGAAATATGATAGGAAGCAGCAGATGGGAGGGTTCTCAAGAATAACAGAATCTAGTCCAAGCTCCCCACTGCCCAACTTCAATGGAACATCAGCCAGAAAAAAGAAAAATCGTCTTTCATTTACCCAGCTAATTACTTCCTGTTTCCCCTACCATGGGCTAACGTTTCCCCCTTCCAATGGGAAGAGAGATTGAGGGAGACAAAAGAGAGTACAATACCTCTCTCAGACTGGAGTTATCATGGACTGAAATTGGGAACCTGTTCTTTTAAATGCTTATTTGCATTCCTGTGCTACTTGAAATTGCTCTTAAAGTACATGACCATTTACTCTGATTTGTGGTCAAACCTGTGTAAGTATATGGTTTGAGATTTAGAAAAGGTAAGACAGCTCTAAAGTCTCCACTCAGGAGGAGACAATGGACAAATCAAAAGAGAGAGAATTTTTGCAATTTTGGTAATATCTGAGATATCGCTACCCCACACTGCCTTTGAACCTGAGGAGAAATTTACTAAGAAAACAAGCCAGTAGTTTTAATCAGTGGGGGTTGGTGTTTTTGTCCAGGTAATTGTATCCCCTACATAGTACACAGTCAAAGTGGGTAGGTACATGACTACAACAGGAAACGTAGAATGTTTAATGTCTTAAAGTAGATAAGTGGGCTGGATCAGTGTATATTTAATCCCTTTAAATTTATTTTAAATCTGTAACATTTTATTTAAATTCTATTTAAATTTTTTTTGGTACTACTCTCTTTGCAACTAGAAATATTAAAAAAGTTAATAATCTGTATCAAAAAGTAGTTTGAAAACTATAGGCTATTAGTATCAATATCAGCTGCTAAGGGAAATACAATTGTTTTTAAATTTCAAGCAACATAATAACAACTCACATTTATACAGTCCTTCAAGGTTTATAAAATCTGAAGCCTTCCAGGTGTGTTCCTGAAGGGAAAACAAAACAAAGCAAAACTCTGAGGTAGATGGTGCAATGAATCCTATTTAACCCACGGGGGAAAATTGTCTGAGAAGTTAGGTAACTTGATCATAGCCACGTACGTAATAGACATTAGATCCAGTATCAATCCCAGATCTCAAGCACATGCCCAATATTCACTAGTTCCCTGCACAGCCTCCTGATAGCTAGTAGCTTCTAAAAGAGTATCTAGCAACCAGCAGCTGGTGGCTAGAGATAACTATTGTGATGGAACTACCTTTTATTTCCTTTTAAATAGAGAAAGAAATTAAGTGGAATGGTAAATTAATGTCTTCTGGTTAGGAAGAACTAGATTCATATAATTTTAATTAAAGACTATTCAATTCAACAAATATTTATTAAGTGCCTGTGTACCAGGCACTGTACTAAGCACTACTGATAATAAAAATGAAAAAAAACAACAAAGCAGACCCTACCCTCATGGAGCTTACATTCTACTACAAATAAATAAGAAAATATATAAGTAAATAAGAAATATACACAAAATGAATACAGATTAATTCAGGGGGTAGCATTAACAACCTATAGGAATAAGGAAAGGTCTCTTGTGGGCACTGGCCTTTATTCTGTGCATCATGAATTTAGTAGGAAAGATAATGATTTCTGTTTTAAACATGTTGGGTTGGAGAAGCCTATAGAAATTGCAAGAAAAGATGCCCAGGTATCAGTTGCTGATGGCTAGAATGCAGGGGAAATGTGAAATTTTAATGTGTAGATTTGTAAGTCAAGTACATAGAGATGGTAGTTGATATTATGTGAGAAGGGAGAGAGAAGAAGAAGAGGAGGAGGAGAAGAAGAAGAAGAAAAGAAGAAATGAAGGAGAAGGAAGAGGAGGAAGTGGAGGAAGAAGTGGAAGAGAACAGCAAGAAAAGACTGATAATGATCATGATCATCATGATATGATCATGATGATGGCTAAGGAGATAGACGAATGGATAGATAGATAGACAGGGAGGCACAGCATATAATCAGCCTCATAGTCAGGGTCCAATTGTCACATCTGATATATGCTGGTTCCATGACCATGACAAGTCATTTAGCCTCTCAGTGTCTCCCAGAAAATTCTGTAAAGCTATCAGTTGCTAGCAGGTGCTAACTTGGATTGATAAAGAGAGGTTCCTTGACAGAAGTCCATCAATTAAATTCCAGGTCCAATCCAAAATAAAAATGTAAATGGAACTATGGTTATTAAATGTTGCCAAACAAAGGTTTTCCTTTGTTAATAGATATGAACAATCTAGAATTAGCCCATTTAAACAACCAAACTAAAAAGTTCTGACCTATACAAATTCAGAGGCAGCTGTGATAGTAGAAAACATGATGGACCAATGGTCATGGGTATCATCAAAAATTCCAATTATCAATAATTTACACTCAGAAAAATTACTTGTGTTAAAATTATATCTTGTTCTGTTCCCCTTGACCACCAGCACCCCTTTCTAGTTAGTACAGTAAGTATAAATTGACAGTATAATGTAACATGAACAGGAAGATTGAAAAAGGTCACCTACAGAAGTCACTTGCAGACTGCCCCATATATCAAAAGAGCATAATGGTTACTTGCAAATCATATCATAAATTTACTAAAAATTGCAACCTGAGACTGTGTACTAAATCAGGGGAAATCATCCAAGCCTTGCTGTAAGAGTCTTTTGGTCCTATTAACTGCCTTAGTCTGTAAACCTCGGATAAGCCCCAGACACCCATACTAAGACCAGCAGAACACCAGATGTTGCTGATAACTTTGAGATGATGTGGCTATGTTAATGAACTAACCCCAAGGTGGCATGGATAAGAGTTAGTCTGTCCCCCATCAAAATACTATAGAAATGATACCCAAACTCCTGTCCCCCAAGCCCTCTTCCAGCTTCCTCTGAGTCAATGCTACCGAGTCCTCCCAACTCTGATCCATAGTTATGCAAGGACTTCCTCCCTCCCCATCTTTTCCACACTAGCTGCCTTTCTCCACCACCCCATCCCTGTCTCCATGCCATGTACTGCTGTAACTACCCTCCCTCCCTCCACAATCCATTTGTCTTTGTACTTTCTGTTCCTTTGCCCCTGTTCCCCCTGTGCCTTATTTAAGTGTGATTGAAGCATTACACCCCATTGCCATCATGGTCTTTCCTAGCAATTTCCCCCCAAAAAGTCAGGCCTGCCCCCATTCAGTAATTCCATTAAATGAATAAACAAATCATTGCTCTTCAAGGTCTTCTAGAATCTGCCCCTCGTGCACTTTTTCCACCTTAATTCCGCCCTTAATCATTACCTGTTAACTCCTTATCGTAGGGAGACACTGCGTAGGGACTAGGGATATAAAGAAAGGTGTAAAAAAGTTGCTGCCTTGAGAAGTTCCCCTTCTGATGCAGGAGAAAATATGTAAATAACCAAGTACATACAAGACATAGAAAAAATAGAAGGAAGGTAATCTCAAAAGAGAAGGGCCAGAAAAGGCCTCCTGTGGAAGCAAGACTTGAGCTGATTCTTAGAGGAAGGTAAGAAAAAGAGACAAAGAGCAAGAGCATTGTAGGCGTGGGGATGCAGCCAGTGCAAAGGCACGGAGATGGTAAAGAGCCGTTGTGGGTGAGGAACAGCAAGTAGACCAATGCAACTCGGTGACTTGAGTGTGCGGTGGGCAGTAAAGTGTAAGAAGACTGGAAAGGTAGGAAGGGGCCAAGGCATGAACATTTTTGAATGCCAAACTGAGTTTATATTTTACCCCAGAGGTAATAGGAGAAGTGACATGGTTAGACCTATGCTTTAGAAAAAAATCACCATGGCAGCTGAGTATAATAATTACAATAATTAATTATAATAGTCTAGGGGGAAAATCATGTGGGTCTGAACTAGGGTAGCAGCCATGTGATCTATGTTATGGTTTCCATCACCACCATGTTTTCCACTATCCCTGAAATTAGACCTTAATAGTGTACATGTAGTACAGCAATCGATGTTATGTGGCCACCCAGGTGAACACCACCCCTCTTGTCTAAGCAAAAATATCTATCTATCTATCTATCTATCTACCTATCTATCTATCTATCTATCTATCTATCTATCTATCTATCCATCTTTTTGTCCATCTGGCAATCTGTCCATCTATCAGTCTGTCTGTCTATCCATCTATCTATATCTGTCTCTTTAACTTTTTATCTAGCTTACATATATTATATGTATGTGGATGTGTGGATGTAGATGTTTAGATATATATTTCTCTAGATATAGATATATAGGTTACATTACTTGATTGAAAGTCTGCTCAAGAGCCTCAAACAGAGGCTAAAAGCAAGCAAACAAGAGAGAGTACTGAAGCTCTAATTGGCCAGCAAATGGAGACAGAAGCAGCTGCTGAGGGAGCTTAGTATAAAAAAGAAAGGAGAATCTGCAGCCAAACTGGCAGATTTTTCAAGGAGAAAAATTTCTTAGTCCTTCCAAAACATAGGAAAGAGAGAACGCTTCTAAATAGGCAGATTTTGCAGCAAGAGAAAGGGGGAAAAATTTACACCTCCCAGGCTTTTCCAATATGACCTGACCCTTTTGCAACAGAAAAAGTAGTAGCCTCTCTATCTCCTTTGTAGAGAAGATAGTAAATTAGTTGACTGTTTTGTGACAAGGTTGTTAAAAAGTATTGTCTTTCACTTACCTTGAGTCTTTTCCCATTTGTAAGGCCGCTAGACCGGTTTAATGAGGTGTCAGGCTCTACCTAGTACATTTAGAAAGTCACTTGAAGTGGGATTTTTCTTTTTAAATCAGTAAGGAATCTACCCTTAACTAGAGTTTCTTGCTTCTCCTTGATTTGACTAATTACACAAGGGAAGAGAAAGAAGGAAGCAAGAAAGAAGGGGAAGTCTCTCCCATTCCCAAGCTTTATTTCAGGAGGATTAAATTAATGACTCAAAAGCAAATCAGATACAATCTTTTTAATGTGAATTTCCAAATTGTGCTGGGAATTAGTTTTTGCTCATTTACATGCTAAATTATCCTAGTAGGGTTCCCCAGATTGCACTCTCAGGATTGTTAAAAAGTAGAAATTTTGTAGAACTTGTATACAAATGCACCTAAACAGAAGAAAACCTCCCTCACCTTTCTCCCTCCTCCTCAGAAATGGTCATTATGAGAGAGAAAGAGTTTGTGGAGTGCAAGAGTTTTACTAAACACTGTATCGATTATACTTACATTCTAATCAGTCAAAAATCATTTACTAAGCATTAATGCCATGTGTCAGGATTATTTTTTTTTAAGAGCATTTGTTTTCAATATGTAGCCATACGGGTATTTCAGATCAGTACTGAAAAGGGTATTTTATTGTTTTAATTGTGCTAATATATGATTTATGATTAGGAGCTTTGTCTTTAAATTCAGGGTAACCTCCTACTATAATAATCTCCCACCGGTCCAGACCCGCCCTACTATCAGAGATTAGGGAAATGTCATCATTTTTTATTCTCAATCTCACAGATGTTCGAGTACTAACCTCATTGTGTTAAGATTTAACTTGGTTTGCAGAAAAGTATGAAAGACTTATGGGACTCACACTGTCTTTGAGAAATTCTATGAGATAAGGGTAGTCCTGATTTTTTGTCCTTGATATGGCCTTATCAGCTATCTCAGAGTGGGCAAACCATCAACTTCAGTGGGAACAAATGTGTGGAAACAAGAAGCATTTTAAAAGTTTTGAACCTAGAGCTTAATTAGTGAAATTAGTTTGGGGATTTTATTTTCTTTTATTGGCTTTTTGGAGTGGGGAAGGCAGGGCAATTAGGGTTAAGTGATTTGCCTAAGGTCACACAGTTAGTATGTGTTAAGTATCTGAGTCTGGATTTGAACTCAGGTCCTCCTGACTCCAGAGCTAGTGCTCTATTCACTACACCACCTAGCCGCCCCAAGTTTGAGGATTTTAAAAGTTTGTTAAAGTAAGTTAAAGACTGTAGAGAATTTATAAATTAATGTATTTAAATATAAGTCTGACTGAACAATTTCTCTTCATACAAAATGGGTGGGGGGGTGTCTTAACCACAGTCTACTCCCCCTGCAAAATGCTTGGATCGTAATTCTATAGCTGAATAATGATTATGAATTATTGATTATTATGGAATATGTTGGTATTAACTGGAAAATAATTACAAATTGCTATTGCTAACATTTCTAGAACTAAGTAAAAATTAGTAGGATGATATACATCTTTGTTTTATCACTATTCTTATTGAAAAGGCCTCTAGTGTTTTTTAAAGAAATGGTTAGCTATTGGTCTTATGTTTATATGGTTACCATATTAAGGAATGGTCCGTTTATTCCTCTGCTTTTTAATGTTTTTGCCATTACCAAAAGTGTATATTGTATTTTGTCAAAATACTTTCCGTATCTATTGATATAGAATATATAATATAGGATACATGAATTTAGAGATATTTTATTGATTTGTTATTATTATACCTATTATTTTTATACTTTTCCTTATTGAACCAACCCTTTATTCTTGATATAAATCAAACCTGGCTATAGTATATGATCTTTTAAATATATTATGGTAGGCTCTACTAATATTTGAAAGTTTTTAATAATGTTTAATATCTATTTTTAATTTTTTTAATTTCTAATCTAATGTTTATTCAATTTTTACATAAATATTAATTAAAATAATTTCCTTTCTCTTGTTTTGTCTGGCCCTGATTTAGCATATTTTTCTCATAGGACTTTAGTAAGATGTCTCCTTTACAAAATTTTACAAACAATTTATATACAATTGAAGTTACTTATTCTTTAAATGTCTGATAAAATTCAGTTATAAATCCATTAGTCATATTCCCCTCAAACACTTCAGGAGTTCCTTTATGTATAATCCAATTTCTTTTTCTGAGATTGGGTTATTCAAAAATTATATTTATTATTTACTTATCCTGAGTTTTTAATTTTTTTTATAAATTCATTTATTCCTCTCAATCTAGTTTTCTTTCCTCTTCTTTCTTGTCTTCTCTTTTTTTGGTCCATATCTACCTATAAATTCGGGCAGCTAGGTAGTGCAATGAAAAGAGTGATGGGCCTGTTTTCAATATGGCCTTAGACACTAGCTGTGTGACCCTGAGGAAGTCACTTAATACCATTTGCCTCAGTTTCCTCAACTGTAAAATGAGCTGGAGAAGGAAATGACAAATCACTCCAGTATGTTTGCCAAGAAAAACCCAAATGAGGTCATGAAAAGTTGAAAAAAAAACCAACCAAACAACTACTACTATTTACAAGGTATTTTACATTCATTATTTCACTTAATCATCAAAACACCCATGTGAGTCAAATTTTATAAGTATTATCCTATTTTGGAGAATGAAAAGTGAGACTCAAAAGGTTTAGTGACTAACCAATGATGGAGCCAGGACTTTGAACCAAGGTCTTCCATTTCCTAAACCATTGCTTTTTAATGAGATAGTTTACATAAATCAAACGAGGTCATAGATGTAAGGGAAGTAGTGTGGTACAGTGGAAAGGACTCTGCATTTGGAGTTAGAGGACCAACATTTGAATCGTGGCTCAATTATTTTCTTTTTCCATGACCCAGAACTAATCAATTAGCCTCGGCAGACCTCAGTTTACTTATGTGTAAAATGAGCAGGGTCATCTCAGTTTCTTTCCCATTCTAAATCTATGATCCTAAGTACATTGCAGCCAAAAATCCTTAGGTAAATGTGAACTGTCTTTGTCATCTCTACAACTTCTAGCTGAAGACAATGGGCTCTAAGGTTAAAGAGTTTCTCAGAGTATAGTCTAGCTATATTCAATATGCTTTCACTGAAACCATGCTATAGATAGTCAATAGGCATTGATGAGAAAGGGTTGAATTTTCAGTATTACTCTTAATTAACTAACTAATTTCCAACTCCCATATCCTCTGAATGCTGTCCTTTTATTATCTGTTCTCTGTATTGATTTTATAGGAGAGAAAACCTGAAATATTCTCTTTGATATTTTCCTCTATTGGTTGAAATGATCTCCTAAATAATCTTTATCTTCTCTCTTTAAAAATCCTGTAAACTTTACTAACAGCTAATGATTATGTGTAAGATTTTTGCCCTTGGCTTTGTATGTCTGACTGGGTTTTTTTTTTACAACATTAGTTTTATTTTTAAAAATCCTATAATGTTACATTTCCCTATTTTATGAATATATTACATAATACATTAAACTAGCCAGGGCATTTTACCACTATGCATTGTTCCTCATGTAATAGAGCCATTATTCTACCTGGTGATGGTTGAATCTTTTCCTAAACCATTAAATATGTCAGCTCTATGATGTAGGTTCCTACAACAACAATGTAAGATGCTACCCCGTGCAGTTAGGCTAGTTTTTCTTTAATAGTTAAAGAAACCACCTTCAAGACTTAATTATCTCTGGTTACTAAAGGCTGTGACTGTTGTAAATTCCTAGTGGACCTAGGCACAAAAAAGTCAGGATATTATCATTATATTTATATAGCATTTCAAGTTTTGAAAAGTGTTTTGTAAACATTATCTCATTTTTTTCCTCACAATCACTTTGGGTTTTACAGAAGAGGAAACCAAGGCACAGAGAGATTCAGGGACTTGCTCAGGGTCTCACAGCTAGTAAGTGTTTGAGACTGGGTCTGAACGCAGGTTTTCCTTACTCCAAGTCCAGAACTCAATCTACCTAAGCTTCCTCAGCACCAGGAATCAGTAGCTATTCCCTCACTCAGGCTTCCAACCTTTAGATTACCACAGACAACATAGAGGAAGTAAGATAATGCCTGAATTAGTCTTGTATCCTTTTGTTAAAATGAAAAGAAAAAGATGACTCAGAAATATTTCAAAGGAAAAAAAAAGATTTTTTTGTTGGGTCATTTTAGATCCCATTTGGGGGGTTCTGGACAAAGATGCTGGAGTGGTTTGCCATTATTATCCAGCTTATTTTATAGATGAAGAAACAGGCAAACAGGATGAAGTGACTAATTAGTGTCTGAAGCTAAATTAGAACTCAGGAAGATGAGTCTTTCTGACACCAGGCCCAGTGCTCTATCCACTGCACCACCTAGCTACCTACCCCAGTTACTCGCTCAATATCCTTCTTCTGTCATGGCTACATAAACCCCCTTTTGTTAACTGTCATATGCTTTATTAGTCACTCATTCCATCTTGAACCTGAACTATCAGAAAGGCCTCCATCAGACCTAACCTCCTACCCACTTTTTGCCAGATTTATGGCATTGATCTTTGTTTGGAGAAGAAATCTTGTGTTTGTATGCCAAATGTTTCATTACATGAAGTTACCCTCTTTAGGGAAGGACCAAGCTTGTCCCTGAGAATGGCATTATTATACATTATTGTATAAGTTTGCACTGGTGTTCATGGTTGTGAACATGTGAAGTGTAAGTGAACAAGTGAAAAATGTAAGTGTTGAGTAAGTTGGGTTTTTTTTTTCCTATTCCTTGGTATACTTTGGCTCATTTCCCTAATAATTTTGCCCATACTGATCTGTTTATCATCTTGCAGTTGCAAAAAATAAACTGAATGTGCTCTCATATTGAAGCCCAAGTGATGACAGAATATATTCTGAAAGGACAGAATGCCTATTTTTAACCATTTCTCTCATATTTGCTGGAAACCAACTGACAGATTTTATGTTTTACCTAAACAAATTGTGTATGTTTATTTTAAAAGTTAGGTAAAAAATGAATTATAATTTAAGTGGCATAGACAACCTGGCATGATTTTGCTGATGGACTGGGTTTTTTAAGAGTAGGAAGCATTAGCAAAAAATTATTTATAGATACATCAGAAATAACTTACAACACAGACCGGCAACAGTCTACTTTCCAAAGCTTGACTGCATTTATGCTGTTGCTTAACATTTATGTCTAAATGTTTTTCTCTACATTGAATTTAAAGAGATTGGTCGTATAATATTTTTTAAATAAACAATATATATGTGTGTGTACTTTTTTCCTTACAAGGCATTTCTTTGGAGATAATTTAAAGATCTAACACTCTTCAACAGTCTCCAAACTCCCTGGAGCCTCTAAAATTGAATTGAAAAATCTCATGCAAACAGTATTGCCCAAGCTACAATGTTCATCTCAGCTAGAAATATAGCATGCAGAGTTGTTCAATAATGAAAATTCTTTTTTAAAAGAACTGAATATTTTTAAACTTCAGAAAATTTTGTCATGTTTGAAATTAGAAGAATTAGGTCGTCACCATATCTCCAATGCTAACTCTGGCTTAAAAGCTGTCTATGATTCACCATTGCCTTCTGGAAACAATCTCAACTCCTTATGATTGATGATGATGATGATATCTCGTATTTATATAGTGAATTAAGGTTTGCCAAACACTTTGCATATGGTATCTTATTTGATCCTCACAGCAAACATTCGAGATAGAGGCTATTATTGTCCCGATTTTACAGATGAAGAAACAGGTTAATAGAAGTTAAGTGACTTGTTCATGGTTACTTAAGTAGTAAGTACCAAGGCAGGATTTAAACCCAGAGCTTAATTCCAATCCAGTGCTTTTTTTCTCTATGACAGGCTAGTCCTCCATAATCTCTCTCTCTCTCTTTTTAACTTCCTTTTTGATTATGAATTTAACAACTATTCATAAAAATGAATAATGCAATGTACAAAGAAAACAAATTATATCTGAAACTGAACGTCTAAATATAATTTTAAGTGTACATTAAATTTAATGCAATAGTAACAAAACTGACTTGCTCGTCAGTGCCCCCTTCCAAATTTCCTTCTGGTCTCTTATGTATATATTTGGAATGTCTCATTGATGCTACTTTCTTCTTTTTTTTCTGCATCACTATCACTTCTGACTCCCTCCCTCCACCACAACTATTCCTACCTCCCCTGACAACAAAAGTCTTCCCTTTTAATAAATAATAGTCAGGCAAAACGAACCCACACATTGGCCATGAATGAAAATGTATGTGTTGTCTTGCTTCTCTAGTCCATGACCTCTCTCCCAAGAAGGGAGGAG
The DNA here is from genome assembly GCF_028583685.1 of Petaurus breviceps papuanus. Classification (NCBI taxonomy): domain Eukaryota; kingdom Metazoa; phylum Chordata; class Mammalia; order Diprotodontia; family Petauridae; genus Petaurus; species Petaurus breviceps. The sequence continues at coordinate 5,026,799 of NW_027187335.1, read as the reverse complement.
GCATACTTCCTCATCATTCTTCTGGAGTCATGACTGCCCATCTTTTTTTTTTTTTTGGCTTTTTGGAGGGCAGTTTGGGCTAAGTGACTAGCCCAAGGTCACATGGCTAGTTGTGTGTGTGTGTGTGTGTGTGTGTGTGTGTTAAGTGTCTGAGGTCGGATTTGAACTCAGGTCCTCCTGACTCCAGGGTTGGTACTCTATTCACTGTGCCAACTAGCCGCCCCATGACTGACCATCTCATCAATTAAAATCTTTCAGAGCTATTTTCCTTTCCATTATTGTAGACATTTTCTAGATTGATCTCCTGGCTCTGCTCTCTTTACTCTACAGCAGTTCATACATGTTTTCTCTGGTGGTCCCCTGCCTACATTTTTGACCTTATCTCCCATAACTTCCCTACACAAAACATAATAGAAACACAATGGGTTAACTCACTGTGGTGAACCATTCCATATCTATTCCTTTTCATATTTTCCCTTCCTAGAATGCCATCATTACTCCTCTTTCTATGTCTAACCCTCCACTTTCTTCAAGAACCAGGTCATATCCTTCATGAAACCTTTCCCACATGTGCCAACTCTGGGTATTCCCTTTCTCTGACTTTCTAAACCAATTAAGCCTGTATGGTCCACTTGACCTGAAACATTGAATTTTATTTATATTTTCATGTGGTGCTCCTGTCTATCTAGCAAGGTTATAAGGTCCTTGACAGTGTATAATGGGGGAAAAAAGCAGTGAACTTGGAGACTTAGGCTCAAATCTCAACTCTGATAGTTACATTGTGTCTAAAAGCAAATCAGTTCACTTCTCTGGGCTTCAGTTTCTTCATCCATAAATTGAGAACCCTATAGTAGAGCATAGCCTTCAGAGTCAGGAAGACCTGGGTTCAAAATATGTCTTTGAAACCTACCGGCTGTGTCTCCCTGGGCAAGTCACTGAACCTATCTCAGTGTCTCAGACAATTCAGTAAGTCTATGATTTTTAGAGGCTTGTCAGTCTGCAATTGTTGAAAAGAATTTCTATATCAGTTAGATCCTATACTGGTGAAATCACAGGTCTGGACCAAAAAAAGAAACCCTCATAGTACCTACTTCATGGAGTGGCTATGAGAATCAAATAAGATAAAGTGCTCTCAAGTCTTAAATTGATAAATAAATGTTAGTTGTTATTTCATTCTTCTCATTTCTTTTCTATGGAATTCAGATAGATGTAGTCTTTTTTGAACATTTTTTTTCAACATTCACTTCCATGAGATTATGAGTTCCAAATTTTCTCCCCATCTCTACCCTCCCCCATCCCAAGATGGCATGTAATATTTAAAGAAGAATTAGAACCAATGGAAGAAACCACGAAAAAGCAGAAACAAATGAGAGAGACAGCAAATAATATGCTTCTATCTTCATTCCTACTCCATAGTTCTTTTTCTATCTGTGGACAGCATTTTCCATCATGAGTCTTTTGGAGTTGTACTAGATCCTTACATTGCTAAGAAGAGCTAAGTCTATCAAAGTCAGTCATCACACAGTGTGGCTGTTACTGTGTACAATGTTCTCCTCACTTCACTCAGCATCAGTTCATATAAGTCTTTCCAGGTTTTTCTGAAGTCGGCCTACTCATAATTTCTTTTTTAAAATTTAATTTATTTACTTTTAGCTTTCAACACTTACTTCCATAAGTTTTAAGTTTCCCTCTCCCTCCCCCCTCACTCGCTAAGATGTTGTGCAATCCAATATAGGCTTTACATATGCATTCCCATTAAACATATTTTCACATTAGTCATGTTGTATAGAAGAATTATAATGAGTGGGAGAAACTATGAGAAAGAAAAAAAAGAAAATAGTCTGCTTCTCTCTGCATTCAGACTTCATAATTCTTTCTCTAGATGTGGATGACATTTTCCATCATGAGTTCCTTGGAAATGTTTTAGGTCCTTGCATTGCTGAGAAGGACTAAGTCTATCAAAATCAGTCATCACTGACTGCGAATGTTACTCTGTACAATGTTCCCCTGGTTCTGCTCACATCACTCAGCATCAGTTCATTCCATTACATTCATGTGCCACAACTTGTTCAACCATTCCCCAATTGATGGGCATCCCCTCAGTTTCCAGCTCTTGGCCACCACAAAGAGAGCTGCTATAAATATTTTTGTATATATGGGCCCTTTTCTCATTTTATTATCTCTTTGCGATATAGCCCTAGAAGTGGCATTGCTGGGTCAAAGGGTATGCACATTTTTATAGCCCTTTGGGCATAGTTCCAAATTGCTCCCCAGAATGTCTGGATCAGCTCATTGCTCCACAAACAATGAATTATTTATTATTTATTATCAAAATTTGTGATCCATTTTTCTCACATCTTCTCCAGTATTTAACATTTTCCTGTTTTGTCATGTTAGCCAATCTGATAGGTGTGATGTGGTACCACAGAGTTGTTTTGATTTGCATTCCTCTAATCAACGATAATTTAGAGTATTTTTTATATGACTATAGATAACTTTAATTTCTTCATCTGAAAACTGTATGTTCATATTTTTTGACTATTTATCAATTGGGGAATGATTTGAATTCTTATAAATTTGACTCAGTTATCTATATATTTTAGAAATGAGGCTTTTATCAGACACTGGTTGTAAAAATTCTTTCCCAGTTTTCTGCTTCCCTCCCAATCTTGGTTGCATTGGCTTTGTTTGTGCAAAAACTTTTCTATTTAATGTAATGAAAATGACCTATTTTGCATTTCATAATGTTCTCTATCTCTTGTTTGGTCATAAACTTTTACATTCTCATAAATATGACAGGTAAACATTTCCTTGCTCTCCTAATTTACTTATAGTTTCAGCCTTTATATTTAAATCATGTACCCAACTGGACTTTATGCCTAGTTTCTGCCTAGTGTTTTCCACTTTTCACAGCAGTTTTTGTCAGATAGTGAGTTCTTATCCCAGAAGCTGGGGTCTTTGAGTTTACCAAACAGTAGATTACTATAGTCATTGACTACTGACTTGTGCACCTAATCTATTCCACTGATTCACCACTCTATTTCTTAGCCATTACCAAGTGGTTTTGATGATTGATGTTTTATAATACAATTTAAGATATGATATGTCTAGGTCACCTTCCTTTGTATTTTGTTTCATGAATTCCCTTGATATTCTAGATCTTTTGTTTTTCCAGATGAATTTTACTATTTAGATAGATATAGTCTTGGGAAAAATCTATTCTGCTAATGTTATTTTATAGGTAATATTCTATCTGGAGTTGGGGAACTTACAGCCTCGAGGTCATGTGGCCCTCTAGGTCCTCAAGGGTGGCCCTTTGACTGAACCTGAATTTGACAGAACAAATGCCCTTAATAAAAAGGATTTATTCTGTAAAACTTGGACTCGGTCAAAAGACCACACCCAAGGATCTAGAAGGCCACATGTGGCCTTGAGGCCACAGGTTCTCCACTCCTGCAGTTTTTAGACTATTGAATAGGTACTTTCTGGAGTTGAATACAAAAGCATTAGGATATAAGCTTACCCTCAGTTGAGTCCTTCAGTTCAACAGCTGATGATGACAGCTTCCTTAATACAAACTCAATAGTAGATTGTGCCACAGGAATGATATGCATCTCATCCTGATGCCACATGATTTCAATCTACCCTATTAAGTCACTATATTTTGCTTGAAATTATTATCATTATTATTATTTTGTTGCTTTTTGAAATTATTATTGTTGCCCTATTTCTTTGCATCTCAAGTGTTAAGTGGTGCCCTTGCATGAAATAGGTATTCAATACATGTTACTGATAATCAAACTTGGTTGCTTCTCTTTTCTTATCCATAACTCCCTAATAATAAATCTGGTTCTTCCTTTAGAATATATAAATCAAATAGGAAGTCTGAAATGTGGTTTTTTTTAATTAGTTTTACTGAAGTGTCAATGCACACCCAATGGACATTTCCATAAACTTTACTAATATTAGGACTCTTTGGAAGAATAAACAGATTAGAACCCAGTTGAAGTGGTGTTTAATATTCACTGAGTGGTTTTTCTGGGAGAATTTCAAAGTTATGAATTATATCAAAGGATCAAAGCTTTCTTAAAGGCCTTCAAAAAATAAGAAGCAGTGGAGTTGGATAATAATCATAGAAAAAATCAGACACCTCTCTATGCTAGATTTCACACTGTCAGAAAGCAATTTGTCCATTAGTATCCCTTCTTGAGTATTTTTATCCATGAGACTATGGGCCATCAGAAAAGTCTAAGTGGCCCAGACATTAAATCAGGCAAGTGACAGAGGGAAAAGTGATTTCTTTATCTGTCCTCAAAATTTCCCTGAATCAACTCTAATTTTGTATGGAGCCTATAACAGAGTGTTATTATTAGGACAATTTGTTGGGGAAGAGAGGCAAAAGAAAATAATATTATGCTCCCTGAGAGCAGAGACTAGGCCATTTTTAATTTTTGCATCATCAGTGTTATGTCTAACACAATACATTGTACATAGACTAGTGACTGATAAGGACCTAGACTGATGATTTCTTTGGTACAGGGAATGACCAGATAAGAAAGCTCCCTCTACCCATACTGACTAGCACTTTTTCGTATGTATAGTTCTAGGGAGGCATCAACTGACAAGTTAAGTGAGTTGCCTAGGGTCACATGGCCAGAATATGTCAAGAGGTAGAAATTGAAACCAAATCTTCCTTGTTCCAAAATTGATTTTCTATCCAATCCATCACACTTCTCAACAATAATTGTCTAAATGAATTAAAATGACATGGTCCATGCTTTCAAGAAGATTGTTTTTTAATTCGAGGAACACATACATGAAGTAGCATGAAAAGCCGCTGTCAAAGGACTAAGATTCGTAGGACCATAGATTTAGAGAGAGGTGGATTATTTTAAGATAGCCTAGTCCTGAATTCCTTCTTTACAGATGAGGAAACAGTTCAAAAGAGGTGACGCAATTTGCCCAAAATCACCCAGAGAATAATCGTCTTCTGTATGATAGAAACAGATTTGCTTGTTTATCTGACCTAAAATAATACACGTACAAACATGCAACATATTTTGAAGAATTAACATAAACAGCTTTGTTCCCTTTGTGGTTATAATTTTACAAAGATCTCAGAGCCCAAAATGAACAATTCATTTTTTGACTCATACCTTTACCCCCTTGTGTGACTAAATCAATGGCACTGACTCACTGATCCCATTATTACACCGGGATTCTAGAGCCATGTTGGACATAACCTGATTCTTTTTATGTGTTTTGTGGCAGTGCTTTAATGTGAACGTACGTCTCCCTTCTTACAACCATTGCAGATCATAGGCAATGCTTTCTTTTCTCCCTCTAAAATGCAGCAAATACTGTGAAACCAAAATTTACTGATTTTTTTCTCATTTTTTAGGAGCTCTCATGAGCTCCTAAAGGTAAAACAGTTCTTGCTTAATTTACTTAAAGTTACTTTTAACCTCTCTGTTTCATATCGCAGCAGGAAATAAAGTAATAGCAATATTTTGCTTTCCACTTGGCATAAGTAAAACTTATCATGAACACATTTGCATTTTATATCTTATCATTTTTATTGCAACCTATATTACATTTTTCTGTCTTCTTACATCTACTTTTTCTGACTCTCAGTTCTTCTTTTCCTCAAGGAGAGGTGATTTTAAGTAGCAAGTCCAGTCACTCAGGTTTGCAACCTCAGGGTCATTATCTAATCCTTACTTTCCCTTACTTCTCTTACTTAATTTCCATAATCATTTTGGAGCTCTTCCACAGACTGCAACCAATTCATACCCCGTGTTTCCCCGATAATAAGACACTGTCTTATTAATTTTTTTGGACAGAAAAACACCAGAGGGCTTATTTTCAGGGGGGGCTTATTTTAATGAACATTGACAGCAATTTTAATAAACAGGTAAATGTGAACAAAAAAAATGTACCTTTATTCAATAATGATCATGTCATCTTCTTCAACAACATCGTCATAAGTGTCCATACCCTGAATTCCGTCCTGTATGTCTTGCGCCTCCATTTCCTTCAGAAGAAGTGGACCCAATCTGTCATGTCCATTCCTTTAAATGAATATGTCTTGTCCAGGTAACCTGCTCGTAGTGCCTTGGCGACACAGCTGTCAGTAATTTTATCCCATGACTTCTTCACCCAAGTCACGACTTCTTGCAGACAGGGCTTCACAAAGTTTCCACGCTGATTTCTTTCCATTCTATTTTCAATGTAGTCATTGACTTCCATGCGCAAATGGTCCTTGAATGGCTTGTTTATTGCAATATCAAGGGTCTGGAGATAGGCAGTCATTCCTGCAGGAATCATTACTTGATCTATTCTTCTCTCTGCAAGGAAGTTCTTCATTTCTTTAGCGCAGTGAGTGCTGGCTGAATCCCAGACTATCAGACCTCTTTGGTTACCTCGCATAACAAATGGCAGCATTAAATCAACCCACTTTCTTATAACGGCTTGTGTACACCAGGCTTTTTCAGTTTCAAAAACGTAAATGCCAGATACACGTTCAATCTTATCTTTCTTGCCCTTACTGATGATTAGAGGTGTGGCTTTCTTTCCATCCAAACGAATTGCCAAAACACAGGTGACCCGTGCACTTTCATAGCCAGTGGTGGGAATGTAGATTGATGTTGCACCCCTGTGATGAATTGTTGTTTGAGATCCTTGTCCCATAAACACTGCAGTTTCATCCATAGTAATCATATTGCAGGTTTGGTACTTGGAAATGTCGATCCTATCAATAAAGGACTTGAATGCAAGTGCACGTTTAATAACTTCAGCATCTTCCAGCTTAAACAGTGTTGTTGATCTTCTTAGGGACAGTTCATACTGTTGAAGGAAACCGTCCAACCAGTGTTGTGATGCTTTGAATCTTTCTGAGACCATTTCAAACTCTGGTGCCATTGAAAGGGCAAATACTTGAATATCAGCCCTGCGCACAACCAAGGCCTTTGCTCTCCTGTCAGCAATCCATTCACCAATGAGGATCTCCAAGTCAGGATATAAGGGCTGCCGACCTGATCCAGACCTGAGCTTTTTCCCTTTTCCCTCATCCACCTGTTGATTGAGGTTATTATAATCTGCTCTCCATTTTCTGACCATTCGAAGATCCAAAAGTTTTTCTTTACAGAAAACTGCAAGATTCTTGCCATGTGACTCCTCTACAATTGCTTTCTTATACTCAACAGTATACGGTAGCTCTTCCTTTTTGTACTCATGTCTGGGGGTCAAAACAGACAGAATAATAAAATTATGACCATCAGTCCTTCTTTTCACTCCATCATGCCCCCTGAGGTCTTCTTTTTTCTTCCATCATGCCCTTTTTATCCTCCATCATGCCCCCTCACTCCCGCTTACATACCGGGTTTTTATGTTGTCCTGCCTCAGCTCTCCTCCACGGCACTGCTGTCAATGGTGCCAGCAAGCAAATCACTGGGGAAGAACAGGATGACGCGCTCACTGCTGCAGCTCTGATTGGATGCAGCTCGGAGCGTGGCGTGCGTTTCACGGGGGGGGGGGGACGGTGTATACAGAGGGTACCGTAATGTAGCGTGTAGCGCAGGGGATCACCTTCACTACAGTAGCAATCTCAATAGGGCTTATTTTCGGGGGAGGGCTTATTTTAGAGGAATCTTACACAGTAAGGGGAGGGCTTATTTTCGGGATAGGTCTTATTATCAGGGAAACATGGTATTTTTCTTGGAGGCTTTGGATATAGGAACTTGTCTTCTGATTGTATGTTTTGATCTTCCTTGTCACCAAAGTAAGATTCTATAGTCTGAGGTTTTTTATTTTTATGTTTTTTTCATTTTCCCAGCCAATTACTTGACTTTTTAGCTCTTTGCTGAGGTAGGACTGTGCTTGGATGGTATACTGCCCCAAGCGTCAGGAGTTATGTGTAGCTGTTTTTAGAGATATTTTTAGGGACCTGTAAATGTTCAGTTCTTCCAAGGTGGTATGATCTGAGGAGAACTGCTTACTTCTCTCCTGTCCTGTGCTCTTGTCTGTGAGCACTCTTTTCTGACTTGGAACTGTGAGGAGGATTCTCTTTCCACTGCCGCCATAACCTCCACCACACCAGGAGTTCTCCTTCTTGCCCCAGGACTGCAACCCAGATCTAAGCAAGGGCAAAGCAACAGAATGCTACCTCAGTGCCAGCAAAGAGATCCCTGCAATCCCCCTCTGATCAGCCTCTTGATTCCCCCCCCCCATCTATGGACCAAGAGGTCCTGAAGCAGCCACTGCCACTGCTACCACTGCTGCCCACCACCACAGCTATTGCCACTGTGGGGCTGGGGCCAGAGCACACTCTTCTCTCACCCAAGTCCAACAGACCTTTCCTATTGACCTTCTAAGTTGTCTTTGGCATTTGTGGGTTAAGAAGTCTGGAAACTGTCATAGCTGCCAGTGATTCAGTCTCTGAGGCCTGTTCCAGCCCCGTCTGTGCCAGTGTAGCCCACACTGGACTGCATTTTTCTCTCAGACTGGTGCCACAGAGCCTTTCTGTCAACCTTTCAGGTTGTCTTGGGTTGGAAATTTGTTTCATTTTGTTATTTTGTGGGTTCTGCTGCTCTAGAATTTGTTTAGAGACATTTTACAGGGATTTGGGGGAGAGGTCAAGCAAGTCCCTGCTTTTACTCTGCCATCTTGGCTCCCCTTACTCTCCCTCAACCTTGTAGACCAATCAAATTATAAGGCAGGTAGGTAATACAGTAGATAGAACATCAGACATAAAGTGAAGAAGACATGGGTTCAAATCCCACTTCAGACAATTACTAACTGCATGACCCTAAGCAAGTGACTTAACCTCTGTCTGCTTCAGTTTCCTCATTTCTAAAATGGAAATAATATCACTTGCCTGCCAGTGTAACTGTAAGAATAAAATGAGTTTTATAAAGCTCTTTGCAAAACCAAAGTGATACATAAATGCTTACTATTATTAGCTATTATTATTATTTGTTGCCAAGTGTTGCCCCTTGTATTTCCACTATGTCTCTCACATATCCACTTTACTCTATTCTAACATCCACCACCCTAATTCATGCCCTCATCAGTTTTCACTTAGACTGCTGCAATAATTTCCTAATCAGGCTCCTTGCCTCTAGTCTCTCCTCTTTTCAATGCATTCTCCACTTTGTTATTCAATTGTTTCAGCCATATCTGATTCTTTGTGACCCAATTTGGGATTTTCTTGGCAGAGATACTAGAGTGGTTTGCCATTTCCTTCTCCAGCTCATTTTACAGATAAGAAAACTGAGGCAAAGAGGGTTAAGTGACTTGCCCAAGGTCACATAGTAAGTATCTAAGGATGCATTTGAACTCATGTCTTCCTGATTCCAGGCCTAGTGTTCTATCCAGTGTGCCACCTAGCTGCCTAGCATCCTCCATATCTGTTGCCATATTTGTACTCTTATAGTTCAGAGCTGACCATGCCACTCCCCTTCCCAAAAGGTTTCAGTGTTTCTCTGCTTCCTTTAAGATAAAATGGGGGGCAGAGTCAAGATGGCGTAGTAGAAGCAGGATTCCCACCCCGCCCCCCTGCTGCTCCAGCTTCTACCTTACCCAATTCATGTAAAAAGGGGACTCTAAACAAACTTTGCAGCAGCAGAATGCACAAAACGACACAGAGAAGCTAACCTCCTGCTGAGGATTGCTCAGCAGGCTGGCAGGAATCCAGAGGAGTGCTCTGGGAGCCCAGTCCAGCCCCACACCAAGGCTTTAGCCCCAGGGCAGGCCTGACCAACCACCTGCCTGAGGGACTCCAGATCAGCAGCAGCTGTGGCCTTTTCCAGATTTATCAACACATAGATGCAAAGGACAAAGTGAGAGGTCAGTGCAGTCTGGACTTTGGGACCCAGTAAGTGGGAGTGCATGGCTTTTGCCCCCGGGGCAAGAAGCCTCTGAGATGCTGACACGGCCAGCCAGTGCCTCGGGGCAGCCAAACAAATGAAAGAATAGAAGGCAATATGAAATATCTCATGGGAAAAACCAATGGCCTGGAAAATAGATCCAGGAGAGATAATTTAAAAATTATTGGACTACCTGAGAGCCATGATCAAAGTAAGAACCTAGAAATCATCCTCCAGGAAGTTCTCAAAGAAAACTGCCCTGATGTGTTAGAGCCAGAGGGCAAAATAGAGCTTGAAAGAATCCACCAATCACCTCCTGAAAAAGTTACCAAAAAGAAAACTCCTAGGAATATTATAACCAGGTTCTGGAATTCCCAGATTAAGGAGAGAATATTACAAGCAGCCAGGAAGAAACAATTTGAATATTGTGGAAACACAATCAGTATAACCCAGGATCTGGCAGCTTCTACACCGAGGGACTGAAGGGCTTGGAATATGATATTTCGGAGGTCAAAGAAGCTGGGATTAAAACCAAGAGTCACCTACCCAGCAAAACTGAGTATCATGTTTCAGGGGGAAAATATGGTCATTCAGTGGAATAGAGGACTTTCAAGCATTCTTGCTGAAAAAACCAGAGTTGAATAGAAAATTTGACATTCAGATATAAGAAGCAAGAGAAACATAAAAAGGTAAACAGGGAAAAGAAATCATAAGGAACTTATCAAAGTTGAACTATTAACTTTCCTACATGGAAAAACAATAATTGTAACTTGTGAAACTTTTTCTCAGTAGTTGAAGGGAATATATATATATATATATATATATATATATATATATATATATATATATGTCTATATATGAGGGTATATGGGCCTATGAATACATATGTAAATGTGTGTATATATGTTTACAGGTATACATAGATAGAGGGCACAGGGCCAATTTAACAGGAAGGGATGATACTTAAAAGGTGAAATTAAGAGGTGAGAGAGGAATATAATCAGAAGAGATGGGGAGAGACAGAATGGGGTAAACTATCTCATATAGAAGAGGCAAGGGAAAATGGTTACAATGGAGGGGAAGAATAGGAAGGCAAAAGGGAATGGGCCAACCTTATTCCCATTGAATTTGGCTTGAGGAGGGAATGAAATACACACTAAATAGGGTATCTCACCTCAGAGAAGGGGGGAAGGGGATGAGAGGGGGGATGATGGAAGGGAGGGCAGGCTGGGGGGGGGAGGGAAGTTGGAAGCACCCACTTTTAAAAAGGGATGGGATAAAAGTAGAGAATAGAACAAGTGGGAGGTAGGACAGGTGGGAAGGAATTATAGTCAGTCTTTTACAATATATCTACTATGTTATTGTTTTGCATTAGCCACACATCTACAACCTATACTGAACTGCTTATCTTCCCAGTAAGTGTGGGTAACAAGGGAGGAAGGGAATGAATCTGGAATTCAAAGTTTTAAAATCAAATATTTAAATATATATGTACTGTTATTAATACTATTTTACATGTAATTGGGAAATAAGATATACAGGCACTGGGGCATAGAGATCCACTGGAAAAGTTGAAAGGGGTATAGGAGAAAATATGGGAGAGAGCAGATTGGAGGATATCCTGTGGGCCTGCTATTTTGGGGCAGTAGGTAGGGGAAAAAGGGGGAGAAAATTTGTAACTCAAAATCTGGCAGAAATGAATGATATAAATCAGAAGTTAATAAAGCATTTGAAAAATAAAAAAATTTTAAAAAAATATAAAATGCAATCTGTTTGGCATTTAAAGTGCTTTATCTTTACTATAAGCAAATTAGAAGACCATGTAAGAGTTGCCTGTCAGATCTATGGATAAGGGAAGAATTCAGGACCAGAGAAGATATAAAGAACATTGTAAAATATAAAATGGATAGTATTAATTATAAAAAATTAAAAAGTTATTGTGCAAACAAAACCAATGCAACTAAAATTAAAAGGAAAGCAGAAAACTCAGGGAGGGGGAGAGGATTCACAGCAGGTATCTCTGAAAAAAGCCTAATTTCTCAAATATATAGAGAACTGAGTCAAACTTATAAGAATACAAGTCATTCCCCAAATGATAAATGGTCACAGGACATGAACAGGGATTTTTAGATGAAGAAATCAAAGCTATCCATAATCATATTTTTAAAAATTCTCTAAATCAATATTGATCAGAGAAATTTAAATTAAACAATTCTGAGGTACCACCTCATACCCCTCAGATTGGCTAATATGACAAAAAAAAGGAAAATGAGAAATGTTGGAAGGTATATGGGAAAACTGGGACACTAATGTACTGTTAGTGGAGGTGTGAACTAATTCAACCATTCCGTAGAGCAATTTGGAACTATGTCTAAAGGGCTATAAAGCTGTGGATACCTTTGGTATAGCAATAGCAATACCAGGTCTCTATTCCAAAGAAACCCAGAAAAGGGGGGAAAGAAGCTATTTGTATGAAAAAATGCTTACATCAGTTCTTTCTGTAGTGACTAATAATTGGAAATTGAGGGGATATCCATCAATTAGAGAATGGCTAAAGAAGTTGTAGTACATGGTTGTAATAGAATATTATTATACTACAAGAAATGAGAAGCAGGATGATTTCAGAAAGACCTGGAAAGATTTACATGAACAGATACAAAGCAAAGTGAGCAGAACCAAGAGAACATTGTATATAGTAACCTCAATATTATATGATGAAGAACTATGAACTTCTGATTATTCTCAGCAATAAAATGATCCAAGACAATCCCAAAAGGAATCATGATGAAGAATGCTACTCACCTTCAGAGAAAGAACTGATGGAGTCTGAATGCAGAACAAAGCATACTATTTTTCACTGTTTTTTTCCTTTTCTTTCTTGCCTTCCTTGCTTCCTTGCTTCCTTCCTTCCTTCCTTTCTTCCTGTCTGCCTGCCTTCTTGCCTTCCTGCCTTCTTGGTTCTTTGAGTTTTTCTTGCACAAAATGACTAATATGGAAATGTTTTACATGATTGGTACACGTATAACCTATATTAAATTGCTTACCATCTCAAGGAAGGGGGAGGGAAGGGAAGAAGGGACAGAATTCAGAACTAAAATTTTTTTAAATAATGTTTAAAATTGTTTTTACATGTAATTGGGGAAAATAAAACATTATTTTTTAAAAAATAAATAGCAGCACAATGTTTAATAAACTCAAAAGATAAAAAATAAATTTACCCTTTGGCTCCAACTTCTTGTTCCAAACTTCCTCCCTGATTCCCAGTTCCTTTGCCCCACCTTCTTTGATTTCCTTCAACCACTCTATATTCCAGCCAAACTGTCCTGCTTGCTGTACTCTGCAACATTCCAGTTCTCACCATCATGCTTTTGAACAAGCTGTGCCCTATTCAAGGAAAACTCTCCCTTCTCACTTCCACTTCTTATGATCCCAAGTTCTAGTCAGGGCCCCAACTAAAGTGTTCCTTTCTATGAGGCCTGTCCTGATTCTCCCAGTTGTCAATTCTTCAGAGTACCTCACTTGTAACCAATATAGGGAATACACAGCCTCAGTTGTAAGGAATAATGCTAAGAATATTCATGTAAGGGATGACACCCCTGATGGTACTCCATGTGACTCCATGGTAGCATTTGCCTCAGTGGGATGTGTGTGTATATTTGTTTGGTTATATAATTATGATAGCTACGTGTTATGGTCTCTTGTTTATGGGAAACTTGTGTTTGCCTGGAGTAAATGATTATTATATATCTCTCTTGTTTGTAGGAAATCCAAACAAAATCAGTCTCTACTCCTTCCTCCATACATCTGCAACATACAGTTCAGGCTGAAGCAGGGATGATGTCTCTCATCTCTTTTAACTAGGGAACAAAAAATCTTCTGAAAACTCCAAGTTACTGCCATGATTAATCACATTTGACTAGGAATTGGCAACCACCTGATTTCCTTTTATATCAGGGGGAGCAGATTCATAAGTAATAACAATTATGGAAAACAACTGAGAGACATTATTTGTAAGGAAAATAGCTGTGTGAGTTTCCTGTAAGGAGCTTCTTTCCATTAGCTTCACCTCTAGGAAGGAGGTGATAGAAAAAAAATTGGCAGAAAAAAAATTGTCTACTATCTTAACAGATATGAGCTTTTAGCTATTCCCCATTTGAGGGGAGTAGGGTGCAGGCAAAGTTCCCTCCAATTGCTCTGCAGTCTCACAAGCATGTCCCCATCAATTCTTAGCTGGATGGAAAGGTCACTAGTTAGCTTCTGACTCCAGAACTCAAGGAGTTCTGGAGGAAAGGGAAACTAGGAAGCTAGCAATCAAAGATAAAATGCATGTCAGCTATACTTGCTTTCCTTCCTCCTTCCCTGCCTAAATGAAATGGAAGATCTTGTAGCTTCCTTTTCCCAGAAGTCTCCAGTGCCAAGATCAAAAAGATATCATTAAAATGGTCAATTCTGACATAGTCTGATCTCTATTTCCAGAGTCTGACATCACTATAGTAATGTTCTCCAAGAAAGAGTCTAGAAGCCAAGAGTTATATTCATGCTTCTCACCCACCATCATTCCAAATTAATGTGTATTTACTTTGTATATATTTCATATTTACTTATTCATGTTTAGTTTATGTGTTATATGTCCCCTCATTAGGATGTAAGCTCCTTGAGGGCAGGGACTCTTCAGGTTTTTTCTTTGCAACGCCAACACCAAGCATAATATCAATACATAATGGTCACTTAACAAATGGCTTTGTGATGGAGTTGAATGCCCATACTCTTCTCCTCATGGAACTTTATCTGTGAGGAAATAAGTGTGAGAACACTGCAAATGAATGGCAGTATATGATTCCCTCTCACTTTGTTGGGCTATAGTTCTCTAAATGGGAAAATAATGTTGTATTATTTCCAAAGGCCTAGTTTATCTTGTCCTTGAACTATATTTTTTTTCTTACTTCTCTGAAGAGCATAATTTTTAACAATGCAACCTCAAATGAGAAAGTAGATCCCATTACCCATTTGAGGTGAGTAACATAAATAGTGAAACAAAGATAAATCACTCACTTAGGAGAAAAAAAAAACTCTGATCCTTCCAAAAAATATCAAATTGGGCTCCAAATATGTTTTCTCCTACCTCAATTAAAATTAACTGCATAATTTCAAGGCATCAATTTTGCTTCTTTGACAAGGTCACTGGATATCTGAAAAGTCTAGAGGGTGAGCAATTGGCCGGCTTTGAAAGATATTGTACCTCCATTGCTTACTTAGCTTCAATGCGCCCATATGCCAGTGATACAGAAACTTGGGATTTAACGAGACTAGTTCAGACACCAGCTGAGTTTACATGACACTAACCATCTGGGTAAAACTGAAACATGAATTAAAAAGTCCAGGTTTTTTGTGAGTAGCATAAAACATCTGGGCATTTGGAATCATCCCAATTTCAAATGTCCAGATGAAAACTGAAAGAGCTCATTCTATAGTATGGGTGTTTCCAAATACCCAGATGTTTGGTTTCATTTAGATGAGGTCAAATGAAACCAGGGCCCATAACTAGACTTGAATGGCTTTAGGGGAAAGAAAATGAAGGAGATTCATTTTTCCATTCCATGGACTCTTTTCCAATGTTCTATCCAAGAGAGAAAAACAATAATATTAAATAGCCAACACTTCAAATATCTGTGATTTCATAAGCATAGGTACTCCCTCTGCTAACACAATTCACAGCTCCTCTGTGACTTAGGAGATAGTCTTCTGGAGTTGCTGTGACTGAAATTTTCATCACCCTCTGATGATGAAACTCTCTGAATTAAATTATGGTGGTCCTCAGACAACTGTCTGGTTCTATATTTGAAGCTTTTCCAGCTTGCTAAAATATGTCAAAATTTATGTTCAATTGATATAGCCTATGAAAACCCCAAAATATTTTTATATTCTGATAAACAAGTTTTTAACAAATAAATGAGAGCAGGGAATTTTTTTTTGGCCTTTCTTACATCCTCAGAATCTAGTAAAACATTTAGCACAGAGTGCTATTAAGCATATTTAATTATGCATATTTAGTTTGTGTGTTGTATGTCCCTCATTAGGAAGTAAGCTCCTTGAGGGCAGGGATGCCTCAGGTTTTCTTTGCAACTCCAACACCTGGCATAATATCAATACCTAATGGTTAATGTAATAAGTGCTGTTGTTGTTGACAAACATCATCATCATCATGACTGTTATGGTATTAATATTTAGGTGAAAATATAGATGATATGCTTATCATATTTAAGATGATATGAGAGACAGTTAGCTTATTAGATGGCATTATTAGTATCCAAAAAGATTCTGGTAGGTTGGAACAGTAGGCTGAATTTATGTGAAATTTTAAAGAGACTAAAGAGTTCTACAGTTGGGTTAAAAATCAAGTAGGGAGAGATGGTTAGATAATATGATTAGATAACAGTTCATATAAGAATATATGGGGGTGTTAGTAGATTAGCAATGAAAATTCGGAAGTATCAAGGCAAGGACTATTTTAACTTTTTCTTTGTACCCTGGCACTTAGCACAGTTAAGAACACATTGTAAACATCTAATCAATGTTTGTTAATCAATTGATTGATTCAGGTACATTAGAAGAAAGAACTGTTTAATATGAGTGAGGTTATTAGATTTCTACTGTGTTCTGCCTCTGTCAGATTGCATAGGTTCATTTTAATTTTTAATACATTTTAAATTTTAATATTATTAATATATTTTGTCTTTATATCACTTTCATTTTTGATTGTATCTCTCCTTTCTTCTCCCCCACCCCAGGAGCATCCTCTATGACACAGAAAAAAAGAACAGAAAGAAAAAAGGTAGCTGAGTAAAACCAAACAACATATTACCTAATCTGAGAGTATTCTATATCCATAGTTTCCCACTTCTTTCTTTTTTCTTTGTGGAGAGGGAAATGCAGAATAATTGGGGTTAATGACTTACCCAAGGTTACATGGTTAGTAAGTGCTAAGTGTCGGAGGCCAGATTTGAACTCTGGTCCTCCTGACTCCAGAGCCGGTACTCTATTCACTGCGCCACCACCTAGCCACCTCTATAATTCCCCACTTTTTTTTTTAATAAGCGATTGGGGCTAAGTAACTTGCTCAAGGTTACACAGCCAGTTATTTTGTGTGGATGTTAAGTATCTGAGGCCAGAACCGATCCCAGGTCTCCCCACTCTGGGGCCGGCGCTCTTACTCACTGCGCCACCTGGCTGCCTCCCCCCTTTTTTTTTAAATAGATCTTTTTTTTCTTTTTTTTTTTCTTTTTGGAGGGCAATTTGGTTTAAGTAACTTGTCCAAGGTCACAAGGCTAGGTTTTTTCTTTGTGTGTGTTAAGTGTCTGAGGCCAGATCTGAACTCAGGTCCTCCTGCTCCACCACCAGCACTCTACTCACTGCACTAGCCACCCTAATTCCCCACTTCTGCAAAGAAAGGAGAAAGGTACATTTTTTCATCTCTTCTTAGGGGACAAGTTTAGACATTGTAGTTACACAGTTTTCAGTTTTTGGTGTTGTGTGGTTTCCATTTGTATTGTAGTAGCACAGTGCTTGTAACTTAGTAGGTGCTTAATAAATGATTATTGATTAATAGTAGTCATTACATATATTCTCTTACAGATTCTTCTTACTTCACTGCATCAGTTCATGTAAATCTTCCTCTGCCTCTCTGAATTCTTCATTTCTTATGCTGCACTAGAATCTCACTACAATTTCATGACTTAAACTTTGTTTACAATTCTTTGCTACTGCAAAAGAGCTCTTATGAATACTTCAATGTATCTGGGATCTTTCTTTGTGTCTTTTAACCTCCTTGGAGAACATATCTTGCAGTGGCATCTCTCAGTCAAATGGTATGAACATTTTGGTCACATAATTTAATCCCAATTCCAAATTACTTTGTACTATGGTTAAACCAATTCACAGGTCCACCAAAAATATATTGGGGTTTGTGTGTGTGTGTGTGTGTGTGTATCGTTCCACATTCCCCAACATTGACTATTTCCATTTTTCATCATGTTTGATAATTTAGAAGGTGTATGGGGAAACTCAGAGTTGTTCTTGTAATGCCAAGCAAAGGCAACTTCCAAGGTTCAAAATACCAGCATAGCAGCCCTCCATTTTATTCAGTGACAAATGAAGAACAGAGAAAATCAAAATACAGTATTCACCGAGTGCAATTTAATAATTTGAAGTACATTCATTTAGTCAATTCCAAAGACCCTCTTCTCAAATGGAGATTAGTCTCCAATCATAAACAAAGTACATTCATTTGATCAGTCACAGAGCACAAAAAAGTCAAAATTTTCCCACCCCTGGATCACAACTGAATTACAATTATCATCAGTTAATGTCAAGCATCTTCTCAAAAGGGCAGTAGAGAGCACAAAGGCCATCTACCCCTGAGTTACAACCAGGTTAAGATCATTTAATACCCAAAGAGAGGTCTTTTCTTCATCTTGACCCGAGGCAAGTTCTCAGCGATCTCTGTTCCTGGGGAGACAAAGCTTAACAAGGCCACAAGATACATTGGCAGTGTCCTCATTAATTCATTCTCTATCTGTAGAATAGTCCTGGGATCCCTGAAAACATTAGCAAGACCCTCTTCCAGGATTTCTGTAAACATAAAGAAAAATCTGTACTAGATTTTTAGATGTACTAAGACATACTAGAAAATCCTTCCTCAGGGCTTCTGAACCAATAGCAAGGCTCCAGGTCCTCTGCAACAACAGCGCTGTTCTTCACCAGCAGACAAACCTGGCAAAACAACATCAAAACAAAGTGCCGGCATCACAGCCATGTCTCCTCAGTCCTTGGCAGCTCCAGGTGGCAGCTCTCAAAAGTCCTGGGCAACTTGAACTGGCCCTTAGCAATCTTCTCTCTGGCTCCACAATGCTGCTTCCAAAAATTCTTCTGCCTGTCTTCCTCTGCTTGTGCCTCTCCAAATCCACAGCACCAGCTCCTCCCAGTTCAGCCCTCTCTTTTCACGTCGACAAGTCTATCCCACAAGTGGGATTCACGAGCTCTGGGTTTTAACACTCAACCAGAAAACCAAGCCAATACAGGGGGATCTTTAAATTTCATTACTATTACAATTCTGAGCTGCATTTATCCTATTACTAGTCATTTAGAACAATCTTCCACATGATTATTAATAGTTTGTTATTCTGTTGAAAAGCATTTGTAGAAAATAAAAATAAATAAAAATTTTAAATAAGTTTTTAAAAACCACTTGTAGATGACTCATTTATATACCTATGTATTCATAAACTGATTTGTCTCCAGAGGCTGACCAAGATGATGCATGGGTTTTAACATCTTTTCCAACAAGGATCAATGAAAGGAACTGGGGTATTTTGCTAGAAGAAGACAGGACTTTAATTAGGGATAGTTTAGCTATTTCTAAAAATGTGAAAAGTTGTCATGTAGAAGAAAGATAAGGTTTCTTCATCTTGATTGATCCCTGAAAATGGAAATAAGAGGCATGTGTGTAAATTGCAAGAGAGGCAATTTCAATTCTATATAAGGATCAAATTTTTGTAAACAATTACAAGTGTAGTTTTGACATCCTGGGATGTCTTCATGAAGAAGAGGATGAGTAAGTACTTAGCAGTCTTATAGAATACATTCCTGTTTTGGGGATGAATTAGCCTGGATGATTTCTAAAGTCTCTTTAAACTTAGATTTTGTGATTTTAAAAAAACTGTGAAAAACTATACCTTTTACTTTACCTACTCCTTCTAGAAGGATCTCGCTAAGTCAACAAATCAACAAGAATTTAAATGCCTCCTAAAGTCCCGAGGATACAAAGAAAGGCAAAAAATAGTGTTTGCTCTCAAAGGATTCACTATATAATTAGGGAAATAACCTAGAAACTATTAAGCAAGCCCCCCCACACACACTTGTGATAAACTAGAGATAGTCACATAGGGAAAGCACCACCGTTAAGAGGGAATCAGGAAAGGTTCTCGGAAGAAACTGAGATTTGAATGAAGACAGGAAAATCAGGGGGCAGAGTTGAAGACAGCGAGAGCTCTAGGCATGGAAGAGAAACTGGTGGAGAGTTAAGAAAACGATTGTCCACCCTACAATCGCGACAAACTCATGCACGTACAACTAAAGCGGAAATGCCATTCATCAATTTTTCTCCGTAGGACTCATATAGTGATATATAATTTTTATGATAAATAGAACTTCTGGTCTGGGATGTGTCCAGTATTCATGATCAACTCCCCACTTGGGGAAAGAAGAAAGAAAAAAACATAAAAATCCACCTTCCATCACATGTCTTTTTCCTCTCTTGCCCATTTGGGAGTACCTAGTTCAAGATATTAAAGCAGTCATTCTTGATAGTCTTCCAACAACTCAGGTCAGAGGCAAATGTGCACAGTCGCTTTTGATCAAGCCAGATGGACTCTATTCCTGAGAGGAGTTTATCATTTTTATTTTCAGTTAGGACCCCTAGGAATCCAGAAGGCCTGGCAGCAAATAAGCAATTAGTGTTCACATTTCTACTCAGGTGCTTTCCCATACACCAGAGAAATTACAGTGATGTGGAGCTCAAGAGCCAGATGGAATTTTATTTTATTTCACTAGGCTGGTAGCTCGATTTGTTGTTGTTGTTTTGCTTTGTTTTGTTACTTTGTGGTTACATTTAAAATTTTCAATATTGGTCTCTTTTGTGGGATGTAATGGATACAGACCTGGCTTCAAACTCTGAAAGACATGAGTTCTAATCCTCCTCCACTGCATACTAGTTGTGTGAGTTTGGACATGTCACAACCTCTAAACGGTTCAGATAAGGCTCTAAGACTATAAATTACATAACACTTGTTGATCTTTATTGATAGAGGGAGTTTCCCCACCTGGACAGTTATTGTCATAGGGTTGGCTTCCTATCAAGCTATCAATAAAATCATAGTTCCAATTCCTAACCCTAATTTTTCTTCTTAGTTCTTTGGAGAATATATTTATTTTGGTCAAAGCAGGTGATGATTTTTTTTATTGTTAAAATTTGGGGGAGGAGTAAGGGGTCTGTGTGGATATATGTATGTGTGGATGGCAACTAGGCAAGACAAACTTTAAAAGCTTTATAAAACTGGCAAAAGAGGAGAATTAAAGGGATGAGGAAGAGGTGGTGCTAGGAC
Organism: Petaurus breviceps papuanus; assembly: GCF_028583685.1. NCBI lineage: Eukaryota > Metazoa > Chordata > Mammalia > Diprotodontia > Petauridae > Petaurus > Petaurus breviceps. The sequence continues at coordinate 5,005,774 of NW_027187335.1, read as the reverse complement.
ATAGTAAATTTTATACAGGCTAAGAAGTTCATCTAAGCAAGTGAGTGAGCCCCCTAGAATAAGATAATTGGACCATAGATTTCAAGTGGTAAAGGACCTGAAAGATAACCCAGTTTGTCATTCATTCTCCAGTTCATTTTACAGATAAAGAACCTGAGGCAAACAGGGTTAAATAACTTACCCAGGATCACACAGCTTGTAAGTGTCTGAGGGCAGAAATGAACTAACAAAGATGAGTCTTTGTGACTCCAGGCGCAGAACTCTATCTACCGTGCCACCTACTTGTCCTTCAACCTCATTTTACAGATATAGGAACTGAAATCCAGAAAGGTTAAGTGATTTGTCTGATCTAATACATATAGGAAGAAATTGAGAGTTCAATAGCTAGTCACCAACTTCCTTAGAAGTAGAAGGTTTCTGTACCAAAGTCCTTGGAGAAAAGAAAAGGATCACAAGAAAGCTGTCATGCAACTGAAGGACTAAAACCATGTTATGGGCAGTATAGGGGTATTAAGAAATGTGAACTTTGTCAATCTTACCATTGTTACAAGTTGTTTAATGGCATATGTCTCATATGAAGGAATATTTTTCCCCCTAAGTAGCATCTCATCTCAATATATTTTTACCTTCTGGGTTATATCTAATTATCTCAGGAGTTATTTGAATGTTTTTTGTTGTTGTGTTTGTTTGTGGGCTTCCATGAGTCTTCTTCATCTATCACAGTTATTGCTTGCATTTCTCTTAGTGTTATTTGTAGCCTAAGGGGATCAATCATAAATTGGTACTAGACTTATAATTTCATCGATATAGGTAATTATATTACAATGAACAGCAAGAAGATTTTGGCATTTTTATGAAAAGGGAAAAGTTAAGGGCACCTCTCTCAATATCCATACTGTATTTTGAGTGCTTTTCTGGCTATTTGGGAGGTAGATATCTTGTCACTAATGAGGTGAAGTGTAGGTAGTACTAATACCTAAACTTAATAGTAGAGATTTCCTTGGAGTCTCACTCCAAGGTAGGGGAATGAGACAGAGAGAGAGAAATTATCCTCTAGGACCTGATGACAAGGTCAAATCTTGTGAAGGCAGAGCCTTTGAGAAGTCTAGGATCAAAGATAAGACAGTTAAAGAACCTTAAAATACTATATAAATGCCATTGAGTATTAATTATATACTTGATAAGATATAAGGTAAACAGTTTTTGAACAAACTTTTGAAGCAATATTCTCAGTTTCTCTTTTCACCCTATCTCTGCTACCTTATCTTCTCTCATTAACCTCTTATTCCTTGCTTTAGTCACCCTTCTAGTTCCTCCCTTGTCTATTCATCCCACCTCCTTGTAGTGTCTGTCCTTTATTTTTGAAGAAGACTGTGGCCTCAAAGAAATGAAAACATGACTTGCAGTTAATTTTTATTTGAGTGAGAGAGGGCTGTGCAAAGTCGTCAGCTTCACTTTTTCCTCCAGAGTCATCTGGATCATGTGACTAGATATTCAACAGTATGACTGGAGATGACCCAGGATGCAATGAGAACACTGGCTCTTTTAGGCTAAGGCCTTTACAGGTTCTCAATTTGAGTGAGGTAACACCCATTCAGTGAATAGACCTCTTTAAGAAGTGAGCAGGGAGGGAGGGCCAATATGGCAGAGAAGAAGCAGGAAAGTCCTTGAGCTCCCATCACAACCACTTCCAAAACCTGTAAAGTATGACTCTAAACAAATATTAGAGCTACAGAACCCATAAAGTGACAGAGAGAAACAAATCTCCTGCTGAAGCCAGCCTGTCAGGCCAACAGGAAGGGTCTATTACACTGAGCTGGGAGCCAGGCACAGTTCCGCATGAACCACACCATGCCTGGGGTGACCGCGACCAGTGTCCCAGACTGGCCCAAGCAGATTTCAGGAGAGTGAATCTGGCAGCTGTGGCAGTTTCCAGACGTCTCAACCCATAAACATCAAACAGAAAGTAAAAGGTCAGTGGGGAACTTTGTTGGAATTGGGTGACTGAAGAGCATGGTCCTGCCCCTGGCCCTGGCGTGAGAGGTGGTAGATGCATGGCAGCTGCAGCTGCTGCCATGTGGCTGCTTCCAGAGCTCCTGGCCTGCAGATCTTAGGAGGACCAAGTAACCATTCAAAAGGTAATTGCTCTTGCTTTGACCTGCTTGGATCTGGATTATGGTCCTGGGGTGTGTGGCCAGTGTGCCAGAACTTGTGGTGGCTGTAGAGAGAGCACCCTCCTCAGAACTCTGACAACATTTGTGAAACAACAGCGATTTGGGACAAAGCTCTCCACTCTAGAAGCAGAATTCTACTATGGCAAAGAGCTCAAAAGTCAAATAACTGGCTGGCAAGATGAACAAACAGAGGAAGCACAATCAGACCATAGAATCCTTTTTTGGGGACAAAAAGGATCAAAACATGAAACCAGAACAAGTCAACAAGGGCAAAACTCCTGCATCAAAAGCTTCCAAGAAAAATATGAATTTGTTACAGGCTATGGAGGAGCTCAAGAAGGATTTTGAAAATCAAGTAAGAGAAGTGAAGGAAAAATTGGGAAGAGAAATTAGAATTATGCAAGAAAATAATGAAAAGCAAGTCAATAGCCTACTAAAGGAGAGCCCCCTCAAAAATACTGAAGGCCCAAAAAGCCAATGAGGAGAAGAATGCCTTAAAAAGTTGAATTTGCCAGATGAAAATGGAATTTCAAAAACTCACTGAAGAGAATAATTCCTTCAAAATTAGGTTGGAGCAAATGGAAGCTAATGATTTTATGAGAAATTAAGATATTATAAAACAGATTCAAACAAATGAAAAAATAGAAGGCAATGTGAAATATCTCATTGAAAAAACCAATGACCTGGAAAATTGATCCAGGAGAGACAATTTAAAAATTATTGGACTACCTGAGAGCCATCATCAAAAAAAGAACCTAGAAATCATCCTTTAAGAAATTCTCAAGGAAAATTGCCCTGATATTCTAGAGCCAGAGGGCAAAATAAACATTGAAAGAATTTACCGGTTGCCTCTTGAAAAAGATCCCCAAAAGAAAACTCCTAGGAATATTATAGCCAAATTCCAGAGTTCCCAGGTCAAGGAGAAAATACTACAAGCAGTCAGGAAGAAACAATTTGAATATTGTGGAAAAACAATCAGGATAACACAAGGCCTAGCAGCTTCTACATCAAGGGATTGAAGGACTTGGAATATGATATTCCAGAGGTCAAAGGAGCTAGGATTAAAACCAAGAATCACCTACCCAGCAAAACTGAGTATAAGCTTCAGGGGAAATATGGTCATTCAATGAAATAGAGAATTTTCAAGCATTCTTGATGAAAAAAAACAAAGCTGAACAGAAAATTTGACTTTCAAATATGAGAAGCATGAGAAGGTAAAAAGGAAAAAGAAATCATAAGGAACTTATTAAAGTTGAACTATTTACATTCCTACATGGAAAAATGGTAATTGTAACTCATGAGACTTTTCTCGGTATAAGGATAATTGAAGGGAATACATGTGTGTGTGTATACATACATATATATGTTTATATAGGAGGGTGTATGTGTGTATAAATACATATGTGAGTGTGTGGATACATGTGTATGTGTATACATAGACAGAGGGCACAGCATCAAGTTGAATAGGAAGGGATGATATCTAAAAAATAAAATTAAGAAGTGAGAGAGGAATATTATGAGGAAAGGAGATAGGGAGAGACAGAATAGGGTAAATTATCTCATATAAAAGAGGCTAGAGAAAACTGTTACAATGGAGGGGAAGAGAAGGAAGGTGAAAGGGAATGGGTCAGCCTTACTCTCCCTGAATTTGGCTTAAGGAGGGAATAACATACACACTCAATTGGGATTCTTATACTACAGGAAAGTAGGGGGGAAGAGGATGAGAGGGGATGATAGAAGGGAGGGAAGATTGGGGGAGAGGGTAGTTAGAAGCACACACTTTTGAAAAGGAACAGGGTCAAAGTAGAAAATAGAATAAGTGGGGGGTGGGATAGGATGGAGGGAATTATAGTTAGTCTTTCACAATATATCTACTGTGGAAATGTTTTGTGTAGCTACACATGTACAATCTATATTTAATTGCTTATCTTCTCAGTAGGGGTGCATGAGGAGGGAAAAAGGGAAAGAATCTGGAAATCAAACTTTTAAAAACAAATGTTTAAAAAAATTGTTTTTTACATGCAACTGGGAAATAAGATACACAGATCCTGGGGTATAGAAATCCATCTTGGGGTGGCTAGGTGGCACAGTGAATAGAGCACCAGCCCTGGACTCAGGAGGACCTGAGTTCAAATCTGGCCTCAGACACTTGACACAATTACTAGCTGTGTGACTTTGGGCAAGTCTCAACCTCGATTGCCCTCCAAAAAAAGCAAAAAAGTAAAAATTAAAAAAAAATCCATCTTGCCTTACTAGAAAGTTAGAGGGGGTATGGGGGGGGATATAAGAGGGCAGATTGGGGGAAGTGGTATTCAATAAGCTCACTATTTTGAGGTGGGGGTAGGGGAAAGACAGGGAGAAAATTTGTAACACAAAATCTTGTGGAAATGAATGTTGATAACTAAAAATAAATTTTTAAATTTTTTTTAAAAAATAAATAAAATAAAAAAAGAAGTGAGTCAAGGTCTTTTAGTTAGAAAAAAAAATCAAGCTGGGAGGGGAAGACCCTCAGGATTGCTGTTCCAAAGTTACCATTGATATTCACTCTCTGACAGGAGGGCCCAAAATATAGCGATTAAGAGAATCTTGGGCAGAGACTTATTGTGGTCCAATCTATAAACCAATCACCCTTCTAAAAGTCCCTCCCTACCCAATTCACCAGTTTTCTCACCTCTCTAGAAGTTCAGAAGACTTTTCTTCAGATATACATGTTGTTTCCTCTTCAACCCAAATGAGAGTAGATTCTATTATTACCCAACCCTCTATCCCCACCTGCTTCCTTTATATTAGTTCTTCCTTTCATGACCTGTTTTCATGAGATAATTTCTTTTCCTACACAATTTTGCTTTTTAGAATCACTTCATCATACACAATTCAGCCCCAACCTCTCCTTCAAACTACTTTAGTAATGATAACAGTTTTTAAAATATTATTGCTAATAATAATGACTAATAATTATTAATACTAATAACATTTTCATATACCATAAGTAAATTTTGCCTTAATCATTGCCTATAATAGTCTTTAATGATTACCCTGTATTTCTTTTGAATTTTTTATATTGAATTTTTCAGTTCTGGTCTTTGAGTTCTGGTTGTTTTTTTTTTCAGTTCATCAAATGTTTTTTTTTTTTATTCAGTATTATACTCAACTTTGCTGAATAAGTTATTCTTGGACATAATGCCAGGCCTTTGCTCTTTGAAATATAATGTTCTAAGACCTATGGTCTTTTACTGTAGAAGCTGCTAGGTCTTGTGAAATCCTGATTGTTTTTCCACAGTATTTTAATTGTTTTTCCCTTGTTACTTGAAATATTTTCTTTTTAACCTGAGAATTTTGAAACTTGGCTATCACATTCCTGTAAGTTTTCTTCCTAGGATCTCTTTCAGGTGGTGATCAGTGGATTTTTTCTATTTCTACTTTATGTTCTTATTCTAGAAGAGAATAGATATACAATTTATAGCAACAAATAAAACTAATGATTTTGCATTTGACAAGTGTAAAAACTTAAGATTTTGGGATAAGAATTCATTATTTGGAAAAAAAATGTTGTGGAAAATCTTGAAAGCAATATGACAGAAACTGGGCTTAGACTAATAAATTACATAATTTACCAAGATAATATACAATATACAGCAAAAGCACTTTTATTTGCTGCTATAAATTGTATGTCTAAATATATATATATGTGTATATATACATGTATGTGTGTGTGTGTGTGTGTATATATATATATATACCTACTTGTATCTGATGGTAGTCATCTCTAGGACAAGGGGTGGGAGGGAAAGGGAAGGAAAAAAGAAAGGTACATGACAATTTTGTTGTATGTTTGAAAAGAAGAGCAAGTTGTGCATAGTAGATTTGCAGTTTCATTCACAATCATCTTTTTTATTGTACTATGTTATGGAAATGCTTGTTTTATTCCATAAATTAAAAATAAAAATTTAAAAATATTCTCCAACACAGCAAAACAAGCTTTTGAAACAATATTCTGGAGCAATATCTTGAACAAACACTGCAAATGGACAGTGAACTGGTCCTTGAATTGACTACATGGAGGATAATGAACTAGATTGCTTTCATGAAATTGCATTCCATTTTAATGGCCCCGAGCTTTCCTCCAATCTAAAGCAAAAGCTCATCTTTTTTAACATCAATATTTGTCCAGTGATCCAATATATCTTTGAATAATGTAATAGCACAGTCCCAAAGTATTAACATTGTAGGTCTCCCAAAGAACAATAGAAAGGATCATAATGGGTACAAGCAGACTGCAACATGTAGACAACAGAGAATTGCTTTGGAAAACATCATTAAACATATTACCAGAAAGATAATGCCCAGGAAAGAAGATGGGATGTTCTTATAATGATGGCAAGTGATGACTGATAGAAAATGTATGTACTCCATTGGTATACATAAAATGATAAGATATCTAAAAGGTGTCCTCCTGTACATTGGGTCAAACTCCTATGAAGGATCTAGAGACATGAATGCTAAAGATAAGAGGTAATAGATGAGTGTTTACCTCTACTTTTGGTTATATTCAAATATATAACTCCAGAAATGTGTTATATCAAACAATAATTACCATGATATAGTAAAAAAAAATTAAAAAACAAAAGTCAAAAGAAGAGAGTTCTATTATTGGTGTGATTCTAGGCCAGGAATTGCTCTTCTCTTTGCCTCATTTTCCCCTTCAGTAAAATAGAACTTAGAATGGGGTGGCTAGGTGGCACAGTGAATAGAGCACCAGCCCTGGAATCAGCAGGACCTGAGTTCAAATCTGGCCTCAGCCACTTAACGCAAAAACTAGCCATGTGACCTTGAGTAAGTCACTTAACCCCAATTGCCCTCCAAAAAAAAAAAAGAATGGAAGGTTACCTCCAAAGCATGATTACAGTATAATACTCTGTAGGTTATAAACTTCCTGCCCTTTGGGGCGGCCAGGTAGCACAGTGAGTAAGAGCACCAGCCCCAAAGTCGGGATGACCTGGGATCGAATTTGGGCTCAGACACTTAGCACCCACCCAGAAACACCTGGCCGTGTAACCTTGAGCAAGTTACTTAACCCCAATTCCTTAATAAAAAAATAAATAAATAAAAATTTAAAAAATTAAAATAAATTTTAAAAATAGAACTTAGAAAATAATAGAACTTACTCTATTTGCTCCTCAAGATTTTCTGAGAATTAGATATTCCAAGAGTAATATATAGAAAGATAATGTGAGTAATAAAACCATCTCAACCAAGTGGAAGAAGATTGCACAATTCCTAATTTATGTTATGGGTAGCCCATTTGATGGACAATGAATTAGGTCAGAGGTAACTACCGTGTTTCCCCGATAATAAGACCTATCCCGAAAATAAGCCCCCCCCCC
>NW_027187335.1:4997041-4998116 GCF_028583685.1 Petaurus breviceps papuanus | reverse complement strand
CCCCCCCCGTACTGTGTAAGATTCCTCTAAAATAAGCCCTCCCCCGAAAATAAGCCCTATTGAGATTGCTACTGTAGTGAAGGTGATCCCCTGCACTACACGCTACATTACGGTACCCTCTTTATGCACCGTCACCCCCCCCCCGTGAAACACACGCCGTGCTCCGAGCTGCATCCAATCAGAGCTGCAGCAGTGAGCACATCATCCTGTTCTTTATTGAATTCATTATTGAATAAAGGTACATTTTTTGTTCACATTTACCTGTTTATTAAAATTGCTGTCAATGTTCATTAAAATAAGCCCTCCCCTGAAAATAAGCCCTCTGGTGTTTTTCTGTTCAAAAAACTTAATAAGACAGTGTCTTATTATCGGGGAAACATGGTAGGTGGTGCCTTGTCTAGGACACTAGACTTAGAGTCAAAAAGACCTGAGTTCAAATCTGATTTCAACTAATACTAAAAGAAATATAACTGACAACAATATTATACAGGAAGAAGACTTACAGAAACCCATAAACAAACACAAAAAAATGAATTGAAATAGTTCCTTAGATTTATTAGACACAATCTAGAAAGGCAAAAAAGTTTGGTGCAGGGCAGGGGATGTGTCTGAAGAAAAAGTGATGTAATGAAGAGATTATCTGAAGGTTAGTTTGAAATTATTGAGCTTTAAAGGTCAAGGAGCTGGGGAAAGATCTATAGATAGATCTATCTTATGGGAATGGCAAAGGAAAGCAGATTTCTTTCTTTTCTGGTATGAATTTTTTTGAACCAGAAAGCAATGATTCTATCAGGAAGGAAGATTTTAGAGGGCAGGGAACATTCAGAGAATTCATTGACTAAAGAGGCAAATTAACAACTTCTCATTGATAAGCAGTGAAAAGGTAGGTGGAATTCTCTCTGAGAAAAACTGAAATATCTCTTTATCTGTTGAAGGGTTTGTGTTCAAAATTTGTGTCAGTGGTTCCAAAAAGTAGAGAAATAAAGAGACAGAGACAGAGACAGAAATAGAGAGAGAGAGAGAGAGAGAGAGAGAGAGAGAGAGAGAGAGAGAGAGAGAGAGAGAGAGAGAGAGA
>NW_027187335.1:4982725-4997031 GCF_028583685.1 Petaurus breviceps papuanus | reverse complement strand
AGAGAGAGAGAGAGAGAGAGAGAGAGAGAGAGAGAGAGAGAGAGAGAAAAGAAAGGGAGAGAGAAAGAGAGAGAGAACGAGGTTTCTCCTTAAATACAATAGAAAAAGCCAAGGTTAGGTATGAGAAATTCTTGCATTTAGACTAGTTTTTTTTTTCTCTAAGATTCCTTCTATTCTGTGTTTGTACTTGGTTTTGTATTTAAAACTTGTTCTAAATTGTGTGTAGTTTTGGTTATAATACTAATTATTGAATTTAGGGAAAAGAGTTCTCATCACAATCATTTGAAGCTTTTAAACATTTGACTCCCAGTTTCATAACTGTAGTTACAGGCAAGATGAAAAAAAATTTTAAATAGCATTTGAAAATAAATAAAAATTAAATATCACAGATATCAATTCTCATCATAGAACACAGTTCATCTTCCATCCATGGTGCTTATTTCTTTAATCGCAGAATTCAAAATAAGTATAATATGGTGAAAATTTGGCCCCAGAGAAGAAATTTGAGAAAATATGTGCTCCTCCTTCTTTGCAGAAGTGGGAGACTATGGGTGTAGGATACTGCATACAGCATCAGATTTGTTTGCATGGTATTTAACTTTGTGAATTTTTCTCTTCTATTCTTTTTCTCTTTTCTTCCTTTTTTCTTTTATTTCAATTATTATAAAGACTCTCGGAGGGAGTGGAAAGAGTGATAGACTGAGAAAATATAGATAATATTAAAAAATCAATTAAAATTATTTTAAAAGAATATATGTGAAAAACTATAACCGTATGTTTTAAACATCAATAAATTTTGTTTTAAATCATTTATGTAATATAATCAAATGCTTAGAAACTAAGTTATTAAAGCTTAAGAGAAAAATTAATTCTACAAAGATCAATTTTAGGTTTATTTAAATTGAGAGTTTATGTTTACATAAAAGCAATTCTGTTGGAAAGCATTCGCTATTCTGTCCCTGTTAGCTACACTGAAATGAACCTGGCTGTTTGAACAATATAAGCCAGGTATCACTGTGTGTTGGTGGTAACTATTTAAACTACAGGCCTAGAGCTTAGAAATAAAATAAAGAGCCTGTGTGCTTATATAAGAGTCTCATAAATCTACTTCTATACATTGTGCTATTTTATCACTATCAAGGTCTTGGGTAAAAACTTCCTTGAAGAGACCCTAGCAGCCAGCCCAAGGATTCATAAGACCAAGGGCTAGAAGATAATATAGAGAATATCCCTTCCCATCTACCTAATTTTACAGATGAGGAAACTGAGGTCCTCCTCATAGAATCCTTTCAAGGGTTCCTTCACACTCCATGATACAGTTGCATTCCTCTTTCCTAGGCCTCTCCCTGTCCTGATTTCCTCCAGAGCTCCCTCATTCTCTCTTCTTCCCACTATGGGCTCACTGTCCCTCTTTTCTCCCCTCCCTCCTCATACCTGCAATCCCATTCCCTCCTTCTTTCTTTCAGGAACCCCTAAGAATCTCTTTGCCTACATTAGATGTCTTTCTTTTCAGGACCCTTTTAATACTTTGCTACTCTTCTCCTCATAAAAGATAATAACATAAGGAGGTTCCCCGTGGAATCTTTAATAATCACCCACGAGCAAGATATTAGCACCCAATCTCCTCACAAAGACAAGAATTATCCTCATAATAATCCTGGAGGTGATCAATATTTGCTTTTTTATAGATAAAGAAACTGAAATTCATCATAATTAAATAAATATTTATGAGATTATTAGGTTCATAATAATTAAATAAAAATTAAATTGGTAATAAAAAAATTCATAAATTATGGTCACATATTGCACATAGTTGGTGCTATATAAATGTTAATATGATGATGATGATGATGATGATGATGATGATGATGATGATGATGATGATGTTTATACAGGGATCTAAGCTAGAAAGGCACACTGTAAGTAGAGGATGCTTCTTGCTTGATTTTGTGCCCATACTGATCCCAGCCCAGAATCTTCCCTAAGAATACTACACTGCCTGAGACTCAGAGGACCACTGGATCAAAAGGAAGGAGAAGATTCAGACCTTTCCCTCAAGGAACAGGTATAAGCCTGAGAGTGAGGCATCCAGAGAAACTTTAAAATGCTCTTCTTGGGCCGCTAGGTGGTACACTGAATAGAGAATAGGCCCTGGACTCAGAAGGACCTGAGTTCAAATCTAGCCTCAGACACTTAACACTTACTAGCCATGTGACCTTGGGCAAGTCACTTAACCCCAATAGCCCTGCCTTTCCCCCTCCAAAAAGCAAAGAAAAAATGCTTTTCTACCTGAGAACAATTCTAACAGCTGCCTTTGACCTTGGCATGGCATCTGCCATCTACTTGCCAATATTGTCTACTCCTTCTAATTTTCTAATTTTAAGTACTTTAATGACTGCACACATTCTACATTGGTGCTGATTCAGTTATTCAACCTACCAGCTTCAAATGATCATACCTGCACTTACCCAATAGATTCAGGTTAGCTCAGCACTTTGCTATTAATATTCAGCCTATGCTCAGGGTCTTCAGACCATCATTACTGAATATTTTAGCCCCTAACTCTTTAATCCATTATAAATTTTCCAGACCCTTCACCACCTTTGTTACCTTTCATTTTGTCAACATTTATCTTATAATGCGATACCCAGAATTGGACAAAGTCCTCTGGATGTGACCTTATGACGCTGTGATTCAGTGAAGCTATTCCTTCATGAATAGGACAACATACTTCTTCAACTCAGCTTACCTTACTTGGTTCATTTGTTTGTTTTGGCACTATATCCTACTGTTGGTTCATGTTGATTTTTTTAGTCAGATAAAATCCTTAAATATTTCTTCCCCTAGAGAATCTCTTCCATCCTGTATCTTTGTAATTGTTTTTTCGGAGTCTAATAATCCATCAAGAATCTGTGTTTGTGTTCATATAAATGCACCCCACCCCCCAAACACACAACAAGCAGAGAGCAAAGTTCCACAAATGACTTAGCAGTTTACTATCAGTTGTTTTATACTCTGTCTCTTAGTCTTTGAGAGTTAACTGGGACCAAATAAATTATTCATGCTGAGGTCACTCTGGTAAGAAAACCTAAACACAGTACTCTAAATAGTTAACATAAAATATATCCAGAAGTAGAGTCTATATAGATTTCCCTAGTAGGAAGAACTCCCAGGTGGGGAAACTCCACCTGCCAACATGAGGAAGCACCTTCTCTTCAATTTATACTCTTAAAGAGTTGCTTAGAACACTGAGAGGTTAAGTGACTTGCCCAGAGGTTGTCATCCTGCCAATATGTGTCAGACATGGAACTTAAACTCGGGTCTTCCTGAATTCAAGGCTAGTTCTCTAGCCACTATGCCATGTTGTGTCTTGCAGCTCCTCCCTCCAAAAATAGCAAAACAAGAATTTATTTGTAGTTTGTATCAGGTACAGTACCTATCACAGAACCTGAGGCCTGGGAGAGATCTTAACAGCCAACTAGATCAACCCCTTGATTTTATAGAGAAAGAAACCAAGACTCAGACAGGGGGGGGTCTAACATTCTTTTTTTTTTTAAACAAAACTTTATTGATACATTAATGTTGAGGGTTGGATTGATGCTTAAGAAAAAAAAGAAGGAAAACAAGTCTATGATACAGTCCTTTACAGAAGAGAGGAGACAGGCTATAAGGAAGGGGAAAAGATAGACAAACACACATACACATACACATACACACAAGATAAAGGAAGGTAGTCTGGGCAGCCAGGGTCAGGGCTCTTGCCTAGTCACCTGCTTCATGTAGGTTTCCAAGAGGTACTTTTTAAAGACTGTGGGATTTGTCCAAAGTTCAGCAGCATGTGTGTTCAATAGGCTGTCAATTTTGCCTTCTCCCAGCGGGCTCTGGATAGATAGCAGGATGGTCCTGACATCATACAGAGCTGACAACTTGTCCTTGAGGATGTCCAAACAGATATTGCCTTGGGTGTCCACATTAGGATGGTAACAAGGTGTGACAAATTTCACAGTGGGAGCATTATAGGGGTAGCCGCTGGGGAATTCCAGGGAGAGCTTGTACCTTAGGTCTTCATATACTGTCCCAGCTGCCCCATGGATGGCCCCAACCCACTTGAAGAGATTGTCTGACTCTGGGAAGGCAGAAATTCCTTTGTCTCCAGACATCATTAGGGTCATCAATTCCTGCTGTAACCTCTTGCCCACGTACCCGCGGGCCGCGGCTGCCCCAGGCTCTGCCTCCTGAAGCCGCGGCGGCGGCGCTGGCAGAGGCCGGGTCGCGATTCTGCGAGGCCATGGGGGACCGGAGATAAAGAAAGAGAAACTCCCGGGCGGCAACTGCCGGGACTAACTTTCTAAAGCTTCCATAAAGCTAGCAAGCTGCAGAACTATAATTAGAACCCAGGTTCTTTCTATTTCATCATAGCTGCCAAACCTTTATTATTTTTGTTCTTTTCTGGTTGAGCTCAGTACCCCCGGTTCCTCAATAGACACCCCCTAGGATTAAAAGAAACAATGTCCATCTGGTTGCCTAATGGAATAAATGCAAAGCTTACTGTCACAGTCTCAAGCGTACGGATATGTGTCTTCTCCACTTTGAGGTTATATTTCTATCTGTCCAAACAGATTAAATTAATAACAAAATGGAAGAAATGAGACGTTCGAAAAAAAAAAAAAAACAACTATGCTGAGAAATCTCTGGGGAAGTAAGTTTCCAGTTTGTAGTGCTCACAGCACCTGTTACTGGCGTAAACTATCCAGATGTAAGACGCTGTTATAGTTTATTCCAGGCCGAAAGAGATAATATCTGATCATTCTGTGTATGGAGTCTTAGATATGCTTCTGTCACTCAAAGTTCTACAAAGGGACTCATAATTTGTGTGTATCTGTGTACTGCCCAAACAGATGGAAGCACAGCAGGTAGGTAAATACTGACATTCTCTTCCATGAATACCTTCAAAAGAAAGGTCAAAGATAAGATGGTGAGCAAAGTGAATGTAGATTAGGCAGAACATCTGCCTAAATGGATAGTAGGAGAAAATATTCCTAGCTATTCAAATAGAATTCTCTTCTCCACTTTATCAATGAGCATCTGTTTAATTCCCTTTTCTTTGGAGCCTATCACATTAGTTTCTGATTAAAATTAATAGCTTGATAAAGCACAATTAACCATAAGAAATAATGTGGGTCTTTTAAAAAAATTATGAATGGCTTATCATAAAGCAGAAAGGAAAATGTGTGTCATTAGAGATGGGCAAATTTAGTTCAGAAGAGCAGGGCATTTTAAAGGAAGCCACCTTGCTCTTTATCAAATTATTTTTTGCCAGTTTGCAATCTCATATTGAAGCTTTGGGCAAGGCAAGTTGAAGGAGGTTGCCCCCAAGAATTTTGTCCCTTACTTAGGAGAGGGAAATTTCATTTCCAAAAGAACAAATAAAATCTGCCCATGAACTGGAAAAGTATATTGGTTACATATTAGATAGGGCACGACTGGGCATTGCTTCAATAAGACAGAGCAGTCCCTAGCCATTTCAATAGGGAGACTTGGTATTTTTCAACTCAGCAAAGCCAAATATTTCATTTCTTTTTTTCTTCTTTAATTATTGAGGTAATTGGATTTAGCAATCAACTGCATAATGTGACCCTCTCAATTTTATAGATGAAAGAAACTGAATTAGAAGAAGTAGATTGAGTTTTCTACCATCTCCCAGGTAAGAGACAGCAGAAGGGTTCAAAGTCAGGAACACTAACACCAAACTCATTTCTCTTTTAACAATATCCTTAGTCCTCATCCATTCTCTCTTACACTAGGCAAGAGCCTCCTTTTGGATTCTGGCTTCCAGGTTTTCCTCAATCCAAGATCTCCCCTCTTCCACCCAGCTGCCAAAAAAAGTCTTACTAAAGCACATATGGGCAGCTAGGTGGCACAGTGTATAGTGATGGGCCTGGATTCCTCTTCCTGAGTTCAAATCTGGCCTCAAATACTTACTAGCTGTGTGACCTTGGGCAAGTCACTTAACCCTGTTTGCCTCATTTTCCTCATCTGTAAAATGAACTGAAGAAGGAAATGACAAACCAATCTAGTATCTTTGCTGAGAAAACCCAAAATGGGGTCACAAATAGTCAGGCATGACTGAAAAAACAATTCAACAACAACAAAAAGAAACATATGTTCATGTCCCTCCTCTGTTCAAGAACCTTCCCTGGTTTTTTATTGTACTTAGGAAAAGGGTTCTTTACCTGACATTCATGGATCCACAAGGGGAGAGGCAGGGTCCTGTGAATAGATTTCTGGAGGTCTATGAATTTACACAGAATATACATGTGTATGTATGGATATATTTGTGTATTTTTATTAACTAAAATTTAGCATTTTCTTCAAAGATTTTTCAGGGAAGGGCATCCATAGACTTCACCACACTGCCAAAGGGGTCCATTACACAAAACAACGTCAAGAACATAAGTAAAAACTTTAGAGCTGAGCATTTAAAGGTCTTTACTATGTGACTCCTGCCTACCATACTAGGGCATGGGGTGGGCTGCTAGGACAGGTTCTTTGATCTGCTTTACTAAAGGAAAGACAGCTTTGAAGGGGTTAATGATCTTAATTTAACAGACAGATAAGTACAGATAAGAAGTGAGTATCCAAGAAAGAATTCAACAGACAGGGCTCCAACTAGCTAAAGAGAGTAATAGATACCTAATCACCAGACCGGGGAGCACAAATTTTTGGGTTCAAGCACAACCCTGGGGCTTCTTAACATTGGCTACCCAGATTCTTATCTGACCAATTCACAAAGAAGCATTCTTCCCATGAGTGAACCCCAAAGTAAAATACCAACCTCCCAGTATATATAGTTTTCAATTAATAGACTCAGAGCCAGAAGGCATCACAACCAATGTGACTTAGTGCCTAATTGGTTCAGTGCCAAAAGGTGTGAAAGCCTTCTTGCAAGCAAGCCTCCCCACAAGCAAGCTTCCCCCTAAGCAAGCTCCTCCCCCAACGCAATATAAATCTCTCTGAATATATATAGTCTTCACCTGACGGGCTCTATGTGACTCAGGATGTGTCACAGCTGTGAACTGAACCAGAGTTCAAAGCAGCAAGACACCCATGATTGAAATACCTGTGTACCTTTAGACCTGGGAACATGGCCCATGTTCCAAGGGAAAAAGGAGCACGTGATCAAATAGGCCTATTAATGGACAGAGAAGATCTTACCCATTAACCCTACACCTACCTTTCCAGACAGTGTACATTAAATACTCTCCTTCATATAAAGCTGGTCGAGGAATCATATATGATTACCTGACCTCAGCAATTCATCTCTGGCCTCAGTGCCTTTACCAGGTTTTCCCAGCTTTTGCCTGTGATGCAATCTCTCCTCCACTTCTTAGAAACTCTGTCTTCCTTAATTAGGACTTAAAATTAAGGGATCATCTATGGAAAACCTTTCCTGGTAACTCTGGATATCAGTATTTTCTATCTCCTCCCCAAAGTTTTATGCTGTACTTTGTAATAATAATAATTTTTATAATATAAATTGCATTATTATACATTCTAACATGTATTTGCACATTATCCTACTTGAATGTGAGCTCCTTGAGAGGATGTTTATGTCATTTTGCCTGTATCCCCAGCACCTAGCATTTCACCTTGCATATACATAGCAGGCATTGATAAATGCTTATTGGATTGGATTAATTTCCTGCTGATGAGTTCTTGGGGGTAAAAGAAAAAAATGCAAAGTCCACAGAGCATTAAAAGGGATTAAGAGATAATTTTATTTGGGGTCCATGAACTTGGTTTCTCTTTAAATACATTTTGATAACTGTATTTCAATATAATTGGTTTCCTTTGTAATCCTATGTATTTTATTGAAAAACATTTCTTTAAGAAGGAGTCCATCGATTTCACAGATGGCCAAAGGGGTCCAGGACACCAAAAAAGGTAAAGAAGCCTTATTAGAAGATGTAAGGCATTTTATAATTTTCAAACTCCATTCCAAACATTTAGAGTTCTTTTAAAAGTACACCTTAAAGACACTATCTATATCCAAAGGGGAAAAAAAAGAAATTTACGTGATAATTTTGTTGTATATTCAAGAATAGATTTGAAGCTTCATGTACAATCATCTTTTTATTGAACTATGTTATGGAAATGCATGTTTTATTCCCTAAATTAAAAATAAAATTTATGGGGCAGCCAGGTAGCACAGTGAGTAAGAGCACCGGCCCCAAAGTCGAGATAACCTGGGATTGAATCCAGGTTCTGATACTTAGCACCACACCCAGAAATAACTGGCCATGTAACCTTGAGCAAGTTACTTAACCCCAATTGCTTTAAAAAAAATTATTTTAAAAAATACACCTTCATTCACTCATTCACTAGAATAGCAATTCACTAATAGCAAATTGCAATTCTGAACACACTGTCTAATGTCCCAAGATGCATAATAACTGATTCTTTGTAAGCAGTCGCTGGAGCTTGTTAATGTTGTCAGACTTCCCATATCCACACTACTGAGCCTTTCCTGGAAGAACTTCAATATTTCTGTGATAGGCACCCTCAGGGAATCCAGATAGTCTATGAAAAGGAGGATGGAAGGAGATGGTACACACAAGGAAAGGCTCCCCATTTCTCACCTAGCAACTCTAGAAAATACATGAGTTCTTTTTACCTGATAAGATATGTAAGAAACACACAAATGATTCACCTTCATCTAGATTTTGTATTGCATCTGGGCTACTCTCCACCATTTATTCACCCTTGTTGCCTGCTGATTTTTTATTGTTGTTAGAACAGCCTTGGGCACAGGTGAGGAAGCAAAAGCATTTTTGAACAAATAACAACAATACACAGCCACTCTTCACTGGTTGCCAGTCACCTGATGACTGTCATATAGCTTTTCTGAAGGAAAGAAAGATAGGAGTCAACTGTTTTCAGGTCCATATCTGAGTAGACATAGTTCAGTAGCAGGAGAAAAGTGTAGACCAGCCTTCTGCATACCAAGTAGGTCTGTGGTTCTGTAGTCTCCCTCAAGCAATGATAGACTCCATAGGCTAAATTTAGATTAGCATCTTAAAGGATGGAGAGTCAATTCAAGTCAGTCTTATTTGGAATGGATCAGAATGGAAAGAAAAAGGTCCACTTACTCAAATTCTATTATCATTACAAGTTTGCTTAGTTATGCTTGACAAGCAAGTTCTAGCAGATTCAGATCTGGTATCTTGATCAAACTGAAAATCACACTGGGTCTCAAAAATCTAGAAAGACAAAAAAAAAATTTTAACCTAGAGGTGTGTTTAGGTAAATTAAATCTGTTCTTTGGCTCCATCAAATCATTTAGCACCATATAGTTGGAGGGATGCTAGGATTAGAATTAGAAGATTTGTATGGTCTCAATTCTGTCATCAAGTAGTTTTTTGACCAGATAGTGAATTATTTCAACTCACTGAGCCTCAGTTTCCTCCTTGGTAAAATGAAAGAGTTAAACTAGATCTAAGATTCCACCTACCTTTATAATCTTACAATTCTAAAAGTTGGTCAATATCTGAGAGGGTCTCTGGGTCCTTCTGACAACAGTATGAGGTTATGGGGATAAATGGGCTTCATCAAATAAATGCTTTATTCCTTGGATTAAGCTGCTACCTTTAAAAATGGGAAAACAATCTTTCCAGTCCAGATGTATTACAGATAAAACTTTCTCAAGACATTTGCCATGCTTGGTGTTCAAATCTCCCCAAAGCATTACACCAAATGAAAATTGCTTTGAAGATACCACACTCAGATAGCTATCAGATTAATTACTTACCTCTGAGAGATCAATATTTGGAGAGAGTATAGGATCATTCATGATGCTAGTGCCTTTACATATACCATTCTTTCAAATATGTGCATGTTTATTTATATTTATATATTGCTCTTGTATGTTTTTAAATACCTATTTTCTCCTAATAGAATATTAGTCAATAAGCATTTATAAAACATTTAATATATGCTAGGCACTCTGGAAAGCATTGGGAAAATGTTAAAAAGCAAAAACACTGTCTTTCCCTCTCAAGGAGCTCACATTCTAATAAGAAAATAATAGGCAAAAAAAGATAGATTTCTATATATGTGTGTGTGCATACACATATGTGTAAATATATGTGCATGTGGACATATACCTATACATATGGACATATATAGATAGATATAGATAGATAGATAGATGAATGGATAGATGGATATAAAAATAGGTAGGTAATCTCAGAGGGAGGGAAAACACTAGAGGTGAGTAGGAGAGAAGACTGGGACCAATAAGGACCAATAACAACATGAGGGTGATGTCTTGACTTGTGTATGAATTGAATTTAAGTGAATCAGAGCTAAACAAAATCAGCCTCACTCCTCCAGAATCATTGAAGTCCAGTGATAAGACAAAGTCAAGGCAACTAGTGATAGCCTAGGATGCAGTGGATGACCTTGCTATAGATTTAGAGCTGGCAGAGACCTTAAAGTTCATCTGGGGAAATAATCTTGAAGAAGGTGAGATTTGAGTTGAGAAACCAAAGAAAGGAAACAAGAGGAAATCCGAGAAGTCAACAGGAAAAATGAAAAAGGAGAGCTCCACAAAACTGGGTGACAGCCAGTGAAAGGAAGTAGACTCTGAAAATGGAGTGTTTTGTGAAAGGAAGAACAAGAAGGCAGTGTCCCTGGATCATAGCATACACAGAGAGACATAAAACATAAGACTGAAAAAGTTGTGAAGGGTCAGATTGTGATCAGCTTTCTCAGGATGAATTGTGATCAGTCAAAGGATTTTATACTTGATCCTGAAGGCAATAAGAAGCCACTGGAGTTTATTGAGAAGGATGATAGAACTACACTTTAGAAAGATCTCTTTGGCAGCTGCATGGAGGATGAACTGGTTTAGGGAAAGGCTTAAGGCAGGGAGCCCAAGCAGAAGTCTATTACAGTAGTCAATATGTGCTATGTTGAGGGCCTGACCCAAGCAGGGTGGTGACTGTGTGAGAGGTGATAAGACTTATATGAGAGATGTTGTAAAGTTAGAAATTCTTAGATTTGGCAACCAACTAGATTTTTAGGGACAATACTGATGCTGAGTGAGGAGCCAAAGATGACATTTAGGTTGCAAGCATGGGGGTGTGCCTGACAGTTAACAGTAAAACTGGAAAAAGTAAAGGATTTGGGAGGCTCTATTTTGGACATATATGAGTTTGAGATGTCTACAGGACATCCAGTTTGAAATATATAGTATTTGGTGATTTAAGACTAGAGGTCAGGTGTGTTAGGATGAGATAAATAGATCTGTGAATGATATACCAATGAGATGGTATGGAAGAGAAGAGGACCGAGGATAGATCCTTAGAAAATATTCAAAGTTAGTAGGCATGACCTTGAAGGAGATTCAGCAAAAGAGATTAAGAAGGAGTGATCAGATAGGTTAGAGGAGAACCAGGAGAGAACAGTGTCATGAAAACCTAGAGAGGTAAGAGTATCCAGGAGACAAGGGTTATTGGCAGTGTCAAAGGCTGCAGAATGATCAAATTGGATGAGGATGGAGGAAAGGCCATTAAGATTTGGCATTTAAGAGATCATTGGTAACTTGGGAGAGGGCCGTTTCTGTTGATGATGAAGTTAAAAAAAAACAGACTGCAGAGGGTTACGAAGAGAGGAGAGGAAATGGGGATACAGGGTATACATCAATCTGGCTTTCTCAAGAAATTTAGCCATGAAGAGGCAAGATAAAGGATAATAACTAAAAGGCATAATCAGATTAAGTTTGGGTTAGATAAAACATAAACTTCTTGACGACAGGGACCATTTCTTTTCTGTGTTTATAATCCCAGCTCTTAGTACAGATCCTTGTCCATAGTAGGTATTTCATAAATGCCTGTTGCTTGATTCATACTAAAACATAACAAATTATTCTTATCAGGAAAAAGAAACGGATCAAATCTGGAGGAGAGATATTCTTGCAATTCCAAGAAAAACGAAAAACACCATTGGGTCTGAGGGGAGAGGGCAATACTCTCTCTCCCTCTTCATTAAAGAGTTCTTTTCATCTGTGACCCATGAACATGGACAAGTTTTAGCCTGGGGAAGCCTGACATTGTAAGATGTCATTACATTCTCCCCTCAATTAAATGTTTGTTCTCCCCAGAAAATCAACAGTGGTTCTTTTGGACAAAACACTTGTAGAACAGTTGATAAAACAATCTAGAAAGTAAAATTCTTCTACAAAGATATGAAACTACCATAGCTTATGGGCATGGGGTATTCCCTTCCAATTTTTTTCAATTTTTAATGTAACTTTTGTTTTAATTTTTTTCTATTAGTTAGCATTTATTTCCTCTTCCATTTCCCATTCTCCCATTAGAAAAAATTCTAACTATGAATTGTCAAACAAAAAAATTCCCATATTCTCCATATCCAAAAATGTATGTCTTATTATACATCTTGAGTCCATCAACTCTCTATCAGGAGTTGAGTAACATGGCTCATCACCAATCTTCTTGGATGGTGGTTGGTAATAGCATTTATTGGAGTTCTTGAGTCTTTCAAAAGTATTTGTCTTTACAATAATGTTATTTTATAAATTGTTATTCAGTTCTCTATACTTTACTAATTCTTTACTAAGTCTTCCCATGTTTCTATGGTATTATCTGTTTTAAAATCAATAATATTCCTGTACATTTACGTTATGTAATTTGTTTAAACAATTCCCAATTTATCAGCATCCCCTAACTTTCCAATTCTTTGTCACTGCAAAAAAACTACTATAAAAATTTGCACATATTATAGTTCCTTTTTTTCTTTCTCTGCTCTCTTTGGGGTATAGACTCAGTAGTGGTTTGATGGGTTAAAGGGTATATATATTTTAGCAATTTGGTCCAAATTGCTTTCCAAAATTCATGGACCAATTCATGAACCAGCTCTATCGACAATGCATCCATATGCCCGTTTCACCCCAGGCCCTCCAACATTTGTTATTATCAGCTTTACCATCTGAAAGGTGCAAGGTGGAATTTCAGAGTTGCTTTTATTTATATTTGTCTAATTATTAGTGATTTGGAGCATTATTTCATCTGGTTATTGATTACTTGTATTTCTTGTTTTGAAAACTACCTGTTACATACCTTTGATCATTTATCAAATGAGTAATAGCTCTTAATCTTATAAATTTGAATCAATTACTTATACATCTTGGAAATGTACCTTTATCAGAGAAAATTACTGCAAAGGTATTTTTCCTCCAGTTGACGATTCTCCTAAATTTGATTTAATAAAGAATTTTGTATTTACCGACCAGAGATCAAGTAGCCCCATAGTATGCATTTTTTCCCAGTAGAGTCATAAAATTGTACGTTATTCAGGCACATCAAATGATCTATGTGATGTTTTGCTACACCTGATTCTTTAACTTGAAAATCATATTTAATTCTATTCTGGAATGATGATAATGAGCTTAAGATTAGACAGAGCCATGATGGATTTAAGCTTTCTCCTGGAAAGATGCTATAGTTCTATCATTTTTTCTTGATATTATTGTGCTGGCAATGAGTCTTAGAGCTTTTCCATGTAGACCTCAAATACTCTAACATTTTCACTCTGCTTGAAACTATTTTGAATATTTGCAGTTCATGACTAAGCCATAATTTCAAAACTCAGTCAAAGTCTTTGTTAACCGATAAAGGTAATATAAATGCTTTGACACATTCAGATAGCTTGTTCAATAAGCACCTATTTGATAATGATTCATTCTTTTCATCCCTAAGACATTTTGTCACCATCTTTTTGCTCCTCAACCAATATTATTATTTTCTCATGTTTAGAAATTTCTTTGTAATTTTTGTAGAAGAGATCGAACACAAAATCTGGAGTCAGGAAGTCTTGAGTTCAATTTCTATCTTAGACACTTTGCTAGCCATGTGACTCTGGGCAAGTCATTTAACTTCTCTCAACCTCAGTTTCTTCACCTGTAAAATGAGGATAATAGTAGCATTGTAGACATTTTAAGCTCAACATATCTGAAACTGAACTCCAAAAACCCTCCTATTCCTAACTTCTCTCTTACAATAGAGAATACCATGATCTTTCCAATCACACAGGTTCATGACCTAGGTGATACCCTTGACTCTTCACTGTCTCTCACCCCCTATACCCAATCTATTGCCAAATCCTATCATCTCTATCTTCCTAACATCAGAGAGGGTTGGAGGAAGAGAGAGAGAGAAAGAGGAAAAGAGACGAATGGACAGAGGGAGAGAGAGAGAGAGAGAGAGAGAGAGAGAGAGAGAGAGAGA
>NW_027187335.1:4957321-4982625 GCF_028583685.1 Petaurus breviceps papuanus | reverse complement strand
GAGAGAGAGAGAGAGAGAGAGAGAGAGAGAGAGAGAGAGAGAGAGGAAGAAGAAGAAGAAGAAGAAGAAGAAGAAGAAGAAGAAGAAGAAGAAGAAGAAGAAGAAGAAGAAGAAGAAGAAGAAGAAGAAGAAAGAGAGAGAGAGAGAGAGAGAGAGTCCCCCTTCTCTCTTCTGACATAGTAAGTACCCTACAGGCTCTATCGCTGCATACATGAAATATTATAGAATCCTCATGGCTGATCGCCCTACTTCAAGTCTTTCCCTTCTCCAGTATATACCTCACTTAGATGTCAAATTAATCTTCCTAAAGTACAGATCTCATCATGTCACATCCCTATGCAATCAGTTCCAAGGGCTACCTATAAGCTTCAGGACCAAATATTAAATCTTCTGTTTGACATTCAAATCCCCTCTTAACCTGACCCCTTCCTACTATTCCAGCCTTCTTATACCAAACTCTTCTTCAATCTCTAGAAGCAGGTAGGTGGTACAGTGAACAGAGCACTGGGCCTGGAGTCAGAAAGACTGAAATTCAAATCCAGCCTCAGATACTCACTAGCTGTGTCATTGTAGGCAAGTCACTTAACTTTTTTCTAGCTCAGTTGCTTCAAATGTAAAATGAGGATGATAATTGCACCTACGTCTCCTACAGGGTTGTTGTAAGAATCAAATGATAGAAAATATATAAAGCACTTAGCACAGCACTTGACAAATAGTAGCATTTAACATTTAACATAAACATTTAACAAATGCTTATTTCTTCCCATCCACATACTCTTGTGATCCAATGACATTGACTGCCTTGCAGTTTCTTACATGTAACACACTCCATCTCCAAGATTCCTAGCATTTTCATAGCCTCTTCCCAGGCCTGGAAACTCTCTCTCTCCTCATCTCCATTTCCTAACTTCTTGGCTTTCCTTCAGCCAACTTTCAGCAAGAAGTCTTCCCTGATTTTAATTCTCCTTTAATTTTAAAGCTTTCCCTCTCTTGAGTATCTCCAATTTATCCTGTATGTAGCTTGTTTGTATGTAGTTGTTTGTATGTTGTGTCTTCCACTTGACTGTGAGCTCCTTTAAAGCAGGGACTGCCTTTTCTCTTTCTTTGTGTCCCCAGTGCTTAACACAATGCGTGGCACAGAAAATACTAGTTAACAGAAGCTCACTTCACAAGGTTATTATTAGAATCAAAGAACATAACATTTGTAAAGGCTTTGTGTACCTTAAAGAGCTATATAAGTGCTAACTGTTACTGTGATATGAATGCTTAGTATAAAGAATAAAAACAAGAAATTAACTTATTTTTTGAGAGGTGACTGATAGTCTCATCTTTTGATATTTATACTTTCTGTAAAGAAAGATGGGATCAGGCTTTCATCAGAGAGAAATGTGGTAAAATATATTGCTAGTTATTCATGTGCCACTATGAAGCATGTGAGCCATTAATTATGTATTTTATCTGGCCCCACTGCTTTCCAATTTTGTAGAGAAGCTAGAGTTTCAATAACCTCCCTTGATGCAACCATTCTGTCATTGATTACATTAACCATATGCAAGCTTTCTGTTTCACATTTGATTCAACTTGCATTTTCATTGTATTGGAATTCTTTTGACCATATGTATGGACAACCCGAAATTTCCCACTTTTTTCTCAGTTCTCACTCTCTCCTCTAATTACTTTGCTTTTCAGAGTTCTAGTATATCTTTAATTGATGATGAAGTGTTCATTTCATTTTTTTATACTGCTTATACACCTTGTATCATTTTAACCATTTGGCATTCTTTTTCAAAAGTTGATTAAGAGTATCAAGAATTTCTGACATTCTGAGATATATAGATATGTGCGTATGTTTGTATGCATATATTTATATACATGTGTGTGAATTGTACATGAATACATACATACATACCTACACATAGATGGCCATTGGATTGGGCTTATTGAGTAAGCAGCAGCAGGAGCATTATTA
The DNA here is from genome assembly GCF_028583685.1 of Petaurus breviceps papuanus. NCBI lineage: Eukaryota > Metazoa > Chordata > Mammalia > Diprotodontia > Petauridae > Petaurus > Petaurus breviceps. The sequence continues at coordinate 4,980,656 of NW_027187335.1, read as the reverse complement.
TTTCCCCCATGGAGATCACATAGAAAGGGTCTTAGGAAAACCCCTATCCTGATATACTTTTATTTTCTGTCTTCCATCCCACAGATTATTTTTCCCTTCCCTTTGAGAAGTTATCATTGTGTTCAAGTTTTATTCTTTGTGTGTACCTGCTGGATTTTGATGTATCTTCCAGTGTCTTTACACCAATATTCAACAGTTTTCTCAAGTCACTTCTGACATAGTAGTATTTGATGTCTCTCCTTAGAAATATTCTTAGTTTACAAAGGAAACCAAAGGTTAGTGAAAGTAAAGCTCTATTCCTTTCCCCATTCAAGTCCATAGACTTATTGAAATATATCCATAGAAATGCTACCCAGAAACCCTACTCTATAGACTCACTGAAACTGTCATTGGTAAAAATATAGAAGCTGATAGGACAACATGTACAATACATATTTCATCTTGCTCCAATGTGATTTAAATCTCCTCATCCAGATCTCTATTTGTTTTTCTCTATAGTTTGGGGCTTATATATATTTGGGATGGAAGCAACTGTGAAAAACATTGGATTCAGCCTGTGATAATTGTACAATTCCAATACAATCTATTGGCTAAGTTCTACAGGATATTTTGAGGTCTGTATTTGAAGTATGAGAATTTGTTATCCATCAGGCCATTGCAGTCTTCTAAAGTATAATTCTTGCCCCTGGGTCATAGTTTGCTAGATATTCAATAGGTGCTCAATTTTAAAAGCTTATAGCAAATATGTTATATTTTCTATATAATTCCTACAGTTTATTTGGAGAATCTACATCCATGATTAAGTTCAGGCTTCTTAAGGATAACCCTACTGTAATTTCTGATGTCTGTACATTGTCACTGTAAATCAATCTGTTTCCACAAACAAATCTGAATGACTAAGTCATTTATTTGTTCAATACCCTTTTTATCAAAATATTGATTCTTGAGTTCATGCAGATGTCAACCATGGAGGGTTTTTCTAATTCTTGGATAGTAGATGTTTTATAGACTCCATTTGGAGGTAAACTCACTTTTGTTTTCATCTGACAGATCCAATGGCATGTACCTATTATAATCCTTTACTATTGCTCAAGGATATAAAGTTTAATTATCCCCAAAAGAATTTCTGGAGGCTTCTGACATTCTTATCATGTCTGAAAATGTCTACCAATCCTTTCCCTCCTTTTTAGTAAGAAAATAATAATTTTTCTATAGTTGCTATAAGGTGATGGGCCCTGAGTTTCATTAATATAACATGGGTTTTACTAATAATATTTTCCAAATCTGTTAAAGTTTATGTTACAGTTTTGCAAATGTACAATATGATGGATTATGTATAATATAAGGGTTTGCTGCCTTAAAGATATTCTTCCTGTCTAGCTTTGATTTCAGGCTGCCAGTAAGTCTCTTAATGTATTCAGTCAAAGACTTCTCTTTAATAATTTTCTGCTCAAAGTGTTTGGTCTGAAAGAACCCAAATAATTTTTTTAGGTATTATCTTCATCCGTTGGTTCATTATAACCTCTGAATTCAAGTTTGAAGTATTCAGGCTATATCTTTTTTTGGCATACATTTAGGATTTTATAATTTATAGTTTGTGTTCAACTAATGTTTTGGCATCATTGGAGAAAAACTCCATAGGAAAAAGAAACCATTTCATCTGTTTTTTGGTAAATCCATTCATCTATACTAGCTATCATCTTTTATCTCTTCCACCTTTATGGACTAGATTCCTTGAGAAAGGGATCTACAATTGGCGTGTCCCCTTCATCTCCTCTCATTCTCTTCTGAACTGTCTGTAGTTTGTCTTTCAGCCTCATCAATCAGCTAAAACTCTTCGATTCAAAGTTACCAATGATCTCTTCATTGATAAATTTACTCATCTTTTCTTATTTCTCATCCTTCTGCACTTCTCTGCAGCCCTTGACAATGCTGATCATCCTCTTCTATAAACTCTCTCCTCTAGTTTTTGAGACACTACCTCCCTAAGATCTCCTTCCCGTCTCATCAGTCTCCTTTGCTGGATCTTCATCCATCTTAGGTCCATTAAATGAAGGTATTCTACAAATCTCCTGAGCCCTCTTACTTTCCTGCTTGGCCATCAGTCCCGTGGCTGCCAATATAATCACGGTGAAAATGATTCTCAAATCTATTTGTCCATCCACAACCTCTCTCTTGACCTTCAGTCCCACATTGTGATTGGATTTCTAGAACTGGGTGTCCCATAGGTGTCACAGAACCAATTGTCTTTCCTTCTTCATACGGTAGAGAGCCACGCCATCTTCTAAGTTATCTGAGCTCAAAACCTTGATGTCACCTTCAATGCCTAACTCTTACTCACCTTTGATATCCCATAGTTTGCAAGGTCTTGCTGTTTCTACCCTCAAAAAAATTGTATATGCATCCCCTTCTCTTTATTTACGTAGCTGACACCCTAATCACATCGAGCCTGGACTACTGGACTAGCCTCCTGGTTGGACTTCTCTCTTCACTGAGTCTATCCTCCACTTAGCTGGTAAAGTGATCTTCCTAAAGGACAAGTCTGATGATATCACCTTCCCCTCCACTCAGTAAGCTCTAGCAGTCACCTATTGCCCGTAGACTGGGGAAAGGTTGAAAAACTATGGTGTATGAATGTAGTAGAACTTGGCTGTTCAGTGAGAAATCACAAGTGTAAAGAATTCAGAGAAACATAGGAAGATTTGTATTGATACATGTGAAATAAGAATCATTAGAACAGTATATACAATAATTCAAATGAATTTGTACTTAAAGGAAGCTCAATTCTACTTAAATGACCCTAGAGAATAGATTATGAAACATGTCTCTCTCAACATGGCCAAATTTTCCTGTAGTGGAATGTTGTATTGGGACAGCTTGGTAGCACAGTGGACAGAGTGCCCAATCTTCCTGAGTCCAAATCTGACCTCAGACATTTAATTAGCCGTGTGTCCCTGGGCAAGTAAATTAACTCTGTTTGCCTCAATTTCCTTATCTGTAAAAATAAGCTGGAAAAGGAAATGGCAAACCATTCCAATATCTTTGCCAAGAAAACCCCAAATGGGATCACAGAGAGTTGGACGTGATTGAGAACACACTGAACAGCAAAAGTCCCTGTATCGGGTATTTTTTCAATCATAAAAAAGAGGGAGGAGAGATCATTCAACCTGGAAGGGTATTGGGGTTTTTTCCCTAGAAATTATTACAAGGTATAGACAAAATGCTTCATAAAATGTATTTAAGGGGTAGGGGAAAGAAAATCACCACAATCTTTTGTCCTGCTGTGAGAGTCAAAGAATAGGCTAATATCACCTTGGGCAGTCTGAGAATAAGTTGTCAGGATTTCATCCTACATTAGACTCAGTGGTTGGCAGTGGACAAATCACTTGACCTCTCTATGCCCTATTACCCCTAATCTCAGCAAAAGAGATTATTGGATTCCTTGGGAAGCACTTGAAGATGCTTGGGTAAATGAAACAGACACTAAGTACGAAGAGCTATCATTATCATGGTCACAGGGCACTTTATTTTCTTGGTTATAAAAGAGAAGTCACAGTCTTTATTGAGTTTCAGCCCATCTTCCTCACAGTACCACTGTGTTCCATCAAACATTTCTCACAATCTGAACCTATCCCAGATTTGTTTTGTTAATGGCTTATTGACATTTTTTAAAATCACACTTATTTCAACAGAGCAAAACATTACCTTAAAGGCTGTCCTCAAACTAGGTGTCTCTTATGCTCAGCTTGAAGTCATATGACATCCCTTGAAATAACTTGTTGTATGACCCTATGGTTTTAATATTAAGGGAGGCACAAACCAGGGAGATATATTCTCTCACCAAAGGTGACTGACACTTTTCTGGAGGATATCCACCAGAAATCCCAAAAGTAAAGAATTATTCCCTGTAGATGAAGAGGTATTCTAGATATCCTATTTGAAGATAACATTGTGTTGACCACATCAAGCACCCAGATTAGTTTGAAAATATTTTAAGGCAGATATTCATTATATATCCTGTTAAATATATTATGGAACCCATATGTCAATTGCAGGTCTTTATTCAGATGACTCATATTTGATCTTGAAGGTCTTCTAATAATGTCTTTGGCATGTGCCTTCAATAAGGAAGCTATGTGGCACAGTGAATAGAACTTGAGGCTTGGAATCAGGAAGTCCCAAGTTCATATCCAGCCTCAGACACTTGTTAGCTGAATGACCTGGGGGAAATCCTTAAAACCTCTTTTTGCCTCAACTGCAAAATGGGGAAAATAATAGCACCTATAGTTCAAAGCTGCTATGAGGTTCAAATGAGATAATATTTGTGAAGTGCTTAGCAAAGTTCCTGGTACGTAGTAGGTGCTCAATAAATGCTTGTTTCATTCCTTCCATCCATGAGTCCCCAGGAAGCTCAGAATCTAATTCATTTCTAGTTGTCCTTTAGGGATATTCAGTTCTTCTGCAAGAATAAAGCTAATAAGAAACCAAACATAGAACAGGTTTTTTACACATGACAAAGAACAACAAAATGAACTTTTAAAATATTAACAAGTAGCTCTTTTTAAGGATACTATGATTAAAGATAAAAATAACAAAGAAATGCTCATGATGAGTGATCAGGAAAGTACTTTGGAACACCAAGAACAGGCAACTCCTTTGAATAGGTTACTTCATGGAAATCTACTTCTAGGTGACCAGGGTCATGTAATGTAAATTACTCTCAGGGTCAAAGAAGCACTGGAAATGTGAAGTTGGGGAGAGAATGAAATTATGATCACCTTAAAGTAGCACCTGTGACTGATTTGCATTAATCAATTGCACATAGTCAATGACTATAGAACCTGAGATGAGGCTTGGAGACCCTTTAATCTAGAGGTGTGCTGGAGCTAACTACAAACAACTTTCAAGCCAATTGCAAAAATTTTCAATGTGACCATTTACCCCTGAGAAATCAGCTAACACTGCAGCTTGATTTATTGCTTTGTTGTGAGGAAAAAAATTATTTTTTACTACTATATTAATAACCACTTACTAAAATGGGATCCAAGCTTTTCTCCTAGCTCTCAAGGAACAGGCTCTTTAATCTTGCGAGAGACCCCACCCATCTAGGAGACTTTACTTCTGTTTAGAGTATAAACAGAATCTAGTCTGCATGAGTTTTTACCCTGGGGAAAGGAGTTCCTGTCCTTGTATCCTTCCATTAGAGTTTAGGGTGACCCAGCTCATGATGGAGAAAATCAACCAGGGTGATCTGGAAGGAGATGGTGGAGATGAATTCCCCTGTCCAGATTGCTAAAAATAACTATCATGATCAAGCATGTTCTCAGAACATGTTCTCATGTTCTCAGCAGCAGGATCTGAAGACTTCTAGCCCACCTCCTCATTAAACATCCACCAATCAGGGTTGATTTCTCACTTGTTAGGGGCATTCCTTTTTACAAGGGTATTTAAGGCATTCAACGTATATAATGGTTATCTTTGGTTGCTGAGAGAAACCACTAACCATCAATTTATTGATTGCTGGCTAGTCTAATTAATAAACTGATTATTAATTACCCAGAAACTGTCAGAGTTTTTCATTCATAGCAGTTGATTGTTCAGACTTAAAAAAGTGATGGGAAAAAAATGTTAATAATTTAGATTGATCTTAAAAGTATGTCATATATGTGGGGGGGGGGGAGCTGGTTGTTATACATTTTACCAGTTAAACATTTACTAGTCCAACCAATTCATTTTATAGGAGAGAAAACTGAGATCCAGAGAACTGAAGGGACTTGTCTTTCTGCGGATCTCTGTGGTACCTGTCTGTGCCAGAAAAGGAAAACAGCCCTGAGTCGACTCAATTGCTTTGTCCATAAGAGATGAGAATGTCTATTGATCTTTTCCCATTCTCATTATGTAGAAATACATGTGAAATAGTCAAAAGAAGTATAGAAATGAAGCCAAGTCTCTCTTGGCCCAGAAGCTACAGATACAAAGACTCTTTCCAGTTTACCTATGCATCATGGCACCCACTTAAGGTATCTGGGCAATATAGAATACAGCAGCAAGTGATGATTTTGAAAATGAACATTTTATTTTCTTCTTTCCTGAAAAAGAACATTCTTCAGCCCTTTTAATTGAAAAGTCACCCCTTTTCACATATGCATGAGAGAGGGTTAGGAGAATAGATACATTTAGTTATAAGGAACATTAAGCAGTGTCTCATCTGCTTTCTCTTCTATGTATGCTCTTGAGGTAATAAGATTTCTACAAATTGTTATCTTTATTTCCTCTGGGCCATGAATTCAGGAAGAGTTTTAACTGCATAATTAACTCTAAAGGAAGTCAGAATAACTCTGCCCTCCTTTTATTCATGCCCTTCTAGTTAGAGGCCAAAGTTGATATGACCAGAGGAGATAGGCTAAAATCCCATACCTGGCTCTGTGCAATTCAAGATGCTTCCATTTAAGTAATTTTTCTTTTCCCATTCTCATTACATAGAAATGTAATTTATAGTCTCAGAGAGTTCTCCAGGGATTCTGAAAAATTAAATGACATGCTCAATGTTATATAGTAAGTATATGTCTGAGATAAACCAGTTTTCCATATGATATATCATATGCCCAGGTGTCTTGGACATACTAGATACTTAGTAAATACATATTAGGCATTCAATAAATACTTTTTCTTTTAAGTTTAATCATACTAGGAAAACAAGAGGTCTTTGAAGGGTATAATATAATTGTGAAATTTAACCAGAATTTGGTCTCATGAGCTCAATAACCAAGAAGAAGAGGAGGCTAACATGGAAAAGAAAGTGTATTTACAGAAGGCATTCCTTATGCCAATGAAATTACATGTCTAGTCAAAGAAACAAAATAAAGTCATTTGATTGCTTATTGGTTGTTGTCCTTCATTCTCGACGAGGACCAAAATGACATCACTATGTTATGGTCAAGTTACAGTGTGACTGTACAGACTGTGACTGATCAGACCAATATGAACTCAGAATGCTCTGCCACAGGTTGGGCACATATAGTCTATGTGAACATTTGGGGTGGATTCTTTAAATTTGCACATCTCGTGTTTCCTTTAAGCTGTTTCAATTCTGCTTTTGCTCATATAGCACAGCACCTTCTCTGATGAGGACATGCCATGCTGAGTGGTCCTGTGCCAGTGTCTCCCATATCACACAATTAATACCAAAGTTCTTAAGAGAGACCTTGATAGTGTCCTTGTATTGCTTTTCCTGACCACCATGTTAGTACTTGCCCTGTATGAGTTCTCCACAAAATAATCTTCTTGGCATTTGAACAACATGATCAGTACATCATGGTTGTGCCCTCTGTAGTAGAGGTTGAATGCTTGGTAGTTTAGTTCTAGATAGGACCTCAGTGTCTCGGGGATGGCTAGGTGGTACAGTGAATAGAGCACCAGCCCTGGAGTCAGGAGGACCTGAGTTCAAATACAGCCTCAGACACTTAACACCTACTAGCCATGTGACCTTGGGCAAGTCATTTAACCCATTTGCCCTACCTTTCCCTTCCAAAAAGCAAAAAAAAAAGGGGGGGGACCTAGTGTCTGGTAGTGAGGGACAAAGCTGCCATTTGGCACCTGTTCAACAGCCTGCCTGAGGTAGTGTGTGTGTATGTATGTATGTATGTATGTATGTATGTATGTATGTATGTATGTATGTATATATATAAAATGCCTATATATGAGTTTGGGACCTCCTATTGCCTTGGTGTACAACCTCTCTTAGGGCTTAAATGCCCTGTGTAACATAGGATGAGCTCCTAATCAGACCCTATTCCACAGACCCTTTGTCTACCTCCCTATATCGACCTGAACTGGAAAAAAAATTGAACTCTATGATTTTTTCATGGATTTCCCAATCAGAACTCAGTCTGGTACATTTCCTAAATTTTCTTAGATGAGGGTAGTTGCTGTTGTTGTTTGGTGGGGCAGGGGGTTTGGTGAGAAGGGAAGTCTCTACTTCTTCCTGTTATTTTATTATCTATCCCACTCAGTTTACAGCATAACCTGTCGTCAGGAGCCAGAATCTATTGTCATATTTTGTATAGCTCCACAATGGTGTTTCTTCCTCTAATTGTGGTGGCTTCAGCCTAGGATTTAGTAGGAGATGGTAGCAGCCTAAGAACACTGGACTGTGGTAGCTGTTGAGGGGAAAGGGAAGGGGATAAACATTTACTAAGCAATTATTATGTTCCAGGCACTGAATTAAGCACTTCACAAACATATTATTTGAGCCCTGCAACAACTCTTGGAAATAGATGCTACTATTATAATACACAATTGAGGAAACCAAGGCAGATGGAGGTTGTTAGTCAATAAACATTTATTATACACCTGCAAGGCACTGTGCTAAACTAAGTGTCTGAGGCCAGATTTGAAGAGCAGCTTCCTGGTCTAGCACCCCATACCTCAGAATAATTTTCATACCATGTGAGAGTCCCTTCTTGGAAGGTTTCTAGCATTCACTCCAAACTTCTTGCCAACATCCCCTACAAGTGATATTACATTCCTACCCAGAGTTGGGATTTTTACAATTTCTTGCAAAATTAGCTATGGTCCACTTGACATCTGTAATTACATATCTGTACATCAGAATAAACATCCGCACTTAACAGAACAAGAATGATTAACCCAGCATCCCAGGTAATCATCTCCAGGTGCTATTCACAGCAAATATATATCAAAAATAAATCTAACAGTGTAAAGCATTGCTTGAAAGACTGCTACAGTAACTGCAAGTCTAAATTACATGCAAGACATATTACATGTACATGTCACAGAAGGGAAGGCACATAGAGAACACAAATACATCTACCAGCAGAGTAAAAATAGAGACAAAATAACATAATTAGATCCTTAGAATAACAAAAAGAGTGTAATTAGCAACAGTATACACACAAATAAATAAGCAACCAACTATGTATACTTAACAGGCTAGTAAAATGCATGTGTGATATCAGCACAAATATACAAATAAGAAAGCAGTAGACTACTCCAAATCTGTAGTAATTAACACATACATCAATGAGCATATTCACATACATGCAAAGCACACATTACATGAATAAACATGAACACATTTAACTACTTCTCCAGTTTCCACTGAACTGTCATCCTACATTTATCAGTTTGAACTTCTGGAAGGCTTGGGCTAGCTTGCAATTTTATCATTCCCTATGCAGTGTATGAAAACTCAGGGAGCCTCAAAGGCTGAAGTTCTAGACAGGAAAGGAATTGGTTCCAGATTCAGGTTTCTTACTCCTACTTGAATTGGTTGCTCCAGAATTTGAAACCTTTAGTAACACTGTCTCACTTTTCAAAGTCCCTCATCAGCTCTTATCATCAATCATTGATAAGCACCTGAGGCAAAGAGGGTAGGTTCAATGAGGTTCACATAACCTGGCATGCTGGGTGATGGAAGTCCCAGACTTCATTTGTATTGTTTAATGTTGTTCATTAACCCAACCAAAAAAAAAAGAATATATGTATAAGAATATATTATATATTGTATGTGTATGTATATCATGTATATGTATGTATATGTATATACAGTATGTATATATAGTATGTATTTGCATATATAGTATGTGTGTATTTAAAGTGTGTGTACCTATATATAGTATGTATGTATATAATATGTATATGCATGATATACACATACATGCACACACATACACACATAGGTATATTATGTATACATATACACATCAGTTAAAGTAACTTTACAGATGAAGTTAATTCCATAGTTTGTCCATATTATTTGATCTTAGCCAATTGGCTGGATGATTTCACAGAAGAATTTGTGTCATTTTTGTGAGGTTTGATTAAAATGTGTCAGAGACAGAATTATGAGATGACATAGGTAGGGACAAGATTATACCAGGTACATATATACCTGAATCCTTTTAAATGTGGTTCATGAATAACTCACTTTTTGACAAATTCTGTTCTAAGGGAGGACAGCTAGGTGGTGCAATAGATAGACTGCTGGGCCTGGAGTCAGGAAGACTCCTCTTCATGAGTTCAAATCTGACCTCAGACACTTCTTAGCTGTGTGACCCTGGGCAATTTAACCCTGTTTGACTGAGTTCCTCATCTGTATTAAAAAAAAAAAAAAGAGCTAGAGAAGGAAATGGCAAGCCACTTCATTATCTCTGCCAAGAAAATCTCAAATGGGGTCACAGAGAGTCAGACAGAACAGAAAAACAACTGAACAACAACAAATTCTATAGGGCATCAAATGATAGCAAGGTTCTCATGTACTCTGGTAGTTATTAAATAAAGCCCAAAGCACTCCTGAGTTCTGTGTTTCAGTATCATCCCCATGAGCTTGGATCTGAATCGTCCCTGAATGTTAATGAACCTAAATAATGCAAAGATTTCTTTTCAAAGGCATCATCACTTAGATGCTCTGTTGCCTTGAACGCCTTGCTGCAAGTGTTCTACCACCTCTTGGCATTTTCTCTAAGGGCATCCCCTTGTGATGCCTAATTAGAAATAATAATGATATAAATACCTAAGTCTTTTAACCATGTCCTGGACAAGAGGGTTTTGTGAGTGGGATTCATTTTTTAACTATGCTTTTGAAACTCCATTTCTAATGAATAGAGCCAAGCTGAGATATTACTTAGTTAATAGATTTTAAGTAACAATTTTTTTTCAATAATTTTATCACAAAACTACCATTCATGCTTGGCTTGGGGTAGTGAAGATTTTTAATGGCTCATTAAAGGACAGAGTGAAAGCACAGCAAGGAGCACAGGGTTATATGTTCTTCTGGTACTCAAGAAAAGAGTAAGTTATAAAGAGACTTTAGGATTACTATGTGTGCATGTTCATACTCATGGGAAAGGCTTGGAGTCTCTAAACAAAAAAGGAGAGAATGAAGTTTTCTCATTTAACTCAAGGAATCATTAAGCATTTATTAATCACTTACTGTGAGCCAGTCCTTTAATGTAGACGTTGCTAAGTCTTGTGTTGTCCTGACTATGGCTCCACAATGCTATAATTGTTTCTTTCTGGCTGCTTGCAATATTTTCTACTTGACCTGGGAGATCTGAAATTTAGCAATAATATTCCTGGGAATTTTCATTTTGGGATCCCTTTCAGGAGGTGATCAATGGATTCTTTTGAATTCTATTTTATCCTCTGGTTCTAGAATATCAGGGCAGTTTTCCTTGATTTCCTTTCTCCTGGATTTATTTTCCAGGTGAGTCATTTTTCCAGTGAGATATTTCACATTGTCTTCTATTTTTTCATTCTTTTGGTTTTGTCTGATTGTTTCTTAATTTCTCATAAAGTCATTAGCTTCTATTTGCTCAATTCAAATTTTTAAGGAATTATTTTCTTCTGTGAGCTTTTTTACTTCATTTTACATTTGGCCAATTCTACTTTTTAAGGAGTTGATTTTTTCTGCCTCTTTTTTCATTTGGCTAATTTTATATTTCAAGACATTCTTCTACTCATTGGCTTTTTGGACCTCTTTTATCATTTGGCCTAGTATGTTTTTTTTGTTTTGTTTTGTTTTGTTTTGTTTAAAGCAATTGGGGTTAAGTAACTTGCTCAAGGTTACACGGCCAGGTGTTTCTGGGTGTGTGCTAAGTGTCTGAGCCCGGGATTCGATCTCCAGGTGTTCTCAACACTGGAGCCGGTGCTCTTACTCACTGTGCCACCTGGCCGCCCCGGCCTAGTATGTTTTTAAGGTGTTATTTTCTTCAGTGTTTTTTTGTGTTTCCTTTTCCAAGCTGTTGACTTATTTTTTTATGGTTTTCTTGAATTGCTCTCATTTTTCTTCCCAATTTTTCCTCTATTACTCTATTTGATTATCAAGATCTTTTTTTGAGTTTTTCCATGACCTGTGACCAATTCATATTTTTCTTGGAGGCTTTGGATGCAGGAGCTTTGGCTTTTTTATCTTCTTCTGAGTGTGTTTTGATCTTCCTTTTTCTGCTGTTTGCTCATGTTTCCAGCCTATTTCTTGACTTTTAACTCTTTGTTACAGTAGGGCTCTGTTTCTAGGGTAGAGTGCATACTGTCCCAAGTTTCAAGAGTTTTCTACAGCTGTTTTCAGAGATAACATCTAGGGACCTGTAAGTTTTCAGTTCTTCCAAAGTGGTATGATCTAAGGAGATGTGTTTGCTACTCTCCTGGCATTTGGTGTGGTCTATGAGCAACCAAAAGTACTCTTTTATGCCCTGGAATTGTAAATAAGGTTCCTGCTCCACCATGGCCTCAAGTTCTGGTGTGTTAGTGCTCCTCCTTGCCCTGGGATTGCCATGCAGGACTGTGACCTGGATCCAAGTATGAGCAAAGCAACAGAGTCCTGCTCAGTGCTAGCAAAGACACCCTTGTAATTTCCTTCTGGTCAGTTGTTTGACTCTGTTACCATCTGTGTATTCCACAGGGCTCCAGAAGTTGCTGCTACCACTGCTGATTCAGTAGCTCCCAAGGCCTGCTCCTGTTTTGCTGGGGCTAGGTCTGTGCTGGGCATGGTGCTATACTCTCTCACCCATGTGTGACAGTCCTTTCCTGCTGACCTCCTAAGCTGTCTTTGGCTGGAAAATTATTTACTCTGTACTTTTGTGGGTTCTGCTGCTCCATGAATTGTTATGGCATTATTTAAAGGTGTTTGGAGGAGTTTTGGGGAGAGCTCAGGCAAGTTGCTGCCTTTTCTCTACCAACTCAGTTCCCAGACCTGTACAATTTAGTAAGATCACTTACCAAAGTGAGTAAGTAGGTGGAAAGAATGGACTAGAGAGGGAAAAATAAATTAGAGATGGGGAGCCCAGTAAACAGATCATTGTAATACTTCAGGTAAGAAGTGATAAAAGCCTGAACATGTATGGCTATGTTAGTAAAGAAAAGGGCCCAAATGTAATAGATGTTGCTAAAAAAAAATTGTAAACTTTGACAGTTAACTTGTTACATGAGTAAAGCAACTATTTTTAAATAACTGTGATCTGTTTCCTGAAGGAGGGAATGATATTTTTTTCCTTTTTTTTTTTTTTGGAGGGGAGAAGACTGGATAATTGGGGTTAAGTGACTTGCCCAAGGTCACACGGCTAGTAAGTGTTAAGTAGGGCTGGTGCTCTATTCACTGCTCCACCTAGCTGCCCCAAATGATATTGTTTTTATGAGTAAAGGAAAATACAAAATGGTTTCATGATTAAAAGAGGCAATGCACACTTGTTATGGTGAAAAGTGGCCCCTTAAAGGTTTTTCTCTTCCTAAGTTAATGGAATGGGCAAACCTTGGAAACAAGAAGAAGACAATTATATTTTGACTATTGAAGAAGACTCTTAACTGACCTCTGCGTCTTGAGTTTCTCTTCCCTCCAATCCATCTCAGACATCAAAACCGGAATAATCTTCATAACAAATGGGTCTGATCATACAGACAGAATGCCTTTCTTAATCCCCTTGCCTCATCCAAATCATACCCATCCTTCAAGATCCAACAGAACTGCCACCTCCTCAAGAAAGTTTCCTTGATGATTTCTATGCCTAATTAGACCTTTTTCCCCCACTAAAATCTTACATCATTTATCAGGGATTCTCAGAGGTCCAGAGAAACCTGGCTTCTTCTAGGACTCTGGACATAATTTCTAAAATAAAAATGAAGCTACATATTTCAAAACAACAACAATAACAAAAGAGAATACCAGGAAATATGTAAGAAATTATTTAAATATATGTACATAGTAAATTTACCCAACATCTTTCACTCATTTTTTTGTGTACAGATCAATGGATTATTGGGAGAAAGAGGAATAGTACAATAGAAAGAAAAAAGACTTTGGAGTCAACACACCTGGATTCAAATGCCACACGTCACTTACTCTCCATGGGCCTCAGTTTCCTCATTTGTAAAACAAGGGAATTAGATTGGTTAGCCTTTGATATGCCCTCAAACTCTAGATGTATGATTATATCACTTTGCAAAAATTTTGGGCAATGTCTCTCAGCATCAACATTAAATCAGACAAGGCCATTCCAAGGCACTCGTCCCAAAGCTGAATGGGGATAAGTCTTTCCTTGCTATATTTGAGACGACATTTGAACTTGAAGCGCAAGGGAAATGGCCTTTCTGAACCTTGCCACTGTTTGGCCAGGCAAGGAATTCTAAGGCGGCATGAGGTTAGCAATCTCCCTAAGATAGGTTATATATCCCATTATTCCTTAGATCATATAAATTTGAATTGTGTGAAAAGCCTGTGGAATTAAAAACAGGTTTCTATAAAGCTAGATTTCTATAATACTAATTTATGATATACTAATACTGTTTAAATATTATACTAAACTTATTAAATACTAAATATTAAATTTCTATAATACTTTCACAACTTGTAAACTTCTTTAGGCTGCAGATTGGTTAGACCTGAAATAGACTGATGAAGACTGGTTGCCATGGGTCACTTAACAAACTGGAGAGTGTGCTGTGGCAACCCTACATTTTTTGGGGCCACCCCAAATCTTTTGATGGGCCATAAGCACCCTACAGGCTGTATGTTGTACAGGCCTATACTAAATAAAAATTTCTATAATATTAAAATTAAATTGTGCCAAAAACTTAAACGAAATATGAAATTTAAGTTGAAGACCACTGTTATGTAAACCTAGTTACAAATATTATATATGTGTGTGTGTGTGTGTGTGTGTGTATACACACACAGATAATTACATATACTTGTAAGAGCCCTGAATCAAAGGTTTTTGTTTCACATAGTCCACAGTGTCTTACATATAGAAGATAGGTGCTAAAGAATTATTCCTCCACTGATTGAATGATATATACTTGTCTTGTCCCAATGATGGTGCAATCTCCTTGAGAACAGAGACCATGTCTTATACTTATATAATCATGTGGAACAAGGAAAGATTATTAGATTTTAAATCAGGTGACAAAAATGATAGATCCAGTTCTGTGTTAAATTTTTGGTGTGAGAATTTATACCTCAGAAATAGGTGCCCACAATTCAAGATTTGTATTTGTTGTTTTATTGATTATCTAGACTTAAGAAAGTGTTAATAGGAGTAGAAACATGACCTCCCAGCAGCTCCAGCTTACACCTTCCCCAATCAATGTAAAAAGGGGACTCTGAACAAACTTTGGAGTTGCAGAACCCACAAAATGACACAGAGAAGCTAATCTCCCGCTGAGGACAGCCCGGCAAGCTGTCAGGAATCGGCCAGAGCAGCGCTCTGGGAGCAGAGCCCAGGCCCACAAGAGCCAAAGGTTTTAGCCCCAGGGTGGGTATGACCAGTGGCTGGCAGGAGGGACTCCAGATCAGCAGCAACTTTGGCCATTTCCAGAATTATCAACACATAGATGCGAAGGACAAAGTGAGAGCTCAGTACAGTCTGGACTTTGGGACCCAGTAAGTGCAAGTGTGTGGCTTTTGCCCCCAGGGCAAGAAGCTGCTGAAACCCCTGGCACAGCCAGCCAGGGCCATGAGGCAGCTTCAGCTCCTGGCCTACAGAGTGTAGGGGGACCAAGCACCAGTCTGAGGGGTAATCGCTCTTGCTTTAACCTGCTTGGATCTGGATTGCAGTCTAGCATGGAGGTCCTGGGGTGCATGACCAGCTTGCCAGAGCATGTGGAGGCCTCAGAGAGGGCACCCATTTAATACCTCTGGCAGCTGAGAAAACCCCAGGGTTTGGGACGAAAGCTCCCGTGTCTGGTGGCAGAGTCCTACTGTGGCAAAAAGCCCAGGGGTCAAGTGACTGAGGGGCAACATGATCAGGCAAAGGAAACAAAGCAGACAGAAGATTCCAACATTAGACTCCTATTTTGGGCACAAAAAGGAGCAAAGCATGGAACAGGAGGAAGACAGTGAAGTCAGAACTCCTGCACCAAAAGCTTCAAAGGAAAATACAAGCTGGTTACAGGCCATAGGGGACCTTAAGAAGCAGATAAGAGAAGTGGAGGAAAAATTGGGAAGAGAAATGAGAATGATGCAAGAAAATTACGAAATGAGAGTCAACAGCCTGGCTGAGGAAAATAACACCTTAAAAAATAGACTAACTCAATTGGCAAAAGAGGCTCAAAAAGGCAATGAGGAGAAGAATGCCTCAAAAAGCCGATTTGCCAGATGAAAAAAAGAATATCAAAAGCTTACTGAGGAGAATCATTACTTCAGAATTCGATTGGAGCAAATGGAAGCTAATGACTTTATGAGAAATCAAGATGCTGTTAAACAGATTCAAGAAAATGAAAGAATAGAAGGCAACGTGAAATAACTCATGGGAAAAACCACTGACCTAGAAAATAGATCCAGGAGAGATCATTTAAAAATTATTGGACAACCTGAAAGCCATGATAAAGTAAGAACCTAAAAATCATCCTCCAGGAAGTTCTCAAAGAAAACTGCCCTGATGTTTTAGAACCAGAGGGCAAAATAAAGGTTGAAAGAATCCACTGATCACCTCCTGAAAAAGATCCCAAAAGAAAACTCCTAGGAATATTATACCCAGGTTCTGTTATTGCTAGATTAAGGAGAGAATATTACAAGCAGCTAGGAAGAAACAATTTGAATATTGTGGAAACACAATCAGGATAACCCAAGATCTGGCAGCTTCTACACTGAGGGATCAAAGGGCTTGGAATATGATATTCTGGAGGTTAAATGATCTGGGATTAAAACCAAGAGTCACCTACCCACCAAAACTGAGTATCATGTTTCAGGGGAAAATATGGTCATTCAGTGGAATAGAGGACTTTCAAGCATTCTTGATGAAAAAACAGAGTTGAATAGAAAATTTGACATTCAGATACAAGAAGCAAGAGAAGCATGAGAAGGTAAACAGGGAAAAAAAATCATAAGGAACTTATTAAAATTGAACTATTAACATTCCTACATGGAAAAACAATAAATGTAACTTAAGAAACTTTTCTCAGTATAAAAATAGTTGAAGGGAATTGAAATATTTATATAATGTGTGTGTCTATATATAAGGGTATATGGGCATATGAATACATATGTGAATGTATGTATATATGTTTACAGGTATACATAGAGGGCACAGGACCAATTTAACAGGAAGGGATGATACTTAAAAGGTGAAATTAAGAGGTGAGAGAGGAATATAATCAGAGGAGATGGGGAGACACAGAATGAGGTAAACTATCTCTTATAGAAGAGGCAAGGGAAAATGGTTACAATGGAGGGGAAGAGCAGGAAGGCAAAAGGGAATGGGTAAACCCTATTTCCATTAAATTTGGCTTGAGGAAGGAATGAAATACACACTCAATAGGGTATCTCACCCTACAGGAGAGTAGGGGGAAGGGGATGAGAGGGGGGATGATGGAAGGGAGGGCAGGCTGGGGGGGAGGGAAGTTGGAAGCACCCACTTTTGAAAAGGGACGGATCAAAGTAGAGAATAGAACAAGTGGGAGGTGGGATAGGAGGGAGGGAAATATAGTTAGTCTTTTACAATATATCTACTATGTTATTGTTTTGCATTAGCCACACATGTACAACCTATACTGAACTGCTTATCTTCCCAGTAAGAGTGGGTGACAAGGGAGGAAGGGAATGAATCTGGAAATCAAAGTTTTAAAATCAAATGTTTAAATATATATATATATATATATATATATATATATATATATATATATACTATTATACTATTTTACATGTAATTGGGAAATAAGTTATACAGGCACTGGGGCATAGAAATCCACCATGCCCTACTGTAAAAGTCGAAAGGGGTATGGGAGAAAATATGGGAGAGAGCAGATTGAAGGAGGGCATATCCTGTGGGACTGCTATTTTGGGGTGATGGGTAGGGGAAAAACGGGGAGAAAATTTGTAACTCAAAATCTGGTGGAAATGAATGATGTAAATCAGAAAAAAAAAAAGAAATGAAAACAAAAAAGAAAGTGTTAATCATCGAGATTATGTGTTCATACATTTTCCCCTTCCCAATTTTGTTGTCATTGCACCATTTCAGTCATGTCCAACATTTGGGGTTTTCTTGGCAAAGATACTGGAGTGCTTTGCCGTTTCCTTCTTCAGCTCATTTTACAGATGAGGAAACTGAGGCAAACAGGGTTAAGTGACTTGCCCAAGGTCACACAGCTTTTAAGTATCAGTTAGCTTGTAACTAACTTCAGGGTTAGTGCTCTATCTACTGTGTCATATAACTGTCCCCATACTTTCCTGGCCCCTTAGTTAAGCTTTTACCAACATACCCATGTTTTATTCCATAAATATTGCTTGGGTTCAGTACAAGGCTCTGGGAAAGAAGTCATCACCAGACTGGAGGCCTGGTGACTGCTAGATAATAAGAATAAGAATGATATCAGCAGCATTTATATAGTGCTTTAAAGTTTGCAAAGTATTTTATATCCATTATCCCATTTAAGCCTCCTGATAACTCTGAATTCAGCTTTCCTCTTTGCCACTTATCAGCTGTGTTTCCTTGGGCAAAACACTTGCATTATTTGAGCCTCGTTTTCAACCACATTAGAGTTCTAGACATCCATGTCACAAGAGACCTGGGTTCAAATCTTATCACCAAATTTTATTTAACCTTTTACTAGTCATGTGATAATGTGTAAGTCCTTGGATTTCTTAGGTCTCTGTATCCTCATCAGTAAATTATAGTTAATAATACTGTCTTTTTGACCTTGGGCAAATCACTTAACCTTTTAGTGCAGAGCTGGTGCCAATCTACATTGGTGAGGGAAGTTTTCTGTATCAATGAAATCACAGTTCTGGTTCTCTGCCCCACCCCCATCCCACACCACCCTCTAACATAACCCCTCACTCCTCCCCAAAACAACTTGTAGCATATGTCTCACAGTGTTATTGTGAGAATCAAATAAATGAATAGATGTATATAAAGTGCTTTGTAACCTTTGAATGTCAACCATTGCTATTAAAAAGCAGTGTATGCTTTGACCATTTATCAGTTGGGGAATAACTTGTATTCTTTTATATTATTAAATTTATTTATTTACTTTTAGTTTACAACATTCAGTTCCACAATCCCTTGAGTTCCAAATTTTCTCCCCCTCCACGGAGGCATGCAATCAGATAGTGATTCTACAAATGCCTTTGCATTAAACATTAGTCAAGTTGTAAAGAAGAATTATAACCAATGGAGTGAAAAACACGAAAGAAGGAATGAAACAAAACAAAACACAACAGAGAAAGTGCAAGCAGTTTGCTTCAATCTGCATTCAGACTCTAGCTCTTTGCTCTGGATGCAGATAACCCTTTCCATCATGAGTCTTTTGGAGAATAACTTGTATTCTTATAAATTTGATTCAGTTTTCTGTATATTTTAGAAATGAGGTCTTTATCATGTGAAGGTATATGTAGAACCTATATCAGATTGCATGCCGTCTTGAGGGGAGAGGGAGAGGGAGGGGAAGAAAATTTGTAACTCAAAAACTTGTGGAAATGAATGTTGTAACCTAAAAATAAATAAATTTAAAAGAAAAAAGGCAGTGTAGTTCAGAGACTCTAGGGTCAGAGAACTTGGTTTGAAACCCCACTTATTACTTGTGTGAAATTGGGGGAGTAACATGACCTCTCCATGCCTCAGTTTCCTCACCTTATAATGTGAAGGAACTGGACACAATGGTCTCTAAGATTCCTCCCAGCTTGAAATCTATGGTCCTAATATTTGATTTTCCCTACCCCTACAGGATTGCAATAAGAAAATCACTTTGTGTGCCTCAAAGCACAGTATAAATGGGAGTTATTATTATTATCTCTCATAGTGCTGCTTATCACAGTGCCAGGTACATAGCAAGCACTGAATACACACCTGATTGATTAATCTAATTAAGATTTGGTCAATAGCTACATGCTGTTACCTCTGTTTTCACATTTGGGAACAGAAATGTTCAAAAAGTCACTTTGGATGGAAATAGCCTTACTGAATCTCAGCCTGAAAACGTTCCTTCCTAATGAAGCCGTTTGGCTCCCACTTTATGAGCACAATTTTCAGAAGTGATTTGCTCATTGGCCACGCCTTTGTTGGAATGTGAACTCCACAGTGGTATTGATTTGAAAATCAAACTGCTGATTGTATAATTCCATGAGGAAGTTGTTGATGCTATCAGGCTTTCTCAGTGCATGCTGTGATTTTGAGGTAACATGAAAGGTTAGTGGCAAAAACAGAGGCACTCTGAAAGCTGGAGCTGTTTATTAGCTGATAAGATGCCAGGGGCAGTTTGCTGTTAAGTGGGATGATTATGGTTTAAAGGAACAATTACTAAGTAGAATGAAAGGCATAATAACTTGTAAAGTCACCTTGGTGTACCTACTATCCCAAAATGGCATATAGTTACTTGTCCTTCCAATGGATTAATTTTTGCATTTACTTTGCTTTTACCATCATTATCATTGTAGGGTGAAAGGGAAAACTGTATCTGAATGGAGTCACAGTATCTAGATACAAATCTTGGAACTGTCACTTCTTACTTGTGAGATCTTGTACAAATCATTTAAATCTCAAGACCTAACACTTCACCTATAAAATGAAGGAACTAGACTAGCTGATCTTTGAAGTTCTTTTTACCTCTGAATCTATGATCCTAAGGCATTTGTTGGGTATCCAAATGAACATGTACCTCCCTCTTCCAAATTTCTTCAGAAATAAGTATAATTCCCTACCCTCAGAGGCCATCTTGACACAGACATACACAAAATAAGTGAACTCTGATGCATCCTTTTCCATTTGATATAAGACCTAAGCCCAAATCAGTCTACTGACTAAAACTAGAGAAAGTCAAATTGACTTTCAACTTTCACATTTTCTGCCAAATTGAATGATGAAGAAAGGTCTGAAGGGTTTATTATTTTATATTTCCAAGCACAAAAAAATAATCAGTATGAGTGCTGAGTTTGAGAGAAACAAAGACTTGGGTTCAAAACCTGCCTCTCCTACATGTTGTCTGTCCTTCATCTCAAATAGGACCAATGACATCACAGGTGATGTCTTTACTAGAGCATTAATTGGATTTAAGTGAATCAGGGTTGCAAAGTCATCAGCCTCTCTCTTCTAGAGTCACAGAAGTTCAGTAGCAGGAAAAAGCTAAGGGTGGTGGCCCAGGATATGACCTTGGCATCTTCAACACCTAACCAAGCTCTAAGTGCTCCACAGTGCCTGCTTCAGCCACCTTCGTGGTCATTGGAACAAATTGCTCCCATCCATCCATTCTTCACATGTTTGGGCTAGACATCCCCTAACTCACTGATGGGTTTGACCTACTTAAAAATTATCACAAAATATCTTCAAAACTTGGGCTTGGCAACATTACCCCAGCCACAGCTCAGGAACCAGTGCTTCAATGATTCCGTCTGGCAGGTCCTAGGCTGCAAGCAAGTCACTTAATGGTTTAGAGTGGCAGGGGACTCACCAGGACCTTTATCTGAAGGTCCTGATTTTGACTCCTATTCGGCCATGTTCTTCCTTTGGGTAGTAACTCCATCTCTCTGGGCCTCAGCTCCTCAGCTCTATAAAATGAGGGGATCAGACTAGATTACCTCCAAGATCCCTCCCAAGCCTAGATCAGTGATCCTAGGATATACTTAAATCATATGTGGGTCATGATCTGCTTTTATGAAAGAAATTTCCACAATTGGAAGCAATGAAATCACAGATCACATTCACATTTGCAAAGAAACATGGCAGGTGTCTTTTGGTCTGAAGCCTTAATAATTTATCTCACTGTGTTATTGAATCATAACAATTATGACATTTGTAACAAAAATGACAATTATATTTTGCAGTTTTTAAGTACTTTATAGTTTATAAATCCCTTTGATGTGCATTACATAATTTAATCTTGACAACAATCTTGTGAGATTGTTGGAGCATTGATAGGCAATAACTTTTTTGGAATTCTCTGTTGATCATGTTGGTAGGTCAAAAATGATATTTCCCAAAAGTGTATATGTTAACAAAACAAAATTTTTAAAAATTAAAAACATTTGATTCATGTCAGAAGGTATTTAGCCAAATTCTCTTTTTAAATTATTAAGATTGATATTATAAGCAATTATTAAAACCTTTAATAATTATTCAGAATACTCATAATAATACCTTAGATATATATGATGTTTTTCTTCCATGAATTTAAAGTATGTTTATTAAATCTGATACTTGAGGGAATAAAATATTCATTAGCTACATTATTGGAAAAATAGATCATGTTTTATTGAAGCTATTCTCTGTATCTCTGTACAAGATATTTCTAATATATATAATATAGTGTGTGTTAGACAAATACAATCCCTAGCTATTCTGTGAATTGTCCTTGTCTCTAATTACTTTGGAGGAGTTGTACATTGGAAGTGTATAGTACATTGTTCTATTGGCCCAATGTACTGCACAGATTAGGTTTTCAATGTCTGTTATTTGTTTCTGATTCAAGAACAAGAAACTAATTGAACTCACAGAATGGTCTGCCATTCAGTTTCTAGAAGAACAAGTGATCCAATGTAGTAAATGAAGGGATTGGTAATAAAGAGGAAAATGAATGTTCATCTTCTGCTATATCTCTGTATTATATGCTTTCCTTCCTGGTACATTAAAATGCTATGGCATGCATTCTAAAAAAAATGCTAAATGTAATTTAGTGATGAACTCTGGCTGAAAAACCTAGGTGTGGTTGCAACAACAAGTACAGAAAGTAATATGATTGACAGACAGAGGAGAGGAGGAGAAAGAAAGATAGAGGGGGGAAGAGAGGAAGAGAGAAAGGGGGAGGGAAGGAAGAAGGGAGAAAGAGAGGAGGGGAAGGAAGGAAGGGAGAGAGAAAGGAAGAGAAAGAAAGAAATAGAGGAAGAAAGAAAGAAGGGAAGAAAGAAAGAAAGAAAGAAAGAAAGAAAGAAAGAAAGAAAGAAAGAAAGAAAGAAAGAAAGAAAGAAAGAAAGAAAGAAAGAAAGAAAGAAAGAAAGAAAAGAAAGAAAGGAAGGAAGGAAGGAAGGAAGGAAGGAAGGAAGGAAGGAAGGAAGGAAGGAAGGAAGGAAGGAAGGAAGGAAAGAAGATAAGAGGAAGGGAGGAAGGAAGATGAAGAAAGAGAAAGAGAGAAAGGAGGGAATGAGGAGAGGGAGAATATGAGGAGAGGGAGAGAAAGGCGATGCAGAGGGGAGAGCAAAGAGAAAGAGAATGTGAGGGGCAGCCAGGTGGAGCAGTAAGAGTGCCGGCCCGGCATTGGGAGACCCAGGATCGGTTCCGGCCTCAGATACTTGGCACCCACACAAAATAACTGGGCATGTAACCTTGAGCAAGTTACTTAACCCCAATTGCTGAGAGAGAGAGAGAGAGAGAGAGAGAGAGAGAGAGAGAGAGAGAGA
>NW_027187335.1:4884354-4957221 GCF_028583685.1 Petaurus breviceps papuanus | reverse complement strand
AGAGAGAGAGAGAGAGAGAGAGAGAGAGAGAGAATGTGTACTAGGTATCAATATAAGTCCTAGAATACCAGCTAAATAACTTTAATGCCTACCACAGAGAGGAACAATTAACACATTCATAAATTGCTTATCTGTTCACCATTTTCTTCCCAAAGTTACTAGACTACTTGTTTAAGTA
This sequence comes from Petaurus breviceps papuanus, assembly GCF_028583685.1. Taxonomy (NCBI): domain Eukaryota; kingdom Metazoa; phylum Chordata; class Mammalia; order Diprotodontia; family Petauridae; genus Petaurus; species Petaurus breviceps. Next base: position 4,957,043 of record NW_027187335.1, on the reverse strand, counting down.
GAAAGTTCTCTTAGTTACAGAACTTCAGGGATAAAATTTTTTTTTTAGTTTATCCATAATTTGTGAATTTTACAGGGTTTTATTTCAGAAAGTCAGGCAAAAAAAAAAAAGCTTCTTATAGTAATATTCCACCCCTCCCCCAAGAAAAACAAAAAACATCTGTAGCCAGGTAAAGCCATGTGATAATGAATATCCTGGGAAGTCTTGGAAGTGAAATGAAGACACCACCCCACCCCACCTCTGCCAAAGTGCAGTACAAAATAGGGAAAGGAGAAATGTAGAACTGCTTATTGTTTGTATGTAAGCATATGTATGTATGTATGAATGTATTCATGTATCATTCAATCAGTAAGCGTTTTTAAGCCCCTATTATGTTCCAGCCACTTTAAGTGCTAGGATGTATTACTTTGTTTCATAGGGTCTTCAATAAAGACATCTTGTTGGAGAAGAATCTGTAAAGTGATGTTTGACCACACCAAATCAAATGAATTTTTATGCTCAAAAAGCAATAAATACAATAATTTCTTGGATTTGCTTGATTTTAAAATCAGTTGTCTGATGGTAAAGACATTGGCTTCTATGGAATATCACTAGAAAAAACCTGCTTATTCCTTCTATGGGTCTGTAGATTATCCCTATTAAAAAAAAAAAAGAGGCATAGAAGTAGTGTGCATAGTAGAAAGAGAACATACCTTAGAATTGGAAAGACACATTCCAGTTCCAGCCTTGACACATTCTGCCACTTAATTTCTTACTGCCCCCTTCAAATTACAAAGGCTAAGTTGTAGAATAGGTTACTACATCATTGGTAGAAGTAGTTTCCTCACAGAGAATCACCTAAATCAATGAAATTACAGGTCTGGACCTCCCCCCCAAAAGTATTTTTGTTACTGATGCTGCTTTGCTGTTTTTTGCTTTGTTTTCCTAGAGATTTTTTAAAAGTTAGTATATGGATCACTGGAAACTGATATTTTCTCCGTTGACTTAGTAACAATGAGTTCTGAAATGCCTTTCATGCTTTTGGCATCCTCTCCTATGAACCTTAGGAATAGAGGTCTTAATGCCCTAAAAATTATGTTGCCTCCAGCATGGGCCTCCTCTGTGTGTTCTTGGTCTACTCCAGCTGCTTTTCCTATCTTTATTTCTACAGTACTATTTTCCTTTCATCTAGTATAACATGTAGGGCTTCATTGTTAGAATTCAAATGTGGTGACTCCATTGTCTTTGAAGGTGAAATTCTTTTTAAATAAAATTCTTCATGGATATAACATCCCTTTAGGAGGTTATTCCCCCAATTTGTACCTGTACTCCCAGATTGTGTTCCCAGAGGTAACACTTGCCTATTACCTTGGGTACTGGGAGTAACCTTGTGGGTGTCTATTCTTAACATTGTCACTCCTGAGCCCCCAGTAGTGTACTTTCCATTAATGATCAGCTGCTGGATATAACTAGCTTGTTATATGCATTTATTAAAATACTAGAGTAAAGGGGCAGCTAGGTAGCACAGTGAATAAGAACACCGGCCCCAGAGTCGGGATGACCTGGGATCGAATCCAGGCTCTGATACTTAGCACCACACCCAGAAATAACTGGCCATGTAACCTTGAGCAAGTTACTTAACCCCAATTGCTTTAAAAAAAAAAAAAAATATATATATATATATATATATATATATATAGCATAGTAAGATAAATTGGTGCAAATTTTCCCCCAAAAATGAGCCCCTGCTCATTTCCCTAATAAGGTCCATGGGAAAAATGGGCTCAAATTTGGAGTATAATAGTAATGAAGTACACATGTAGGATATATAAGTGGCTAAGTGGTTAAATCATAATTCTTTGTATTTCAGAGTATTTCTGCCTTAGTAGAACCCTCATGAAGCTCCTCTTAAGTGTAGCTCTCAGTTTGGTGGGCTGCTTTCACGAGTCCATGGCTGGCCTGATCTCTCTAATATAAGTAGTCATGCTCCCTGAAGCTACTGCTTTCATCAAATGTCTATCTTTCTGAATCTGTCTGCACTTATCATGTCTCTTTTTCAGGCTATATATACTGTTTATACATGCAAGGAACTTCTTCCTCCACTTCTAATTCCATCTCTGAATTTAGTGAACTACAAAAGGGAATTTTCCCAGTGATGGAATGACTTATTGTTTTTAAATATAAGCAGGGGAAAGGGGGTGGTTGGGGGGTGGGAGGGTAAGTGTTGTTTATCTCAGCCAGTCACAGAATATGGACAATAACAGCAGTCTTTCCTCTGATGGTCAAACCTCTGTAATCTTCTGCAGTCAATTAAGGACTTAGACACACTTTGGGGGTTTATAGGAAAATTCCATAAGACATTCTGGTCCTGTGACTAGATTTCTTAAGGGATAAAGGGATCAGGGCTTAGATCAGTTTTATTTACACATGAAATTGTTTGATAAATTCTGTGATTTTCTTCATTGAGATGTTGAACCTTTTGTCTTTATATTGAAGTGGAGGGGATTGATCCCCACTCCCTACACAAATTTTGGGTACAAAGATATGATGCATTGGTAATGTCAAGAGAACTCCAAAGGAGGCCTCATGCACATTACATGACACCTGCAGTGGCAAATTTTTAGGAAGACATGGAAGAGTCATTCAAAATACACAGGTATAGAGTAACCTTTATCTTGGAAGGGAATATACAGATCCATTTGGAATACTAGATAATTTTATATTTATTTACTTATGAACATATTTTTTCCTCCAGTAGAATGTAAGTCCCTTAGGGGCCATGATGGTTCATTTTTATCTTTATACACCCAGCAGATAAAGACTAGCGCATTGTTCCTTGCACATAGTAGGTGCTTAATAAAGGTTATTGAATTGGTCATCATAAATCTTTGAGCTATAAGAGGCATCATAATCTCTATTCTAAAGATAAAGTAACAGAAGCTGAAAAAAGGGTAAGTGATTTGCCTAAGATTATACAGCTAGAAAGTGTCAGAACAATATTCAAATCCAGCTCTTTCTGCCTCCAGCTCTAATTCACTGAGCAACATCACCTCCGCATACTTCTAGTCCTTTCAGTCTTGTCCTTATTCAAAGAGAGTTTTTGGGGGCACCTTGATATATTTAAGCAATTGCTATTACTAGTGTGTTGTATAAAAATTTCAGTACCCCCCTATCTCTCCTATTAAAGAGCTTTTTACCCAAGGCTAGCCTCCTTACTTCAAAACTCTGTTGATTCTTTTTGTTCCATTTGACCATTGTATAAACTAATTAGTAATTTTCTCCCTGGTCCGACTAACTCCAAGTGACACAAGAAATGTTTCTTTCTCTTTCTAATTGGCAACATACTCTACAATCTAGTGCTGTTGAATAATTAGGTTCCCATCCTTTTTTTCAATGTTTACCCTTCTTTTGTTTTGAAATGCATAAAGTGGTCAGTTTTTAAAAGGCCTTCCAGAATAGGGATTCTTAAACTTTTTTTCATGAAACTCTTTGGCAGTGTGGGGAAGTTTATGGACATGGAAATCATTTGAAATGAATAAAAAATGTGAAATAACAAAGGAAATCAATTATATTGGAATAGTTATCAAAAACTTTTTTTTAAGTTCATGACTCAGGTTGAGAATCCCTTCTCCAAAGATTTCCCTTTACTCTAAAGCAAGTGGATTAATTAATAAATGTTAATACCCTCTGGGAGTGGATAAACTATATTCTATTGTCTGGAAAATAGTAATCAATTTTTTTATTTGTTTCTACATACATACATGCATTCTATAAGATATCAAAGGCTAAAATCCCCTAGTGTGAAAAAAATCAGTTGTTGAATGGAAACCCTCACTACTGGCTGCACTCTCATTCATTCCCCTAACTCACTCAACAAGGTAGAAAAATAGGTATACTCCTTGCTCCTCATTGCAACTTCTAGGCTCTCCTTTGACTACCATCACTCAGTCCTTTGAAGATTTCTTCTTCGAGGTTCACTCAATCCATATCTACCCAATCAAATTCTGGTACCTGTTACCTACTGACCCTCAAGACACTTCCCTCCTTTTCTCGATGACTTCAGTATCTGACTCACAGAATTTCTCACCTCCTTAACTGTCATCCTCATACCACAGAACTTCAATATACATATTATACTCCCTCAAGCTCCCTAACCTCACAATTCCTCTCCTTACTCATTTCACATAACCTATATTTCACTCTACCTCAGCCACATACATATGTGTTCTTATCCTTGATCTTGTTATCACCCACAAATGGACCACTTCACGTTCACAAACTCTGAAATTTCCCTATCTGATCATTCCTCTTCTTCTTCTGCCTTGCAGCCCCAAACTTTGTTCTTTGTCCCCACCATAATCTCCAATATCTCCACCTCTTACTCCTTTCCCTGGCCATGTAGCAGCAAGCACCCCAAGGGTCCTCAGGGTTTGCTGCCAACACAGGTTCTTGGATCTGCTTTGATAAAGGAAAGCAACTCAAAATGAGTTAACAAGCTTACTTTAATCAGTCAGATATGTATCGTTCACCTAGTTCAGGGGAAAAAGGTCAGCACCCCGAACTTCAAAGTATACAGACACAATTATCAAGACAAAAACAGATCAAGTAGACAGATTTCCAAACTGTCCAACCATTACATCCATACCAAACAACATCTGGGTTTCAAAGCCGGGGGACTCTGGACAACGGCTTCCCAGACTCCAGATCAAATCACAGAACACTTCTCAAAGTGAGCCCCAAAACAAAGCTACACATCAGGGCTTATATAGCCTTCTCCTGGCTCAGAGAATGTAACAACCTTCTGGTCCCACTGGCCAATCAAGAAGTATCTACTGAAAAACAAGCCTCCCACCCCAGGCTCCAGGGGCACTTTAGCCTAGGAGCAGGGAAGATCTTTAAAATTTACATTCCCATTACAAGCCATCACACCTGCACTAGCTACATTATTCTCTCTTTCCCATCTTAACCACTTGGTGAACCAGTTCATCTCTACAATGTCCTCTCTCTTGAGTTCTTTGCCCCCTAGTTGCATCACCTATATTGCCCTGCCAAGCCTTTTCCTTGGACTCCCACCATCCACTGCCTTTTCTCCTACATGTACTGCCTAATAATGCTGAGGAAAATCACAAAACTAAATGTAATGGGTCCACTACAAATTTAGATTACATAACCTCAACTGCACCCTCATTACTGCAAGGCAATCCTTTTATGTTTTCCTAGTTAACTCACTAGCCCACTCATCACATTGGTTCTCCCAAACCTTTACATCCCTCCTCCAGTCTCCCACTGTCACTCTCCTTCTCAACTGAGAATCTTGCCTCATACTTTACAGAAAAAATTGTGGCCATTCAACATGCTTATGTCTCCCCCCATCCTCAAACACCAAAACAAAAACAAACTTCACTTGATCCATCATATATGTCTTATTCCTTTTGAGACTAAACTCCCTGAAAAGGCTATTGACAATGGATATCTCCACTTTCTCTGCACTCGCTCTCCTTTGAACTCTAGAATCTGACTTCTCACCTCATCACTCAGCCAAACCACTTTCTCCAAAGTTACCAGTGATCTCTTAATTGACAGATCCAATGGCCTTTCTCAATCTTGATCCTGCCTGACCTCTCTGAAGCTTTTAACACTGTCAACCAATCTTTCTTCCTTGATTCTCTCGTCTCTAAATGTTCGTGATACTACTCTCCTGGTTATCCTTTTACTTATTGATCAATCCTCCTCATTTACCTTCCTGGATCTTCCTCTTAAGACACACTCATGGGGTGGCTAGGTGGCGAAGTGAATAGAGCACCAGCCCTGGAGTCAGGAGGACCTGGGTTAGGATCCAGCCACAGACACTTAACACACACACACACAAAAAATAGCCGTGTGACCTTGGGCAAGTCACTTAACCTCAATTGCCCTACAAAATGCAAAAAAAAAATAAACACCCACTAATTATGGGTGCCCCCCAGGGCTCTATCCTAGGCCCTCTTCCCTTCTCTTTCTACTACGTTTCACTTGGTGGTCTCATAAGCTCCTGCAGATTCAGTTATCATCCCTTTGCTAATGATTCTCAAATGTACTTATCAAGCCCTAATCTCTGACTTCCAGTCCCGAATTTCCAACTACCTATCAGACATTTTGAACCAGATTTCCCATAGATACCTTAAACTCAACACATGTAAAACTGAACTCATCTTCTTTCCTCCCTGCTTCCTAATTACCTTTGAGGGTACCATCATCCTCCCAGTCTCTGAGTCTGACAATCAAGGTGTCATCTCTCTCTCTCTCTCTCTCTCTCTCTCTCTCTCTCTCTCTCTCCCTTTCTCCTCCTCCCCCTCCTCCTCCTCCTCCTCCTCCTCCTCCTCTTTTCCCTCCTCCTCCTTCTCTTCTATCCAACCTGTTGCTAAGGCCTGTCAGTTTTTCCCTTGAAACATATCTTGCATATATATGTCTTTTCTCCTTTGACACTGCTACCACCCTGGTGTTGGCCCTCATTACAATAGCCTTCTGGTTGGTCTCTCTCCCTCAAGTCTCTCCCCACTCCAATTCATCTTGTGCTCAGATGTCAAAGCAATCTTTCTAAAGTATGGGCTTGACTAGGTCACCCCCTTAACTCAATAAACTCCAGTGGCTCTTTATCGCCTCCAGCACCAATTAGAAAATCCTCTACTTGGCATTTAAAGCCCCTTGTGACACATCCCACTCCTACCTTTCCAGTGTTGTTTATTGTACCTTACACTTCTCCTGGACATACTCTGTGATCCAGTGACATTTACCTCCTTGCTGTTTCTCAAACAAGACACTCCATCTCCCAACTCCATGCATTTCATTGACTATACCCCAGGCTTGAAAAGCTCTCCCTAATTATCTTTGCCTCCTCACTTTCTTAACTTCCTTCAAAATCCTACCTTCTATAGGAAGACTTTCTCAATACACCTTAATTCTATTACCTGTCCTCTGTTGTGTACTATATGTATATGTATATATATATATGTATGTATATATACATACATACATATGGTTTGTTTGTACATAGTTGTTTGCAAGTTGCTTCTTGGTTCAATTGTGAAGTCCCTGAGATATAGGACTCTCTTTTGCTGTTCCTTGTAGCCCTAGTGCTTAGCCAAGTAAGTGCTTAATAAATGTTTATTAGCTTACTAATGTTTCCCACCCTCCACTCCCAAGTAAATACTCCAGGTGAATTCCATGGGTTCTAGGCAGCTTGATGACATAATGGATAGAATTGGGGTAAGGAAGAGCTGAATCTGAATCCTGCCTCAGATCTTAACTGTGTGGCTGTGGGCAAGTCACTTAACCTCTTTGTGCCTCAGTTTCCTCATCTGTCAAATGAGGAGAATAATAGCCCCTCCCTCCCACAGTTGTTGTGGGAATCAAATGAAATAATATTTCTAAAGCACTCTGTAAACCTTTAAGTGCCATATTAGTGCTAGCAGGGATAGGGAACCTGAATCTAGTCAAAAGGCCGCACTTAAAGATCTAGAAGGCTACATGTGGCCTCAAGGCTTCGGGTTCCCCACCCCTATGTAAGTTATTCATAATAGTAGGCATATGAGGAATATAAGACTGCTGGAAGGGCAGCTGGGTGGCACCATTGTTCACAGAACCTCAGACGTGGAGTCAAGAAGACTCATCTTCCTGCGTTCAAATATGACCTCAGACAATTACTACCTTTGTGAACCAGGGAAAATCACCTAACCCAATTTGCCTCAGTTTCCTCATCTGTAAAACTGGAGAAGGAAATGACCAAACCACTCCAGCATTTTGCCAAGAAAACCCAAATAGGCTTACAATGAGTCAGATACAACTGAAACAGACTTCTGGGAACTTACTCAGCACATGTTGCTATGGTGGGAGAATAGAAAAGATAATGTCAGAACTGGACAGAACTTTAGGGCTTATGTAGCCCAGTCTTCTCTTTTTTTTAGATGGGAAAATTGAGATACAGAATAATACATGGCAATAGCCAGAAATCTCTAATTTCATTTCATTCCACACTTCTTCCATTTCCTCCCCCCTCAAAAAAAAAAAATAAAGACTAATAACACTTAGGCAAAATGGATTACATTCAAATTAACTGTGAAATAAGTCAATTTCCATTCCTTTAGTTCCATGAAATGTTTTCCTAATTATGAAGAGGGGGATGCATAATAATTAACATATCTGTGCACAAGCAAAGAACAAAAATTTATTCTCTTTCTAAAAAGAGGTAACCAAGGTTGTACTGAAATAAATGGATGGAAGAAGGCTCTACACATTAAAGTAAACATTTGAGTTCAATTACCAGAAAGGCTTGAACAATGAACAAATAGATTGGCTAGTCACTTCTTCAGTCAAGAGAATGGATAACAGGGACACATACACACACACATACACACACACACACACACACACACACATTCCTTCTAGTCTATGCTTCTATAATGGAGTTTAACATGCCCTTTGTGTAATAGCTTGATCTAGAGCCTCAGGGACCCAGGGAGACCTACATTGATAGGATCTATTTAGATGGATAAGATCTATAATCTGGAAAGCTCCACACTACATCTCCAAAGGAAACTGAGATTTCTACTTTTGGGTGGAAAGCAGGAGGACAGTGTCTGAGCACTCACTCCACTCATCTATCTTCAAGAGGTTATTGGAACTAGAATTATATGTCGCTCACACATCAGATACTGGCTGTCTAGGAGTACTAATGCTATTTGGGGAAATTCAGAATAAAACAACTTTTCCTTGTCACTCTAGGTTGGAAGAAGTCCTGTCCCAGACTGGGAGGGTAATAGCTTAGCTCCCTCCAACCAAAAGACAACCACAAGTGGCAAGCAGATATTTATCAGAAGAATCAGCAAAATAGAAATCAGGGGATTTATCCAGATTAGTGTGGATGATAGAATACATGAGAGTAAATGGGCTCTTCACTTTGGGATTGAGATAAAATCTCAGTTCAGCTAGAAAGAGAATAATCTCACTGAAGAAATCCACTCTTAGAACACCCTGGGGATATGGACACTGGGAATCAAGGGACATAATGAGAATCTGGCTTTCTCTACTTATCTGGTAGTCTGAGGCTCCTGTTAGCCACTCTCTCCCAATGGCCTCTTCTCTCTCCAGTCTCTCAAGTGTTTGTCCTTCATGCCTACCACAGGCTGAGTAAAGTCTTAGAGGCATCAGTATTCTGCTAAATGTTTAACAACAGACTCTCCCCCCCCAAAAAAAATGTGTAAATGACACTCTTTTAAGCTTAATTTGCATCATTAACATTTTCTCCATCACTTTCTTAAATCTCAACAATCAACCAAACAAGAAATCAAACCTTGATTTGAAGCTTGCTGATTTCTGATCTATAAATACTCACACTCAAAATTTAACAAGTGACTCTCACTTTTGACCTGGCTCCATCACATCCCTGCGCAGATATCTCCAGGACAATTCCGAGTCACGTTTCACTCCAATGCAGCATTATAGACGGTCCTTCAAGGGATCACCAAAATGATCTGAAGCCAGGGATGGGACTATGATGCTACAGTTATTCTGTTCTATAAAATAGGAAGTACAAAGAGTAGGCTAGGTAGAAAAAGGACTAAAACTCATTCAATACAAGGATCAATGGGAAGAAATGGGCGTGGTTAACCTGGAGAAGAGAAGACTTAAGGGGAACAACTCTATTTGAAGTCCTGGCACGTGAAAGAGGCTTAAGACTTACATTGTTTTGCCCTAGAGGGAGCAAAGGGTTAAAAGAGGGAGCAAGGGTTAAAAGATGTAGAGAGACAGATTTAAGATTATTGTCAGGAAAAATTCTTAACAATTGTAGTTCAGTCATGTCCAGCTCTTTGTGACTCTGTGGACCATAGTACATCAACACTGTCCAAGTAGTTTTCTTAGCAAGGATACTAGAATGGTTTGCCATTTCCTTCTTCAGTAGAGTAAGGCAAACAGAAGTTAAGTGACTTACCCAGGGTGACACAGCTACTGTCTAAGGCTGTATTTGCACTCAGGTATTCCTGATTCAAGACTCAGCACCCTATCCACTGAATCATATGACTGCCTCTCTTTTTACTTAGAGGTGCCCAAAAGTGTAAAGTAGATGTCTCCTACTTGAAAGTCCCCCCAGAAGAAACCTAGACAACTATTTATTGGGGATGTTATCACATGCATTCAGGTTTAGGCACAAGCTGGAGAAGATTACTTTCCAATTTAAAGGTCTGTGGTTTTATAAAGTGAATTCATTAAATGATTCTAGGCCCCAAAACCTATGGATGAAAAAAAAACTGAATTTGTGATCTAAATTAACCTAGACTGCTTTCATCTACCCTGATATTCATCAATAATTATTGGAACCCTTTAGTCCAGTTTGCCTCTGTTGAGCTTCTGAATAAGGAGAATAATTTTCATTTTTTTGAAAGAATCTCTGAATCCTTGAACATGGTGTTTCAAACACATCATGCCCAACTCCAAAACAAACCCCTGGAGCTCATTGAAAGTGTTTTTCCTTTATATTTTAAAGCATAATCAGTCTTATTCTTATGGTTATGTTTATTATTGCAGACCAGTTTTGCAAGTTTAAGAAAGGATTGTAAACAGCTCCTTTGAACATAAGCTGGAATTTGTTGGAAGGCAACAAGAAACATTGAACTAACTCAACGACAGTTTCTTTGTCTGTATTAATTGCAGATGTGCAAAGCATTAAATTTCTTCTTTGAAAAGGTAATATAAGCAGGATTTGAGCACAGCTATTATTTGCTGTATAAGAGTGCACTCTGCAGGATTTCATTTCTAAGTGCAAGGTATAATCACAATTGGTTTGAGAGAGAGAGAGAGAGAGAGAGAGAAACAGAGAGAGAAGAGACACAGAAAGAACAGTATCATAGATCTAGAACTGTACAGGACCTTTTCCTTACAGAAATGGAGGCTGAGGAATGTTACCTGAGTTGCCAAAGGCTACCACAGGTAATACATGTCAGAGGTAGAATTTGAAACCAGGTTCTCTGATTCCAAAGCCACTGTACCCCCACTGTCTCCCCATATTAGAAGGGACCTTGAATACCATCTTGCTCAACCTGTACCTGAATAAGAATTCCTTTTACAATATTCCTAACATGGTCTTCTGAGTGCCAGAAGGCCTTGAATACCTCAAGTTAGGAAGATTCCAATATATCCAGAGGAATTTTGTCCTGCTTTTGAATCACTCTATTGATTAAGAAGTTTGTTCTGGGGTGGCTAGGTGGCGCAGTGAATAGAGCACTGGTCCTGGAGTCAGGAGAACCTGAGCTCAAATCCGGCCTCAGACACTTAAGACAAAAACTAGCCGTGTGAGCTTGGGCAAGTCACTTAGCCCCAATTGCTCTACCTTCCCCCCTGCCCCCCCCAAAAAAAGAAGTTTGTTCCTCCTGATGACAAGCTTAAATACAGCTAGTTAATGCTGGCTATGGCCAAAGTGGAACAAATCTAACCCGTCTTTCACATGACAATCTTTACAAATATTGAAGACAACCATTGTGTCCGCCCACCTGCTCCAAATCTTCTCTCCTTCAGGCTAGACATTTCCATTTTCATTCATGTCTGTAGAGTTCCCCTTTACCGTCCTGGTAGCTTTCTGTGAAATTCCTCTAATTTGTCAATGCCCTCCCTGAAATATAACATCCACCGCTGAACACAAAATTCCACATGTGGCCAATAAAATACAAAAGGACTATGAATCTGGAGGTCTTGAAGTGGGAAGAGGTAGCAGGGGGGCTCAGAGGACATTGGTATCCAGTCACACTGAGTAACCCTCAGGAGGAGGTGAAGATAGAGGAGGAATGGTAAATGGAGGTAATGTGGAGGGCCAGTACCCTCATGGTGGAAGAGAGGATCCTGGAAGAGGATTATGACTTTCATGGGAAACTCACAACAGAAAACCCCCCAGAAGAATCAACAGGCAGGGTGAGAGCTAAAAAAAGATTTCTTCTCCACCCCACCCCTCCCCAGGAAGGGCTGCACTCCGAGGACAATCAGGTGCAGTATATCAGGCAGTTCCCAAGTAGGCAAATGATGTAACAATAGGGAAGGAAAGGGGGGAGAATCCTTGGGACAGAAGACAGGCTCCAAGAGAGAAGGGGAGACTCTCTAGCTCCTTGAAATACTTGATGAAAAAAAACTTAGAAGTACTGGGACTGCAACAGGGATGGATGAAGCCCATCCCCTTGAGCAAGTGACACCCTGGGAAAAAGCCCTAATAACTTTGCACTAGTTTTTGTTCTGAGCAAACCATCTAGATATGCCAGCATCCAAGTGAGTGATTAGAAAACTGTTGTAGAGCAGGAGGATAAAGACAAATTCCTGGGCACTCCACGAGAAAGATATGGAGAGAATGAAGAGAGAGAAGAGAAAGAAATATCCCACTTGCTTTGCTGAGTCTTTCATTCAACATTGATTAAGTCCCTACTATGTGTTAAGCACTAGTGATTCAAATCTCTGACCTCAGAAATTATACATTCTACTAGAAAGGGCTTCAATATTTACATAAATAAGTATGTATAAGATAGAAAGCAATGAGGGAAGAGAGGAAGCAAGAAAAGTATCAAATCCAAAATAACTGTACCATTCTATTCTATTCTGAACAGATTATATTCAAGATTGTGACTAGAGATAGGGAAAGTCTTTTGTCCTTAACCAGATTCCCCTAGCTGTTTGATAGAGCTTAGGCCTAGTGGCATATGAATAAGCTATAATTCTAAGGGTCAGAAGCTCTGAAAAGTCTAAAAGTTACCCAGAAGACTAAAGATTTGCATGGCAGGTCTAGCTGAGGAGAGATCGTCATCCTTTGCCTTTAGCTTTTATCATTTCTTTTCGGTGTTTTCTTCTTTATATTTGAAATTGATTCTCCTAAACCCTGTGTGGCTCCTGTGACACTTCAGTGATGGAGTTGGAGTTTCAAATGATGCAAGCAGAAAATTTTCCATTTCTATTGAAATTTTCAATTCTTACTGATGTTTTTGTTCAAGGATAGGATTCTTAGAGTATATTTACTGAGTATCCACAAATCAGATGTCACTCTCACCTCCTAAATTTTAACCTCTATGACATCAGGTGTCATTTGTTACTTAGTTTTTGTATCTTTTATAAGAGGCAATATGGTGTAGTAGATGTTGTCGTTTGTCCTTCATTTTAGAAGAGGCTCAGTGATATCACAGGTCATGTCTTGATGTGTGTCTGAATTGGATTTAAGTGAGACAGAGCTGTACAAAGTTGTCAACCTCACTATCTCTTCCAGAATGGTCAAAATCCATGGCAGGACAAAAGTCGAGGGGAATGGCCCAGGATGCAATGGATGACATTGGCATCTTTGATGCCTGACCAAGCTCTAAACTCTCCACAGCACCTATTTCAGCTGCTTCCACAGCCTTTGGAACAAATTGTTGTTCTCATCTGCCCATTCCACCAGGGAAAGTCTGCATCTATGACCAATACTTGCCCCTGGTGACCAAGGTCAAGTCATATAACTTCTCAGTGCCTAGTCAACTCTTTGCAAGTTACTGATTAGTTTCAGAATTACATTGGTAGAGAGCAATACCATTGTTTTATCTAAACTCAGCATCTCTCCTAGCACCAAAACATACATGTAGTATACACTCAGAAGGTGCTTTATAAAAATGTTTGTTGAATTGGATTTATGTGACCTGAATTTAAAGGTACCATAGAACTAGCTGGGAATTAACACAAGCTGAGAAATATAAGCCTTGGACTAGGACAAAATAAAATCAATTGTGGTCAATGTATGAGCTCTAAGCAGCCCTGAATTTCCAAATGCTAGCTCCCCAGAAAAAAAATAGAAGATTTAAGGTCATCGATCACTGAGAATATTACTAGAAAGCTATCTAAACTACTTGAGGAGGAAGTGGTGGCCCCTTTGGAAAAAAAAAAAGATAAATTCTGAGAAGTTGTGGGGAATGCGATAATTTGCTTTCTTTTCTTTCAGGAGAAAAATCTAAGTAGAAGACACTGGTACAAAGGCAATTCAATGAGCATACCTAGAGTGCTCTAGTTCATGTCAAATTGTAAAAAATAACCAGAATCCTAGAAATTTAGCTGGCAAAATTCAATATTCCTGATAGGATAGCTAGGAAGGATAATCATTTAATTGAAATAGGGAACTCTCAGATTAGGAAGCATCCTCTACCAGTGCAGGATATCACCTCCTCTGCAAAGTATAGTCTTTAGAGAGTTGCTTAAGGAACTCAGAAATTAAGTGATTTGCCCAGGATCATATAGCTAGCATGTGCCTGAGGCAGGATTTAAACTCCCATCTGCCTGGTTTGGAGACCTGTTTTTTACCTCCTCCATCTCTAACAAAAGGAATCTAAGTAAAAGTCATGTATTCACAACAACCCTGTCAAAAGTCAAAATAGCTTCAATTATTGTTGGATTGTTCTAAAATAGTGAGTCTGTCATGTATTTATCTCAAGGATATAATATTATTACAAAGAAACTAAAAATCCATTATTTATGGCATCAAGTTTCCCCTGGAAGTTCCCATTGGTGTTGTACTAAACAACTAGAATATTCAAAATGTAACTTAACAAAGCAAATATGACCAGAAAGACCAGATAGACATATCAATGGTAAGTACAGAGACATATATAGCAGCAAGTTCACCTTAAAAGTCCTGTGCTTGTTGACTGGTGACAAGTAGCTAGAATCTTGAAAACCTAGATAAAGGAAAAAAGAATTACTTCTATAAATATGGGTGTGTATTGGCAAATACTGGTAAATGTTTAACAACTGGTCTTGCTGGTAAAAATATCCATAAGACATACTTTTAAGTCTAATCGGCATTATTAACATTTTCTTTAGTCTACCTTAACAACAAAACAATAAATCAAGACCGGATTTGTATTGATTGCTATTCGCTGAGATATAAATACACTAAAAATTTAACAATCAGCTCTCATAATGAGCTGGTTCAAACTACCTCCAGCACAACACAGAGTTATATGTCTATAACATGTAAACCTCTCTATAACAAGAAATATAATCAGAAAGACATTCCCATCAATCTTTTCTGGGCCCTTTTCTGTTTATGCTTTTTCCTGGTGACCTCATCAGTTCACATGGGTTTAATTATCACTTCTATGCAAATGAGTACAAAATCTTTAAATCCAGCCCAGGTGTCTCTCTTTAGTTACAGTCCCTTGGCATGAATCAGACAAGATTAACATGTCTAAAATAGAATGCATTGTTTTGTTGCTCATTCATTTCAGTCACGTCTGACTTTTTGTGACCCCTTTTGCGGTTTTCTTGGCAAAAAATACTGGAGAGGTTTGCCATTTTCTTCTCCAACTCATTTTATAGAGAGGAACTAAGGCCAACTAGACTAAGTAACTTTCCCAGGGTCACACAGCTAGTAAATGTCTGAAACTGGATTTGAAGTCAGTAATATGATTTGTGATTGAAAGAAAGGAAGACCAGAAGAAGGAAAGGGTATTTGCCAGGTCAGGCGAGGTGGGGGAATTGCTAGGTCAAATAATGAAGCTGAAGCTTAAATACTTTGGCCATATAATGAGAAGATGAGACTCCCTGGAAAAGACCCTGATGTTGGGAAAGACTGAAGGCAAAAGGAAAAGGAGATGTCAGAGGATAAGATGGATAGATATTGTCATGGAAACAACAAACATGAACTTGAACAAACTTTGAGAGATAGTGGAGGATGGAAGGTCCTGGCATGCTGTAGCCCAGGGGGTCACTAAAACTCAGACATGACTGAATGACTCAACAACAACAACAAAAATAGACAGCTAAGTTGAGGACAACTCAAACTAAACATGACTAAGACAGACCTGATTATTCTAAATCCAAAACTCATACCTTGATTTTACAGATGAGGAAATAGTCCCAGAAAGGCTTAAGTGACTTACCCAAGATCACAAAAGTAATGAATAGTGGAGTCAGGATTTGAAACAAGCTACTTGACATAGAAATCCAGGGTTCTTTCTACCACACTACACCTCCTCAACTATAATAAGGTGATAATTATGTAGTCTAGGCTGTAGGTGCTAAAGAAGGAACCTAAGGGAGAAAGAGATCAGCACAACTAACCAACAGCAAGGTCTAGAGTTGCAGAGACTTCTTGGAGCAGGTAGAATGTGACCTGGGCCTTGAAAGATGGGTAAAATCTGAGTGAAATGGAAGGAAGAGAAAAAAGCATTCTAAAGAGGTGAAGAACAACTTGTGTGAAGGCAAAATGATGGGACTGAGCATGTTCCAATGGTGGATTAATGAGATCAGGCTACCCAGAGCAGAGGATGTATTGGGAAGCAGTGAGAATAAAAAAGGTAAAGAAGATGGGGGGAACCAGGGAAAGTATTTTCTCATTTCTTGTCTTTGGGGCCAGGTTTGGTAATTACAATAATTACATAGCATTTAGTTTAAATTGTTTTGTTGCACAGGTGATCTGAGCTAGATTATGAATAGCATTAAAAGTCAAAGAATGAGGGGTGGCTAGGTGACACAGTGAATAGAGCATGGGCTCTTGGAGTCAGAAGGACCTGAGTTCAAATCCAGCCTCAGACACTTAACACTTACTAGCCGTGTGACCTTGGGCAAGTCACTTAACCCTAATTGCCTTGCCTCTCCCCCCTATTGGGGAAATAACATGTACACATATAATTATATACAAATTTATCATTAAATTTTTTTTCTATCTGGAGGAGGTAGGAGGAACTAACCACTAGAAGGAGGAGAAAGGATAGACTTCATGAAGGAGAAGGCATTAAATTGAGAGTTGAAAGAAACTAGGGATTCTAAGAACATGGAACAAGACAGGCCATAAGACATCAGGAACAGAAATGAAGCCAATGGGACAAAGTAATTAGTTGCTCTGAATCCTGAAAGGCAAAGCTGAAGTCAGATTCTAAGATGCTATACCAGACTAAGAACAAGGGTCATAATCCAAATGGGTTAACCAGGGTCATCAGCATCAAGACTTCTAAGCCTGGCAGAAGGTCAGAGCCAAGTGCACAAGACAAAATTGAGAAAAGTGTCTGGGAGCAGAATTTGCACTGAGAGCAACAGATTAAGCTATGCAATTGTTAAACTGGTCCACACAACAGAATAAACCTCCATACTGCTAATCCCAAAATTGGACCTATCTGTTCTCATCCCCATTTTTACATGTGATTAGTTTTTAGCGTAGGCAAGTAAGGGCTATTAAAAAAATTTTTTTAATTGTTTCCCAGGGCTAGAAAGTATTTCACAAGGCTAAGGATAACAGTGCATCTGGGAAACTCTCAAATCCTCAAAATTCTAATGAGGTGACTAATGTGAACCCTTGCAAATTCAGAAAAAAACTAGGAGAAGGAGAAAGGAAAAGAAGGAATAAAGATCCTATTACATGCCAGGAGTTCTACATATTTTACAAATATTATTTCATTTAGAAAAAAAGATTCAGAGATTTGTCTTGAGTCACACGAAGGACTGGAAGGTGTTCAGGGCTAGAAGCAATTATTTTTTTTCTGTACAGTATCAGCTTCACTTGAAGTTACAGCTCTTTTTGCCCAATTGACAGACTGGGAACTATCTAAAAATGGACAGAGCATTTGAAAGGTATCAATAAAATTCTAACAGATCCCAAAGTCTCCCTGCTAACAAGAATCCCCATCATGTCAGAGAAAGAAAGAAGTGAAAAGTACATAAGGGGCTGTCAGATATCAACAATCTTTATTATTGTCTTTATTTAAAAAAAGAACTATTTGGGGGCAGCACCAGTCATGGAGTCAAAAGGACCTGAGTTCAAATCCAGCCTCAGACATTTACTAGCTGTGTGACCCAAGGCAAGTCACTTAACCCCAATTACCTCAAAACATTTAAAAAAGAACTATTTCATTACCAAGTTATGAAGATTTCGAGCTCAGAAAATACATGAAAAGCTTTGTTTGCCTCCCAAAAGAAATCATAAGGCTAGGGACTGGACTTGTGATTTTATTTATTTAGATAACTCCCTAATAAGGAAATTTTCTCTACAGATGTAGGTCAGCGCCTTCTCAGAAATTTAAAGTCTGAGATAATTGACTGAGGCCCTAAGTTGTTTTATGACTGACCCAGAGTCACACAGCTAGCATGTGTGAGGGAGAGAACTGGAATAGAGGAACCAAGGAATTATGTAATATTTTAATATTGTCAGTACAATCCACTCTGAACTTTGATTGATCAACAAAGTCCCCTTTTATGTTTGCCCTTTTTTCTTCTTTTAGGTCTTCATGAAAATTTTTCAGGACAAAAGCTGGTAAAAATCACATCCAGATTCCTAAGGATATTCAGTCTCATTGCTGACAGTAAGAACAACCCAACCAGAGCTGTGCTGAGATTTCAGTAATATTCTCTGTCAATTAAATCAGAAATGACATCTCTTCTAGCCTGAAGCAGAAGCTAAGCTCCAGACGAGAGAAGAGTGTACTCTTTTGTGAGGAAGAACACTGACCCTACTCACGGATGGTTTTGTGTCTTAGAAATCATAGGGTCGGGGTGGCCAGGTAGCACAGCAAGTAAGAGCACCGGCTCCAGTGTTGAGAAGACCTGGAGATCGAATCCCGGGCTCAGACACTTAGCACCCACCCAGAAACACCTGGCCGTGTAACCTTGAGCAAGTTACTTAACCCCAATTGCTTAGGGGCGGCCAGGTGGCTCAGCGAGTAAGAGCACCGGCTCCAGTGTTGGGACGACCTGGAGATCGAATCCTGGGCTCAGACACTCAGCACCACACCCAGAAATAACTGGCTGTGTAAACTTGAGCAAGTTACTTAACCCTGATTGCTTAAAAAATAGAAATCATAGGGTCATAAATTTAATATGGGGGGGGAACTAAGATATCACCTCATCCAAAATCCCCCCCCCAATTTTATGTTGTGTTGTTCAGTCATTTCAGCTATGTCTGACTCTTTGTGACACCACGTGGGCTTTTCTTGGCAAAGATACTGGAGTGGTTTGCCATTTCCTTCTCCAGGTCATTTTATAGATGAGAAAACTGAGGCAAACAGGGTTAAGTGACTTGCCCAGGGTCACACAGCTAGTAAGTTCCTGAGGCAGGAGTTGAACTCAGGGGAATCTCTTCCTGATTCCAGGCCTGGTACTCTATCCACTGTACCACCTAGCTGCCCATTTTGTAGATGAGACTAAATGAGTTGCCCAGGGTCCTATAGGTAGTAAATGCCAAAGTAGAAAGTCAGAGGAGTCAGTGAATCTGGTTTCAAATACCACCTCTGCTATTTACTATTTGTGTGATCTTCAAGTGTGTCACTTAACATTCCGGAGCTTTAGTTTCCTCATCTATGAAATGATCATATGATCTTGTGAGCTTATAATGTTCTAACTTGAACTGATTGATGCTCTGATTCTGTACCATGTGTGGCTGGGCTATAAACACAGTAGAGAAATGTGAAGAGGAGATCTGAAACCTCTGGTCGACACTACTAATATACAGAGTACTGAGGAGGACCAGCTATAGATAGTTTGAAAAGCTTAAAGCTAGGAAATTACATTATCTCTATAGCCCCTTCCAATTCTAGATCCTTCTAGCTAAAGGAAATTATTTGGCTGCATAAATTTTCCAATGAGCTCATATTTTTAAAGTCGACATACAAAAATAGGAAGGACAAATACAATAGAGCAGCATGACCCCTATAAGAATAATGTCAGGAGGCTAAAGCTCAGAATGGAGTAAGCAGACCATGCCAAGTGATGAGAAGAATGTAAGAATCATTGAATCAGTTCATCATGAAATCTCATAGTAGGAAGGTACCTAGTAGGTCATCAATTTCAACCTCTACCTGACATAAGTCCACATTGAAGCATCCTTAACAAGTAGTGATAAGTTTACTAGCTGTGTGACGTTGGGCAAGTCACTTAACCCCAATTGCCTTGCCTTCCCTCCTCCAAAAAAAAATAAAATAAAAAACAAGTAGTGATAAAAAAAACTCATCTCCTCAAAGTGTACATTTAACTTTTATTTGCTTGTTTAACTTTATTTTAAACATTTCTATTTAACTTTTAATTGCTATGAATTTCCTCCTTATACTGAATCAAAATCCAGGCAATTCACTTAACCCTGTTTGCCTTAGTTTCCTCATATATAAAATGAGCTGGAGAAGGAAATGGAGAGCCCACTCTAGTTATCTTTGCCAAGAAAACCCCAAATGGGATCACAAAGAGTCGGACATGACTGAAATGACTGAACACAGTATAAAATGGGTGTGGGGTGGGGATGGGTGGTAGATGAGGCAACCTTTGAGGTTCTTCCCAGTCTTAATGTTAGTTGAGGTGAGTGTAACTTAAGAGGAATGGTAGGCACTCAGAAACAAAATTTTGATAATATAGTCCCAAGGGATCATGGAGATGAAAACAAGAATGATGCAACATAGTGCAAAGAGTACCAAATCTGATGTCAGAAAACCTGGATTAAAATCCTTGCTCTGTTACTTATTATCTGTGAGACCTTCAGTAAGTCACTTCTCTAGGATCTGGTTTCCTCATTTGTAAATGAGGAAGTTGGATGACATTAGCTCTCAGGTTCTTTCTAATTCTAGACCCTTTGAACTAAAGAAAATCATTTGACTTCATTGGGAGCTTTCCAATAAGCTCATATTTTAAAAGTAGGACTACAAAAGGAGAAGGACAAATACAAAGAAGTAGCACGAACCCCATAACAATAGTGTCAGGAGGCTAAAACCCAGAATAAGCCGAGTCTTGTGAGAAAAAAATGCAAAATATATGTTTGGAATAAGAAAAAAAAAAGTGGGCTCATTGCAGGGGTCAGATAGTTCAATGATAATGGATAAAGAAATAATTCCTAATTTGCTTCCATCTTATCACTTAAGGAAAATGAAATAGCATCTCCTCCATGAAGTCTTCCCTGATTTCCTCTTCTAAACTTTCCTGATTACTTTATATTTCTCTAGTTGAGTTTCTTTAGAAGCATAACTTGAAGTGATAATTTCTCTTTATTACTTATTAGTACCTTTCAGTAACTAGTTATCCTTCCTCCTTGTGCTGAAAGAAAATCTAGAAATGTTTAGTTCCTTATTCTGACCAGCGTCAACTTAATTAATCAGTGAAAGCACCCACTTTTTGCCAGACACTGGGCTAGGTGCTGGGGATACAAGTACAAAGAATCAAATGTACGTGTGTGTATGTATATGTGTATATGTATATATGTGTGTATACATATTGTGTATACATATATGCAGCATAACTATAAAATTAATAAATTCAATTACATACAACATAAAAAAATTGAAGGTAATGTGGAAGGAAGGGTACTTACAGCTAGGAAGATCAGAAAAGGTTTCATGCAGAAGATGGTACCCAAACTGTATCTTAGAGGAAGAGGGAGACACCATGAGGCCAAGATGAGGAGTGCATTCTAAAAAATGTGGGACAGCCAATACAAAGGTGTGGAGAGGTGAGATGTAGTAGTGTGTGAGGAACAGAAAGAAGAAAATTTTGGATCATCAAGTGTGGAAGGGGGAGTAATATCTAATGAGACTGGAAAGGTAGCTGACGGTCAGGTTGCATAGGGATTTAAAAGCTAAACAGAGGAGTTCACATTTTATGCCAGAAAGCTACTAGAGTTGTTTGAGTAGGTTAGTGTTCTGATTAGATCTGTGCTTAGGGAAAACTACTCTGTCAGTGCTGTGAAGATGGACTGAAGAAGGGAAGGCCATGAGGCTTGGAGGTCATTTAGGAGGCTGTTTTAGTAATCTAGGTGAGAAGTGATGAGGTCTTGACCTAAGAAGGTAGTTGTAGGAGTGGAGAAATGTCATATATGAGAGATGCTGTAAAGGTAGAAATGATAAAACTTAGCAATTGATTGGATATGTGGAATGAAGGAGAGTAAAGAATTCAGGAAAATGATGGGATAAAGGGAAGGCCAGTGATGCCTTTGAGAGAGATGGGGAGTTTTAGAAGAACAAAGTGTTTGGGGAAAAATAATGAATTGAGTATTACATATTTTGAGTTTCAGATGTCTTTGGGCCATCCAATTTGAAATGTCTAGTAGGCACTTGATGTAGGACTAAAGTTAAGGATCAACATGGACATAGAAGATAAAGGCAGAAATTGGGAAGGAGAGGAACATGGTGAGTCAAATGCTCTTTGAGAAAGGAGGGAGATTGACCTGGGAAATTGTATACTAGAGTTGCCATAATTTTGAATAGAAAAGTTTGATTGAGTGGGTTTCAAAGGAGGAAAGGTTACTGAGAGATGTAGGCAAAGGAGGTCTGGAATTGGCAATAGAGAGTAAGGAGTATTCTGATGCCTTCAGCTCCAAAACTCGTATGACCAAGTGTAATGGGAATGGGAATTTAAAGACCTTCCCTGACCTTTAATAGACCTAGGGGGGAGTTTGAAGACCTGCCCTGCTTTGAAAGGAAACTCTGCCCCCTAGTAGGCTGAATGTAATCACATGGAGACTCTGATGGAGGGAATTTGCTGAAGGGTACAGCAGAGCCCACAGGAAGCTTCCATGCTGTGAAGATAAACTGTATCACCTAGCAGGCTAAATATAGTCACATGGAGCCTGCGGTGGGAGGATCTTGCTAAAGGGAAGCAGAGCCTTCCTAAACAGGAAGCTGGTAGTCAGAGATAGCAAGATGATGGGAGAGAGAGGACACTCAGGCAAGGAGTCAGATAAGCTTGTGAGTAGATATTGATCTTGTATTGGTTTGTGGGAAGGCTGAAGGATGCTGTGGCTCTCTGCATTATTATGGCTTCTTAATGTCTTTGGTACTATGATGGAATCAGCTTACTGGTTTGGGGATTCAATTCTCTGGTGTCGGCATAAAAGCTTCAGTTCTGTCCTCTATATGGAGAGTCTGGTATATTTTGCAATCAAATGTCATGCGATACTTATAATCACAGTCTTTATTGTGATTGTGGGAGCTGTAAATATTGCATTGGCACTACACCAGAGTGTGAAAGGAGGTATGACCAGTACTAAAGATTACCTGGGATGCAGTGTCATCAAAACAGAATCAGGTTTCAGTGAAGGTTAATGGAGGGAAAATGTGAAAAAAATAGATCCCAGATGAAAGGGAGTTTATTCATCATGGAACTGGAATAGCAGAGTACAAAGGATGGAAGGAAAATTATATAAAGGATAGTGGAAGAAATAGGAAGGGTTAGTTTGGGACATGGGTGAAGTAGGGTGGAGAGAGGTGGAACAAGAGGAGGAGACTGGGAATAATATTCTCCTAAAATGCCAGTGATTAGTTATTATGGGGAGAAAGAGAGAAACAGGAGAAGCTATAGGGGTCATGGTAGTAGGAGGTAGTAAAGCTTATATTCTCCAAATTATATAGCAGAAAGTTCTGTTGCTTCACTTGAGTGGCCAGTGGAGAAGGGATTGAGAAGGGGAAAAGCTGTGTCTCCCCCAGGGTGTCAGAGGGCCACCGGACCTGGTCTGGTTCTGGTCTCAGGCACACATGATCCAATCCAATTTATTTATCAGGTAGAGCATAAATAATATCTTTATGATAGAGAAAATCATTTTAAGTTAGTAGTGAAATGCCATAGGATCTAGGTTTGGTTTTCCCCCCCTGTTCCTTAAAAAATAGTCTGACTGATGGGCCCAGATGGAAGCAGTATGAATGGACTGAACACCTAATCAAGCAGTTGCTGTACAGTTATAATTGAAGTCATTTTAATAAAATACCATATGGAAGAGGGAGGAGGGAAGAGGGAGCTGAAATTTTTACTTTCTTTTCTTCCTCAAAACTTCATTTTTAAGTCTCTTTCAAGGGCACAATGGGATTGACTTTCTGGATATAGAATGTCTGGAGAAGTCAAAAGCAAACTTGCTAATATTGAATGGAAGCTTTGATAGAGCCACGTGAGGAAAAAGTATTTTGCTGAAATTCTAGTCCTCCCTTGACTTTCTGGGTCACACACACACTGCCTACCTCCTCTGAGTCTCTCACAGCTAGAGAGTAAAAAAATTAAAATTGAGTCAAATGATTCAATTTCTCTGTTTGGGCTAGTTTAGAGGAACACAATTTAGAGGACTTCTCTCCTTGTACCATTTTGACTTTATTTCTGCCCATATCATAAAAAACCTTCATTAAATAAAGTAGAGTGGGGGCAGCTAGATGGTGCAGTGAACAGAGCACTGGCCCTGGCGTCAGGAGGACCTGAGTTCAAATTTGGCCTTAGACACTTGACACACTTACTAGCTGACTAGCTGTGTGACCTTGCACAAGTCACTTAACCCCAATTGCCTTGCTCTCCCCTGTCCAAAAAA
Organism: Petaurus breviceps papuanus; assembly: GCF_028583685.1. Taxonomy (NCBI): domain Eukaryota; kingdom Metazoa; phylum Chordata; class Mammalia; order Diprotodontia; family Petauridae; genus Petaurus; species Petaurus breviceps. The sequence continues at coordinate 4,932,784 of NW_027187335.1, read as the reverse complement.
AAACAAAAGGTAGAGTGGAGGTTGTTAGGGTACTGAAAATTCTGGATATTCTCACTCAATAGCAGAGACATAAAAGACCTCAGAATCGCACTTTCAGAACATGAATATACTGTTCACACAAACACCATCCTGTTTCAGGCCCATCACCTCACACTTGGACTATTGAAATCACCTTCTGTTTGGTCTCCCTGCGTCAAGCCTCTTCCCAGTGCAGTACATCCCACCTTCAGCTTCCAAAGTGGTTTTCCTAAAGTGCATGTCTCACCATGTCTGTGGTCAAACTTAATAAATTCCAGTGGCTTCCTATGGTAGCCTCTGGAATCAAATATAAAATCCTCTTTTGGGCATTTAAAGCCCTTCCCAGTCTGGTGCTTTCTTACCTTTGTGGTCTTCTTATACTTTCCTGCCCTCCACATATTCTATGATCCAGCAACATCTGCCCTTTTGCTGTTCCTTACTCAAGATTCTCCTTCCTCCAACTCCTTAATTTTCCAGTGTTTCGATACCTGGAAATAAAACCCTATACTTCCTCCCAGCTTCTCTGAATTTCTTTAAGACTCAGCTCAAATATCACCTCCTGCAGGAGGCCTTTCTGAGTCAACCCCCCTCTCCAGATGTCTAGTGGATTCACTCTGAGATTATCTTCCATGTACACTGTATATATCTTGTTTTTACATCATTATCGGCCTAATATCTCCTCTATTAAAGTATAAACTCCTTAAGAGGAGGAATTGTGTTTTAACCCTTTTAGTATCCCCAGAGCTTAGCATTGTGCCAAGGAGATAGTGAATACTTAGTAATTGCTTGTTGACTGATTAGACAAAAATGGGGCCAAGTTCTCATCAGTATCTGCTTCCCCCTATAACCTAGCCAACTTTAACCAGTCCCTTAGCTAACCTAACACACACACACACACACACACACACACACACACACACACACACCCCAACAGAAAATAATCCTTCATCCCCATTTTCCTGGACACATGAAAATTGAGATGTATTGCTTCCTCTGAAACAATGTATAAGACTCTGACCCAGAGGGAAATACACAGAACACCACGATACCATTGGGTCACCTCCAGACTCTCTAGGTGAGAGAGGAAATCAGGATGATTTCCTCAAGGTGTCAGATTTTGCCCAAGCTCCATCATTCTATCTACACACCAAGAAGATATCTTGCCAACAGGAAAGTTTAGACAGAGATCTATCACCAATCATCAAACTTTCATCAATCACCAACCCAAGACATTCCCCTGAACTTTGTTTTATGTAGCTAAGTCCCTATTGTGGGAAGCTACAGTTCATTTTACTGGTGTGACCACAGCTGTGAAGCATAGGCTGTTAGTCTTCTGAAGCTTCATATCAGAGCCCCAAGACCTCTTTACTGAGGAACTCTAGTCACTTGGCCTCTGGGAAAGCTATAAGCTGGGACAGATGCTAACCTTGTCTGCTAACAGGCATACACAGCTTCCTCAGAGATGACCCTTTGGGAAAAGGTAGGCTGGGATCTGTTGTCTCCTAGGAATATCCCAGGTCAGTCTTTACTGAAAGATAAAAAAATTTCCTCTAGACCTGGGAATTCTTCACCTTTGTATCAGGTTTAGTCCTGGGCTCAACAGTGTTTAATCCTTTCTCCTGTAGACATAGATGCTATTTAAATACCTCAGCCTTATCCCTCTTGCTTAAAAGAGCAAGGTCCAGGTGCCTTGCACAAAGGTCTACACTAACATGACACTTTCCTTACATTTGTTATTTTTTAGTCATTGTTCAGTCATCTCCAACTCTTCATGACCCTTTTTTTGGAGTTTTCTTTTTTTTTCTTGCAAAGGGGAAGGCAAGGCAATTGGGGTTAAGTGACTTGCCCAAGGTCACACAGCTAGTTAAGTGTCAAGTGTCTGAGGCTAAATTTGAAGTAGGTCCTCCTGACTTCAGGGCCGGTGCTCTATTCACTGTGCCACCTACCTGCCCCTTTTTTGGAGTTTTCTTGGCAAAAGTGCTGAAGTGGTTTTCCACTTCCTTCTGTAGCTCATTTTTATTTAATAATTTATTTTTCCCAATTGCAAGTAAAAGCAATTTTAACATTCTTTTTTTTCAAATTTTAAGTTCCAAATTCTGTCCCTTCTACCCATCCCCTCATCACTGAGAAGGCAAATAATTTGACATAGGTTATACCTGTGTAGTCATGCAAAACACATTTCCAAGTAAGTCATTCCACCTCATTTTACAGATGAGAAATTGAGGCAAACAGTGTTAAGAAACTTGTCCAGGGTCACGCAGCTAGTAAGTGTCTGACTGCAGCCCCAGTGTTCTATCCACTACACCACCTAGCTGCCCTTTTCTTTACCTAGGATGTAACAAATTGGATACTGATAAAGTGGAATGAACCAAACCGTTTTTTTTTAACTAGGTCCTGCAATTTAGAACCATAAGATCAGAAATTAACAGATGGGAAAAACTTTTTTTATATATTTTATAGATGAAGAAACAGGCCCAGAGCTGATTTGCTTAAGGTCTAATGAGTAAAACTATGTTATGGAAAGCTTGTTTTATTCCATAAATTACATTTTTTCTTTTGCTTTTTTTTTGGAGGGCCAATTGGGATTAAGTGACTTGCTCAAGGTCACATGGCTAGTATGTGTTAAAGGTCTGAGGCCTAATCTGAATTCAGATCCTCCTGACTCCAGGGCTGGTGCTCTATTCACTGCGCCACCTAGCCACCCCCATAAATTAAAATTAAAAAAATAATTGGCAGAACAAGGAGTCAAACCCAGGTCCTATGATTCTAGATTTATATTCTTTATATTATATTATGTTCTTTATATTATTTAACAAGTACCACTTGTTAGCTCAGCAATGCAGAAATATTATCTGTTCTGATTTCCCTGTTTTTGCTCATTCTCTTGACATCATAGAGTTCTCCATTGCTCCCTGGTTCTGCAGACCATTCCTATCCATCATAAGGCCCTTTTTTATTCACAGGTTAGCTGAAGACTAAATCATTTGACTAGACATATTCAGGCACTATTTTTCTTTTCTTTTCTACATAGGCAAGAGAGGTGGTTGCATAAAGAGCTATTGCAGGGTAACATGCATCTATTCAAGGACCATAATTTACTGTAGAAAGGAGAGAATACATTGCATTCACATTCTGAGTTGGATTCTGACAGATAGTAAAATACTTTAAAAGTATTGAGTGACCTTATATAATTTGAGTGGACTAAGTGTCTTTTTTTCTATCCTGTAGTAAAAGTTGTTTCCAATATTTCTGCCCATACTTTCCCTGTGCATAAAGGTCTAATCACCGGTGGTTTTATTTGTTCATTTGTTTTTTGGGGGGGCAGGGGGAGAGTATTCATTTTATTTTTAATTTATGTACTAAAACAAGCATTTCCATAACACAGTATAATAATAAGATGATGGCACATTAAACTGCAAGTCTATTATGTACAACTTGCTATTCCTTTTAAATATATAATAAAGTTACTATGTAAATATCTTTTTTTTTCTTCCTTCCACATCCTGCCCTAGAAATGGCTGGGGGGGGGGGCAGAATTCATGATGCTAAATACCTGGACTGACTTTTCTTTTCACTGACTTTGCTGGTTATTTGATAGAATTCATCAAATAGGTTGTTTCACCTGGGAGTTACCTATACAAGTGAAATCATAGGTCCAGTCTTCTCTCTCTCTCTCTCTCTCTCTCTCTCTCTCTCTCTAAGATATAGATATGTGAACATATATACATATGTTCAGTTATTTTTCAGTTCTTTCTAACTCTTCAGGACACCATTTGGGGTTTTCTTGATGAAAATAGTAAAGTGGTTTGCTATTTCCTTCTCCAACTCATTTTATAGATGAGGAAACTGAGGCAAACAGGGTTAAGTGCCTTACCCAGGGTTACACAGCTAGTAAGTGTCTGAGGCCCCATTTGAACCAGGCAGTCTACTGCACCACTTAGCTGTGTGTATATATATATATATACATATATATATGTATATATATACATATATATGCATACATATGTGTCTATTATGTGCATAAATCTGTGTGTATATACACCTAGGGAGGGTACAAATAGTCAAAGGATTCCATATTAATAATGAGGTTCTCTCAGTGCTCCTGTCTGTGAATGACTGTGCTGATCTCATCAAGTCCAGAACACCTATGTCTCCTCAATGAGATCCATGTCTATGTGAAACATTAAGCCTAGCTATCCACACTGAGAAAATATTTATGTCAATGCCTTCTTTTTTACATTTATTACACTGGTAAATTTGTTAGACCATTGAGAGATCAAATGACTCATCCAGGATCACGATGCTGCCATGTATCAGAAGTAGGACTTGAATTCAGGTCTTCCTGACTTCAAAGCCAGTTCTTTATCTACTATTCCATATTGTCTGTACGTCACCATCACCTATGATTATTATCAGAAATATTGGTAGCAATATTTAAGTTATTAAACATTAAAAGAAACAGAAGAAGGTTATCAACCTGTGGATAGATTCTCTATGGAAGATTTATAGAAAGAAATGAATGAATATTATACCAGATGAGAATTCAGGAGGGTTATGATGAAGAAGAGAGTAATCACACTAAAGAGACCAGATATCTATAATAACAGAAAAATACATAGAAAATACACTGTTAAAATGTAAGTAATGAGGATGAGGTTTTTTTTTCCTTCCAGGGGCAGGGAAATAACTAAACCATCCCTAAAGGTTTTTCCAAATGTAAGGGGTCTGGTAATTGGAGCCTTCGAATTTTCTCAAACTCTTTTGGAAAAAAAAACAGAGTGACCTGTGACTTTCTGTCCTTTTCTCTCTCTTTTAAGCTAGAAAGCCAAAGACAGTCCCTCTGGACTTCTGCATCTTTAGTTTCCTTTCTCTGGGAGACATGAATCCCCCTGGGCTACAAAAGGAAATAAAAGGAGAAAGAAATATGTTATTTAAAAGGACACCATCAGGGTACTTCTGAAAAGTAATTTTAGAATAATTTCCTCTCATAAGCACCAGGAAGTCATAAAAATGTGGTCAAGACCAGCATATAGAGGGCTGGGGGTAGGAGAGGGAACTAAATATCACCTTAAAACTTAGAAAATAAAATTTAAAATAGTGAATTTTATCAAGGAATCCATCCATTGCTGTCACTTAAAGGTCCCTCACACTATGTCCTAATTCATTTTACAGCATCATGTCCAGAAGTTAAGTCAATCAGACAGATTACTACATCCAATATCCCTGCTGTTTCTCTGGTGTTTCTAAGAATATTTTTGTTTTCATATAAAAGGCTTGGTTTCCCTCTATTATGAATAGACAGGAAAATATTTGACTTCTTAGGTGAATATTTTATCCATTGTGCTACTGTGTCTTCTTTTTTCATTTTAAATCTTATTTTTTCAATTAGTAAGATTTTTTCTCTCCTTCCCATCTCCTCCCTAGCCACATTGAGGAAGCAAAAAAAGGAGTATGTTTATACAATCAAGACAAAATTAATTCCGGCGTGTTCATGTTCAAAAATATGTGACTCATTTTAGGCCTTGAATCCATTACTTTTCTATAAGGAGGTGGGCAGCATGTTTCATCATCAGTCCTTTGAAATGATGGTTGGTCATTGAATTTATTGGAGATGAGAAATTCCTACTGACATAACTTGATTTTACAATATGACCCATGGTATGTTTTGCCCATTGGACACTATTCAATGAAGAAAAAGTCAAATGAACTGTTATTAATCCTATAGGCAAAGCAACTGACTGATTCATTTGTATGCTTTTCAAATAGATGTTCCCTGTCAGTCAAATGGGGGTTTGGGTAAGGTTGGTATTCATTAATCTCTTCTTAAAAATTCTAACAATTCCTTATAGTGCTCCCAGCTCTATGGTACTAATCATTTCTTGGGCTTGAAAAGGTCAAGTCTCATCTTCCTGTGCCATCTCTTTCTTGAAAAGTTAGGGTAAGGGGAGGCCAGGTAGCACAGCGAGTAAGAGCACCGGCTCCAGTGTTGGAATGACCTGGAGAGCGAATCCTGGGCTCAGACACTTAGCACCCACCCAGAAACACCTGGCTGTGTAACCTTGAGCAAGTTACTTAACCCCAATTGCTTAGGGGCTGCCAGGTGGCTCAGCGAGTAAGAGCACCGGCTCCAGTGTCGGGATGACCTGGATCAAATCCGGGCTCAGATACTCAGCACCACATCCAGAAATAACTGGCCGTGTAACCTTCAGCAAGTTACTTAACCCTGATTGCTTTAAAAAAAAAAAAAAAAGAAAGAAAAGTTAGGGTAATCATTGATTAGGCAACAGTTAAGCAAATTTTGGCACATGAATGTGATCAAATGCTATTACTGAGGCATATGAAAGTGCTGTATATGTATTGATGCAAAATGACGTCAGAAGAATAAGAAAACAATATACATAAGGCATACAGTAGTATAAATGGGAAAAATAGCTACAAAAAAATGGCCACAAATTCTAATTCTAATTTGAATGTGATGAAATTATTATAACCAAAGAAGAAATATAAATAATGCATCTTCCTTCTTTCTGTGCAGCATTGGGGTGCCATGGATGTAGAATACTTCATGTATTATCAGACTTGAACAAAATGTTGGCTAGTTTTACTGAACTGTTTTTTGCCCTTTTTCTTTCTTTCTTTCTTTCTTTCTTTCTTTCTTTCTTTCTTTCTTTCTTTCTTTCTTTCTTTCTTTCTTTCTTTCTTTCTCTCTTTCTTTCTTTCTTTCTTTTTCCTTTCTTTCTTTCTTCCTTTCTTTCTCTTTGTTATAAAGATGGCTCTCCAGTTCAAGGAGGAGGAAAGAGTGATAATATTGGGAAACTATAGTGTGAAAAACAGGATAGGGAGAGAGAGACTGGAACTGTGACTTCTTTTGTACAGAGAAGTCCTAGACAAGAAAACTCCCTCTACCAATGCAGTTTGGCACTTACTCTAGTAAAATATAGTCTTAGAAAATTGCCTAAAGCACTAACAGGTTAAGTGACATGGACATGCAGATAGTATGTGTTAGAGATGAGACCTGAAGCCATGGCTTTCTGTCCTCAAGGTCAGCACCCTACATTCTGTAGGCCAAGAGCTCTGGAAGCAGCCATGCGGCAGCAACTGCAGCTGCCACACCTCTGCCACTTCTCACCCTGGGGGGCAGGGGCCAGAACATGCTCTTCTTCAGCCAGTTCCAACAGAGTTCCCAACTGACCTTTTACTTTCTTTTTGGCATTTATGGGTTGAGAAGTCTGGAAACCACCACAGCTGCTGGTGATTCACTCTCCTAAAGTCTGCTCTGACTTTCCAGGCCTCCCTGGGGCCGGAACCCCATAGCTCACGTGGGATGGAGCTCAGCTCCCAGTTCCTTGCAATAGACCTTTCCTGTCAGCCTGCCAGCCTGCCTTCAGCAGGAGATTTGTTTCTCTCTGTCACTTTGTGGGTTCTATAGCTCTAAAATTTGTTTAGAGTCATTTTTTTATATGTATTGGAGGTTGTGGGAGCTGGAGCGGAGTTCCTGTATCTACTCTGCCATCTTGGCTTTACCCCTCCCATTCATCATCTTTTAATGGCTATTCTATTTCTTAAAACTCTGAGGCTGCCATTAGCTTATTACTATCATATGTTGAGAAGGTTCTAATTCTATTCCCAATATCTCAAAATTCACTCTTTGTCAAATCCTTTTCTGCCAGGCCTCACATATATCCACTGATGGGAAATCTTATTAAGATTACTCCACCTACCCAATGAGTGACATACTGTGCTAAAGTTTTGACAAAGTAAGCATTAAGCCTGTCACAGTTCATTCTGCCAGTTTGAATGCACACCTCTGTTTGACTGTCTGGAACCTACTTTGACAGATCAAGCATATTGAATAATGTCAATATCTAGCCTCTTAAACTTGACAATGTATGTACAGAATGCGTCAAAATGAAACAGAAGACAGGTTTTATCTTGACCAAGGTTATTTAAGCTGTAGTACAGGAAATTGGGAATGTCTAAAATGAAGGTGTCATGCATAGACAGCACAATACAGCATTTCTCTTTTCAGACCACATGGCTACATATTCCTCTAGTTCCTGACAGTTTACTTGTATTACTAAAGACTTCGTAAATTTAATTTAACTAACCCAAACAACTCTGTCAGGCAAGGAACAGGTTTATGTCTTGAGCACCCAATTACACTATTTCTATTCTTCAATACTCAACAAAGAACTTCCTAAAGGCTGTCCAAAAGAAACCCCCCTCCACTTTTGTCAATTGTGTTAAGATACAAAAAAGGGCAAATTATTTTTTACCCAGTAGACAAAATGGAGGTAACCCCAATACACCAGTTTATAATACCCTATCCTTCAATCAAATACTCAAATGTTCATATGGATTTGTGCTTTTATAAATCTGAATTTTATTGGAGCTCTTTCCAATAATACAACCCATCAATGCTTTCCCATTCCGTGTCCTCACCCAGGTCCTGCTCAAAGTCATCCGACATGCTAGAGGCCTCCCTTGCTTTCTCCCAACATCACAAGAGTACCACTGGAGTACTCTGACTATCACATCTGCTGCCCCTCTCTCACCAGGTAGACAGTCCTCCTCTTTATGTCAGACAGTTCTTTGATAATAATTTTTATTTACTCTCGTTCTTCAGAGTTCCTCATTTGTGAGGCTTACCCCCCACAATATAACTTTCCTTTGGGTAGACATCATGCTCATAGATTTTTTTGGTTTGTTTTTTTAATGCAATAGTATTCCAAATCTTTCAGCCATACATCAACACCAAAAAAAATGTTCATTTTAAAAAGATGGACCTTTGCTAGTATGAGAAACTTGGGTTCAGTAAAAGTGCTTTGTGGTTTCCTGAAAGCAGTCAAGTATATTGTCCTCCACCTTTTCAACTCTGGGTTGAGTTCACTGTTCATCTATATTGTACATCTTTTCTATATATACTGTTGGACAGTCTGGGTAAGGTGTCTGTCTACAAGCATGTCGAAATCTGGACAATAGATATTCTTCATCCACTTGGTCTTTCCTCTGTAGATGAACAGGTCAAATTCTTTTGAGAGCGTATAGATCTCCTCAAGGAGATCTATAACATATTGGAGCTTCAATCACTCAACACAATGTCAGCTGCAAAAAGGACTGTCTGTTGATATTATCTTGGTAACCTTTTTCCTTAATCAATAAGGCCTGAGATTGTATTTATGCCTTGGGTATCTTCTCCTTTAGATACCTTTAGATAATTCTTGCCAATAATTTCCATTTTTCTTTTCTTTGTCCTCTTTCCATTTTCATCCTTGGGATGACTTCGCTTAGTTAAATATCTTTTCTTTAGACTGGTATTATTCTTTACTGCTTCTCTGTGATTTATGAGGGGGAAAAACTGTCCAGAATAGTTATTTTTCACAAGATTTTATAGATAAATTAATATTCTAACCCAGTGTTACCTTTCACAGCCATCTCTTCATTTAGCAAATAAGGCAAATATTTTCTGACTAAGGTAATTTTTGGACTCTTTTGTTCTCCTTACTGTAACAATTAGTTTGATTTGAATTTTTGGATAAGATTATCATAGTTGTTATAGATTTCATTTCTGACATCCATTCCCCCACCTTTTAAAAAAAGTTTCAATAGCTTGTTTACATAATTCAGGTTTAAATCTCAATTGTATACAGTATCTTTTTCTCATTACTCTCACACTGAGAGTACCAACAATCATATTAAAGTTGACAGTCTAAAGACTATGTGATTCTTAATACTCTTTGCCCCCTTTTCTACTTTTTCTGTGACCATTACTGTAGAAGCAGAAGGGGATCACACTGGACTAGAGCACATCTCCTTCCTGTTTCATGGCTTAACATGGCCCAAAATGTTTCATTCCCCTGAGGCCAACCTACTAGTGATATGTCTCCCTGTGATTTAGTTAGGCTGGTCCTCAGAAAGCAGTCTGTTTCTAGGGCCATACTTTACCATCTTGAAAGGACATGTTAGAAACTGTTCTCCATTGGCATAGACATCACGAAACCAGGGGTCACTTCAATATCACTTCAAGAAGTGGATAGGGGAAGATTTTCAATCATAGTTTCAAGAATCAAAACTCATACTAGGAATAAATATCAGGACAAGAAGAAATAATAAACAGGGATGAGAACACAAGTCAAGCATGTAGGCCCATTACTGAGTATTAAAATCCAGCTGTGCCTATAGGCAAACTTGACGTTTGTCTATGTGTGTCTGTCGAATATGCTTTTAAAGTTGGCTCCTAGGCTCTGACACCTAACCAGATTGATACAATGATGATGAAGATGAGGAGGAGGAGGATAATGAAGGACGAGGAGGAGGAAGAAAAAAAGAAGATGGCTAACATTTAGTTAGCACTTTAAGGTTTATAAAGCACTTTCCAAATGTCATTTCATTTGATCCTCACAACAATAGGTAGGTGCTATTACATTTACCCATTTTACAGATGGAAAAACTGAAGCTGACAGAAGTTAAATGACTTGCTCAGAGTCACACATCTTGTAAGGGTGTGAGGAACAATATGAACTTAAGTCTTGTTGAATCCAGATCTAGCACTCTCTCTATCATGCCATGCTTCCTCCAAACGTGTCAAAAGTAATACATCTGTCAGTACACCTGTTACAAATGTGGTATAGGGAAGAGAACTTTAGATTTGGATTCAAAGAACATAGGTTTAAAATCTCAGCGCTGTCATTTACTGTCTGGATGACTTTGGGTAAGTCATTTAATTTCACTAGGCTTCAGTTTATTTATCTATAAAATGAGAAGGTTGAACTGATGATACCACTTCCTTTTAGGTCCCCTCCCAATCTGAACTATGGTCCTATGGTCCTATGAACCTGTAGCCTAAAAGCAAGGATATATCAGGTAATTAACATGTTTTAGCAAGTCTAGAAACAAATTCTCCTTCCTTTGACCTTATTATAAAATGTCTCATATCCTCTCCTATGACTAATTGCCTTCTAAAAGTGAGAAGGTACAAAGCAGCAAATATTTAGTCAGGTTGTCCACTCAATACAACAGGAAAGAATCTGGGTGTAAATTAATCTGATAAAATTCATACAAACTGTACTAGATTAGATCTGATATTATCAGTCTCAGCATGACTTGTTTCATGAAATGGTATATGCTGTGTATGTATGGGTGTGGTAGTAATATATGAAACACAACCCAGGGCAACTCCAGCTCTGTGATGTATCATCACCACCCCCAACGTGGTACAATAACCACTCAAGAAGAGGAGACCCAAAGCTAGACCACTGGACCAATGATCCCAGCCTTTCCCAATTTCTTTTCCATGAATATATCTCTCATCCCTCATATTATCTTCTCAGGCCAAGTAATGCACTCCTCATCACACAGCCACTGACTTTTCTCAAATGTTCTACTACTTTTCTCTCTTCCTTTTCCTTACCAACATCACCTTCATTTGTCCAGAACCATCTGCCAACTTCACTGCCAATTTCATCTGATAATGGCACTCTTTAGCATGCTACTTAACTGCAATCCATTGCTCCCCTTCTCAGATGCTCCTACAGTGGTAAGAACAGGGGAGGGAACTTTCTCTTCCAAACTGTAAATATACCATCACTGTATGCTTCCACCTTCCAGCCCCCTGAGTCCCAATCTCCTGATAAGAGTTTAAGTTGAGTGTGATGATGCGTTCTGCATTTGTACACCTTTAAGTTTGTTTTGGTCTTATGTAAATAGATGAAACTATAAAATAGCATATTTTATTGCATCCCTCAGCTACTAAGATTCAGTGAAACTCACTTAAGCTGTCTCCATCAGGATCAAGAGGATTTGATAGAGAAGGTGGTGGTAATGGCATGACAAGATCAGCACAAGCTGCCTCTTTTCTCTCTTAGAGGTACTTTTCTACTTCTACTAGGCTGACTTGTCTGCCCCGCAAATGGCAATTGGTTGGCATTTGGTAGAGATAGATGGCCCCTTTTCCACAGGAGTGACTTCCCTAGATAATGGGTGCGAGGAATCATAGGGAAGCATTCTACTACTTAACTGCCTCTCAGGAATTCGGCTTCTACTGGGAAAAAACAGAAAGTACACAGACAAATTAATGCAAAGTATTAAGGGCAGGGTGGTGACCAAACACTGACAACTGGGGGATTCAGCATCCTCATACGGCAGATACAAAATGTTAGTGAAACATTTTCTTGCTCTTGAAAATATTGTTTCCATGTGGATAGGTGCTAATATTAGATGGTATTTACTCCTTGAAAATACATATCTTCTTTCTCTCTTAAAATAGGTTTGCAGGTAGTATGATTTTTTTTAAGAATGAAAAATATCAGGGCTTTTGAGAATACTGGAAAGGCTAAGAAACAAGTTAGAAAGGTTTAACTTTGATAGTTAGATGAATAAGGTTAAATACTATATTTCAATTTAATTAAGGAAACATTTTATTCTGTGCCAGAAATGTGCCAAATATGACACTGGGTTCCAAAGACAAAAAAAGACAAAAACAAAATCAGTCCCTATATTTGAGAAGTTGATATAAAATTACATAATACTTACAAATTCATATGTATATGCATGTGTGCATGTATGTATGCATGTAGGTATAGGTAGAGGGTTAGAGTTAGAACACTTCCAAAAAAAAGTAGGCATGTGCTTGGGCCATTTCCAATGAGACATAACTCTTACTCCTTGCTAAAGGACACTGGGAAAATAGAAGCTCTTGGGGGCAGCTAGGTGGCACAGTGAATAGAGTGCCAGCCCCGGAGTCAGGAGGACCTGAGTTCAGGTCCGGCCTCAGACACTTAACACACACACACACACACACACACACACACACACATACACACACACAACCTAGCCATGTGACCTTGGGCAAGTTACTTAACCCCAATTGCCCTCAAAAAAAAAAAGAATAGAAGCTCTTGGTTGATCCCTTGGTTCCTAGAATACAGGATTATATCAAAAATGATTGTAAACTGAGCCCAGAAGAGCCACTGACTTGGTAGGCTGTAAGAGAATCTGAGGAGAGGCATCTTCCTTTCTCTTCCTCCTCTATGGAGCCTATCAGTTGGCCTTCAGGCAATAATTTCTCTCTTGGACTTCTAACAAGCAGGAACAGGGATGGATGAGATTTCTTCCCCCCTTTCCCCAAGCCCAGCAGCTATGGCAGCTTTATACATGGGGTAGCAAGGATATATGCTTGCCAAGACTCCCCAGCTGCCTTCTTCTGCCCTGTGCTTCATTCTCTAATCACAGTTGCCCAAACAGCCATTCTGAGATGGGGTACCAATCTTTGTGATCTGTGTAGAAAATAAATTAAAGGGATCAAGGGGAAAAAATAGAAGACTAATGCTTCATAGACATCAAGAAGGATGAGAATTGAGAAAAGACTATTAGATTTGGCATTTTGGTGATTATTGGTGATTGGAAAGAGGAGTTTTGTTTGAGTAATGAAGTCAGAAGTCAGATTGCTGAGTTTAGAAGCCAGTGAAAGGAAAGAAAGTGGGAGGAATGCTTCTTCAAACACTGGCTGAGAAAGGAAGTAGAAATGTTTCAAAATGCTTAATGCCAGTGGTTGGGTGACCTGAACTTTGGCATTTTTTGTAGGCAGCAGGGAAGGAACTAATAGGACAGTATTGGAGATATGAGAGAAGGGACATTATTGTAATGACAAATTTCTGAAGAAGGGAAGAGGCCTTGAGATCAGGAGTAGAGGGGTTGATCTTGATGAGAAGAGCTACCTCTTTATCAGAGACTGGAGTGAATGAGGAAATAGCTGGAGATGAGGTCAAGATGTTATGAAATGAAGAGGAAGGGAGGGGAGAAAAGCTCCAAGAAGAGCCTCAATTTTCCCCACAGACTATGAGGCAAGGTTGTCACCCTAGAGTAAAGGTGCTATAGGAAGCTTAAGGAGAAAAGAGAAGGTTTAGTACAGCTTCTGTGATGAATGGGACAGAGTATCAATTAAAGAATAAATGAATTGCCTTGCTCCAGTGAAGGCCCAGTTGAGGTCAGATGACATACATTGTAGTAGGTCCAGTCAGTCCTACCAGCTCTGTCCAGTAGTAAAAGAATAATGGAAGAGAAGGTGTAGCCAAAGCCAGCCCACTCGAACTATGTATGAGAAGGGCACAATAGTCAGCTGAGGAAGTTGAGACTCGTAGATTTTGAGTTATTTCCCCCATAATCAGACCCAGGTTCTCTAACATACCTACCGTGTTTCCCCGATAATAAGACCTATCCTGAAAATAAGCCCTCCCCTTACTGTGTAAGATTCCTCTAAAATAAGCCCTCCCCCAAAAATAAGCCCTATTGAGATTGCTACTGTAGTGAAGGTGATCCCCTGCGCTACACACTACATTACGGTACCCTCTGTATGCACCATCCCCCCTCCCCCGGGTGAAACGCACGCTGCACTCCGAGCTGCATCCAATCAGAGCTGCAGCAGTGAGCGCATCATCCTGTTCTTTATTGAATTCATTATTGAATAAAGGTACATTTTTTTGTTCACATTTACCTGTTTATTAAAATTGCTGTCAATGTTCATTAAAATAAGCCCTCCCCTGAAAATAAGTCCTCTGGTGTTTTTCTGTCCAAAAAAATTAATAAGACAGTGTCTTATTATTGGGGAAACACGGTAGGTTTGAATCCAGGTACTCTAACTCCTAATCCAACACTCTTACCACTGTACTATGACTAGAAAATGTTCTGTCTCCAGTGACAATATTTGGAGCTTAACAACCAATGAGTCAAATGAGTCCATTTGTTTTCCACTTCCCAAAAGTTTAGGGCTATCACACAAACATAAGCCTAGTTGCCTCCTGTGTATTATAAAGAAAGCTATTCAAATTCATATCATTCCAAAGGACAGTAAACATATCAAAAGAACAAGAGAATCCTGGAACTTAGAGTTGGAAGAAACTTTCAAAATCAACTATTCCAAATATCTCATTTTATAATGAAACAGGATCAGATAGGTCAAATAATTTGCTCAAAGTTCACACAAAAAGGAAATAGCAAAGGCACAGTTTGAACCCTTGAACAACACCAAAACCATTGGTCTTTCCACTGTAACTTTCTATTTTTTCTAATGAAACTAAAAAAGTTCCTGAGCTATTGTTCTAAGACAAATGGAAAATTTTCCAGCAAGTGTTACAGAATCAGGCTGCAGAGGAAAAGTCCCCAGCACTAACCAGGCTTTCATAGTCAGAAGCTGAAACAGAGTTTAAAAATTGATTCTGTCTTGAATTTTATGAGCTTGGGGTGATTTTCCTTCCCTTTTTTTCCCCATGAAATCAGACCTTTCCAAAGCAGCTACCGCACATAGCCTTTAAATATTCAACATCATCACTCTCCAAACTTTCAAGCCTGCAGGGCCTGTTATGAAAAAGTCAAGACAAGAGAGGAGGAAAAAATGTCCTGGAAGCAAGAGCTTTAAGGTGCAGGAAAGCTTGAAAAAAGAATATGGAAACAAAGAGAAGGGGGTTTAGAGAATAAAGAATAGAGGTCCCAGGTTGAAACTACCCTGCAAATCAGAGAGAGTGAAAGGCAGACATTCTCAAACCACAGACAATCAACATAGAGAGAGAGCAGGTACTAAAGGCAGGTGTGTTAAGGTATGGTCATGTGTGTGCTCTGTGTTGTGTGTGTTAGAGACAGAGAAGGAGAGGGATAAGGGAGAGAACAGGATAGGACAGGACAGGAGGAAGCATCAAAGTAGAAACAAAATAAGTATATGTCTGAAAAGATGTACCAAGACTAAATGCTTCCAGTCAAAAATGCCATAGATTTAAATTTATTTTTTAATTTTTGGGTTTTTTAAAAATGAAACTCAAGATATTTTTAAGTTTTTAGACTTTAAATCTAACCTAACTTATCCAATTCAGTTGGGGGGAAATTATTTCCTTGTCTGTCAACTTAGAAGTAAGTCCCAAGTGGAATACCCCAGGGATCTGTGTTTGGCACTCCATAGGTGACTTGTTATAGATGGCATGGCTGTCAAATTTGAAGATTACACTTAGTTAGAAGGGAAAAATAATGTGATGAATGACAGAACCAAAACTCAAAGAAATCACACAAATTAGAACATTGAGTCAAATCTATTAACACAAAACCTAATAGGGATATATATATATATATATATATGATTTCTTATATTTTAGATCCCTGAAATCAACTGCATTAATTGGAGTGTCTAGAGAACTGTTTGTATGAAAAAACCCTGGGGCCTTTTAGTAGACTGTGAGCTCAATGTGAGTCAATAGTATGATATGACAGTCAAGAAACTAATAAAATCTTGGGTGTTATGATAAGTATAGCAAGCAAGAATGAGAAAGTGGTCATTCCAATGTACTCTGTTTTGGCAGAAGGAGATAGGTGGCATGATGGATAGAGCACTGGACTTGGAATCAGAAAGACCTGGGTTTAAATCCTGCCTCAGACACTTACTAGCTGTGTGACTCCAGGCAATTCATTTGACCACTGCCTGCCTCGGTTTCCTCAACTGTAAAATGGGAATCATAATAGCACCTACCACTTAGAGTTGTTATGAGGATTAAATTAAATAATATTTATAAAGCACTTAGGCACTTAAGAAATTGTTCCCTTCCCCACTGGTAAGATCACATCTGGAGAACTGTGTTTAGTTCAGGGCATTACATTTTAGAAAGGATTAGAGAGTATCCAAAGGAGGGAAAACAAGATGGTGAAGGACTTCTATATCATGCCATAGAAGGATCAATTAAAGGAAATGAGTTTATTCAGCCTTGAGAAGAGAAGACTTAGGGGGAAATGGCAGCTGTCTTCAAATATTTATGAAGAGCTCTACATGGAGGATGAATTCTACTTATTTTGCTTGATTCCAGAGGGTAGAACTGGAAGCAATGGAAAAATGCAAGGGTGTTCAAATAAATGTTTAACAAGTAGTCCTCCTTTTAAAAATGCATTCATGATGTTTTCTTTGTAAAAAAAAAAAATGCATTCATGAAGATTTTAAGTTTAATCAGCTACACTATTAAAATTTTCTTCATCATTTTCTTAAGTTTAGACAATCAACAGAACTAATCAAGCTCTGCTTTATAGCATTTGCTGATTCCTGAGATGTAAATGATCACAGGGAAAATTTAACAAGCGGCTCTTCTAAGTCATTTCAAGTCCACTCCAGTTTAGTCCTAAATGAAAGCTTTACAGAGGACAGGCTGAAGGTTAGAAAAATCTTCCCCCCAAAAAATAGCTATGGTGATAGTTGGAATTTTTGCACCTGAACAAATGGGAAAGGGGATTTTGCATCAGAAAAAGCCTTTTGCCTGGGATGGAGCCACCAGGTAAGAACTGCATCTTGAAACATGATGTTTCTTTTTGTCTGGGAGGCCATCAAGGTCAGTAACAGGGATGGCTGCTCATTAGGAAAGGGTTCTGATCATTGAAGGTGGAAGTAGGCTGGGAGGAGCTCATCAGAGACAGGCATCTAAATGTTTCTCAGAATGGACTTTTGGGGCCTTCTCAATCTTGGCACCCTAGAACAAAGTGCTATTGCTACACCCAACTTACAGCTCTCGTGAAAGCTACCCAATAGTAGCCCAAGCTACCTTAGAGGCAGGGGGTTCACTCTCCTTTGGGGCCTTCAAACAAAGGTTGAATAATTGAATGATCGTTCTTTTTTTGTTTATTTGTTTTTTACAGTGTAATTTATTGTTTATTTGTTATTAACATTCTTTTCCTTTTAAACTTTTAGTTCGTAATTCTCTCCTTTCCAACCACCCCTTGCCATGCCCACTGAGAAGACAAGCAGTATGATATTAATTAAACATGTGAAATCACGTAAAACATACTCACCTTTTTTAAAAAGCAAGAAAAATAAAGAGATTGAGAAAATGATACTTCCATTTGCCGTCAGAATTCATCAGTTCTTTTTCTGAAGATGGATAGCATTTTTTTCATCATGAGTCCTTTGGAATTGTCTTGGATCGTCCTATTGATCCGAGTAACCAAGTCCTTCATAGTTAATCATCATTACAACATTGCTGTTACTGTGCATAATGATCTCCTAGTTCTTCTCACTTCACTTTGCATCAGTTCATGTAAGTCTTGCCTCTTATAGCACAATAGTACTCCATCACAATCATATGCCACAACTTGTTCAGCCATTGCCCAATTGATGAACATCCCATCAATTTCTAATTCTTCATCACCACAAAAAGAGCTGCTCTAAATATTTTTGTACATTTAGGTCCTTTTCCTTTTTTTCTTTTATCTCTTTGGGATACAGATCTAGTAGAGGGACTGATGGGTCACATGATCTGCACAGTTTTATTCCCCTTTGGATATAGTTCTAGATTGTTCTCCAGAATTGATGGACCTGTTCGTTACTCCACCAGTAGTTCACTAGTGTACCCATTTTTCCCTCATCCTCTCCAGCACTTATCATTTCTGATGAGGCGGTACTTCAGAGTTGTTTTAATTTGCATTTCTCTAATCAATGGTGACTCAGAGCATTTGCTTGTATGATGTTGATAGCTTTGATTTCTTCTTCTGAAAACTGCCTGTATCCTTTGACCATTTATCAGTTGGGGAATGACACATTTTTATAAATTTGACTCAATTCTATACTCAGCATACATTTGAGAAATTAAGTCCTTATCAAAGAAACTTGCTGCAAATTTTTTTATATTACTTCATTGTCTATGGTATCTTTTAGCATAAGGTAATTCTCCTGATTATCTCTTTTAATTAGGTCAGTTTTTGCTTTTGCTTTGACAGAGATCATTATCACTACCCTGCCTTTTTTTTTACTTCAGCTGAAGCATATTAAGTTCTGCTCCAGCCCTTTATTTTAACTGTTTCAAGTGTATCTCTTATAAAAAACCATACAGTTGGATTCTGACTTCTAATCCATTCTGCTATCTGCTTCCATTTTGTGGGAGCTCATCCCATTCACATTCACAGTTATGATAATTAACTGTATATTTTCCCTCCATTCTGTTTTTTTTTCTTTTTCTTCCTCCCTCTTTCTCTTTTTATTCTGTTCCTCCTCAAAAGTCTATTCTGCTTCTACCCACTGCCTCCCTTAATTGATACTCCCTTTTATCATCTCTCCCTTTCTCTTACCCCCTTCTGCTCCTTGTTCCTTTTGTATAAGTTACATTTCTATACACAACTAAATGTGTATACAAATTTCCATCTTTCAATCAATTCTAAGAGTGAGGTTCAAGCATTGTCCCCCCATTTCCCCCCATTGTAAAACTCTTCTTTGTATACCTCTTTAATGGGACAAAATTTTCCACATTTTATCTCTCCTTTCCTTCTTCTCTCAATGCATCCTTCTTTCTCACCCCTTCATTTTTTTAGAGCATTCCAGCATAATCAACCCCCACCCATGCCTTCTGTCTATGTAAACTCCCTTTATTCTAATAATAATAAAGGTCTTAGGATTTACATGTGACATCTTCCCATATAGGAATGCAAATAGTTTAACTATTGAGTCCCTTGTGATTATTTTAATGTTTATATTTTTTTATGCTTCTCTTGAGTCTTGTGTTTGAATGTCAAATTTTCCATTCAGTTTTGGTCTTTTTTAAAATCAGTAATGCTTGAAATTCCTCTTTTATCAAATATCCATTTTTTTCTCTAACTCATTGGACTCAGTTTTGTTGAGTACATGATTCTTGGTTGTAATCCTAGCTCCTTTGCCTACCAGAATATCATATTTCAAGTCCTCCACTCCTTTAACATGGAAGCCACTAAGTCTTGTGTGATCCTGACTGTGGCTCCACAATATTTGAATTGTTTCTTTCTGGTTGCTTACTGTTTTTTCTCTTTCACCTGGGATCTCTGGAATTTGGCTGTAATATTATTGGGAGTTTTATTTTGTGAACTCTTTCAGGTGATTGATGAATTCTTTCAATTTCTATTTTATTCCCTGGATCTAAAGATTTTAAGGCAGATTTCCTTGATAATTTCTTGAAATATGATGTTCAAGTTCTTTCTTTGATCCTGAATTTCAAGTAGTCCAATAATTCTTATATAATCTTTCCTCAATTTATTTTCCATGTTAGTTGTTTTTCTGATTATCTGATTGATTATTTTCACATTTTCTTCTATTTTTTTTCCATTTTTTGGTTTTGTTTTGTTGTCTTTTGATGTCTCATGGAGTCATTAGCTTCCAATTATTTGATTCTAATTTTTAAGGAATTATTTTCTTCAGTGAGATTTTGTACCTCCTTTTCTATTTGGCCAGTTCTACTTTTTTTTTATTTTTTTGGAGGGAGGAAGTCAGGATAATTGGGGTTAAGTGACTTGCCCAAGGTCACACGGCTAGTAAGTGTTAAGTGTCTGAGGCTGGATTTGAACTCAGGTCCTCCTGACTCCAGGGCCAATGCTCTATTCACTGAGCCACCCAGCTGCCTCCAATTCTACTTTTAAAGGAATTCTTCTGTTCAGTGGATTTTTGTGCCTCTTTTGCCAAGCTGGTATTCTCTTTTCAAATTTTTTAATATCACTCTCATTTTTTTTCTCAATTTTTCCTCTGCCACTCTTATCTCTCTCATTTTTTAACTCAGGAATTCTTGTTGGTTTGGGGTCCATCTTTGAGGTTTTTTTTTTGGGGGGGGGTAACTATTTTCACATTGTTGTCTTCTTTTGAATTTATGTCTTGTTCTTCTCTGCCACTGTAGCTTCTTAGAGACAAATTCTTTTTGTTGTTTGCTCATTTTCCAGTCTATTTTTGTTTTAACTTTGAACTTCATGGTAAAGTTGGGCTCTGCTCAACTGGGAGTGGGAAGGCACTCTTCCAAGCTTCATGTTTTTTCATCCTGTTGTTTTCAGAGCTAGTTTTGGGGGTCTGCAGGTTTTGGTTGCTTCCAAAGTACTGTGATCTTAGGAGAGGCATGGTCACTGCTCTTCTGATCTGCACTCTGACCTTTACACAGGAAGGATCTCTGGTCCCCCACAGCCGAAAGCACTAGCTCTCTTCGTTGATTTGGAACTGTGACCAAGGCCCCTTCTCCCTTGTGAGCAACCATCAATGCTCCTCTCCTCCCTAGAACCATGACCTAGAATTGTGTATGGGCAATTGGATTGCAATTAGCACCAACTAGACCCAGAGCTAGCAAAGGATCCCTTATAACCTTTTTTTTGACGAGTTGTCCAATTCCCTTACTAACTATGGGCTGAGAGGTCCTAAAGCTGCTGCTGCCCCATGAGTAAGTTTTGAACAGGCCTCTACATTGGTGCCACAGACTTCTCCTGCCAACTTCTTAAGTTTTCTTAGGTCAGAAAAATGTCTCACTCTAATTTTTTGTTGGCTCAGTTGCTCCAAAATTTGATTTGAGGTGCTATTTTAAAGATATTGGGAAAATTCATCTGAATGACTGCCCCTCATCCTCCATCTTGGCTCTTCTGATCACTTCTTAAAGATGGTATGCAGAGGAGATGTTTGGTCAGGTATGGGATGCACTGAAAGACCACTGAGGTGCCCTCTAACTAAGAATCTATGATTCTAGCCAAGTAGTTTTGTTGACAATGTTTTGTTGTTATAGTTTCAGGTTTGTTTGTTTTACATTCAACAGAAAGAAATTCCTTGTAAAGTACTGATCTTAGAATTAAATCTAGGGTGGGTGGCTAGGTGGCACAGTGAATAGAGCACCAGCTCTGGAGTCAGGAGGACCTGAGTTCAAGTCTGGCCTCAGACACTTAACACAAAAACTAGCTGAGTGACTTTGGGCAAGTCACTTAACCAAAAAGAATTAAATCTAGGAGGAACCCCTATGCCTTATCTAGTTCAAACCCTTCATTTTATAGATGAGAAAACTGAGGCCTAGAGAGGCTAAGTGATTTGCCCTATGACACACTGCCACTCAGCAATTATTGTATCTGAGATTCAAACTTGAGTCCAAAAGCAGCAATTCTATGCTCAGGTTTCCTATCAGCTTATAGGTAGGCACAAGAGAAGTAGCCAGAGCTCTATAGATAAGACCTTTTGAGCAAGCAAGTAAATTATAACTTTAAGAATAACAGAATAAATTCTGAATAAAGGAAAATGTGAATGTTTTCATGTGTGTAATGAAAGAGGTTGGATGAAAAGAGGAACTGAGGAAGGAAAGATGGAACTTTCTTCCAGGGGCTCATTAATTCCTCTTGTCTGACTCCCCTCTTTCTCTACCCCCCTCCCAAGAAGCTTTGCATTTCTGGAAAGATATTTGGGTTTTTTTCCTCTTACATATGCATGGTTGCATACACTCCAAGCAACTTTAAGACAACAACACACTCACACTCTGAGGGGGAAACAATGTGCTTGTCTGTAGAAACTGAAAGCTGATTCAGAATACATTCCCTGAGAAAACTGTCATGCTTTCTCCATTTTTGTTGTCTGGGTTAATGCCAGTCCTGCCAGAAGCTGAGTTGGTGCCTGACATTCTGGAGCAAGGACTGCCAGGGGTTTAAATTTGATGGTAATAATGCCAGTGTCAACCTTGTAAGGCACTAACACCGCACAGAAAAATGTACCAGGCTCTAATGGGGGTCACAGAGTAATTTTCTCATTGCTTTTGACTAGCACAAAAATAATTTCCTTAATCCCCATGAAGCTGCTTGGACTCTGCATTTATAAATTACCCTCCCCACAACCCCCTTGTTCCCCCAGGGAATCTCAGATGAAACTTTCTTATTTTATTTTTTCACTAAACAAAACAATGTTATAATTCCTTACTCTATATCTTTCTCTGGTCCCCAGCAGGAGATAGCTCTGTCTTTGATTTGGCATCCAAATGTAGTCAGGCCTGCCCTACTGAAGGGAAGAATGGCCAGATGGTTAGCCTTCCAATGGTAGAGTCAGGAGGTCCTGTGACCCTAAGCAACTCACTTAACCTCTCCAACTTTGTTTAGTCATCTATAAAATGAAAGTAATGTCAATAATTACCTAACAGAATTATTTTGAAGATCAAGAAACTTAACATGTGGAAAGTGTTTTCCAAATTTTTAAAACTCCAGAAATGCTAGCTGTTATCATTCTGGTAATAGAGCTATCCCACTTCTACCCCCCAACTATCTTGCCTCTATTTCTAAACGTTGCTTCTGAAATGCTTAGTTGAATTCTGGAGTCAAGACCATTGTGTTTTCCCCAAATTACAAAAGACAGGAAATAAGTATGTTGAATTCAATTAATTAATTAATAAGCATTACTTTAGTGCCTAGTATGTTCCCTGGGTAGGTAGGTGGCACATTAGATAGACTTATTTTCCTGAATTCAAACCCGATCTTAGATACTTACTAGTTGTGTGACCCTAAGCAAGTCATTTAACCCTGTTTGCCTCAGTTTCCTCATCTGCAAAATGAGATGAAGAAGGAAATGACAAATTGCTCCAGTATGTTTGCCAAGAAAACCCAAATGGGGTCATGAAGAGTTGGACATGACTAAAAAACAACTGAACAACAAAAATGTTCCCTGTTCTATGCCAGGCACTGGGTTCAAAGAAATGAAAATAAAACAATCTCTTCCTTCAATGAAGTAATATTCTATCCAAATGAATAATAAGTGCCAAAAAGAAAAAAAAAGAACAAAAGCTGCCTACAGCAACAACAAAAAAGAAAAAAAAAGGACTGCATGGGGTAGGGGAAGAGGAAGCACAGTAGGTCTGGGTAGGAGTTCACCCCAATCATTATCTATAAGCATCATAGCATTCAAATATGTCCTGATATCCTGATATTAACAAGAATAATATAAAATTTCTCTTTTTTGTCTTTATTAATTTATTTGTTTACTTTTAGTTTACAAGATTCAGTTCCCCAATCCCTTGAGTTTCAAATTTTCTCCCTCTCCATCTTCTCCCCCCACACACACCCTGCTCCCCTCCCACCATGGCAGCATGCAATCAAGTATAGGATCTGCAAATACTTTCACACTAGACATTAGTCAGGTTATAAAGAAGGATTGTATTGGATGGGATGAACAATGGGAAAGAGAAGAATAATATAAAATTTAAAATTGGAAAACTGGTCAGGGATTGCAAATTATTCTTCACTTTGAAAAATATCTCTTTACAGCAGCAAGATTCCTTAATGGCTGTAAAATAATATTTGATTGACAATTCAGTTTATACACACTTTTCATAAGTATGTCTATTATACACCTTAGAACCAGTACACCTATACTGACCCAGAGCAATGTTTCCCCTCACTAAGGATCAAAGGATAACCAATAGGAAAGTTATGGAAAATACTCACTTTGGATTTAGACCTGTAAGAAAACCCCTACTTTTCTCATGAGTTTTCCCTTTAAATTCTTTTGCCCACTGATACTGTCTTTGCCTTTTCAATGTCACTCAGACAATAGGTAAGTTGTGTTTTTAGAAAAATAAAATTATACTCACCTATACCATATTAATGTGCTTGTTTAGTTCTAAACTCATGAAAATAAATATTTCACTTCTTGTCTTTCATCACTATAAGAAGGTACTTGACTTTATAATATTTGGTCTGATTCTACATTGAGTACCTGCTTATTCCTGGATGTTGTGAAGAATTGGTAGTAATTTTTCTCATACCTAAAGTTCCAGTTATTTTCTTTGAAGTTGAAGCTCAATTTTGTAGGATATGTTATTTCTGGGTAGCAATCTCCTTTGCTTTTCAGAATATCATATTCCAATATTTTGTCTGATTTTTTGTAATAGAATAGTAATCCTATGTTATTCTTATTGGTTCTCCTTGGAATATGAAGGTTTCTTTTTTTGTGCCTCCAAAAATTTTTACTTTTGTGTTAAAGTTCTGAAACATGATGATAATGTTTCTTGGTGATTTAAACTTGGAGTTTCTATTGATACTATGTGGATTTTCTCAATCTTAATTTTGTTGTGTGCTTTTGATATTTAGCAGCTTCTCTGAATGATTTCTTGGAGTATGGTTCCCTGATTTCCTTTTTTGTGATATTTTTCTGGGAGGCCTATCATCCTTCAATATTTCTTCATATCCTACTTTCAAGTTTAGTATTCTTGTTATGTAGATTTCTCATCTATTGTCTTAATCTTCTTTAAAAATTTTATTCCACTATTTTTCCTTCTGCCTCTGCATTTTTGCATTCCAATTCTACTTTCTTTTTAAGAGAATCTACTATTATTGATAATGTCTTTGCTGGGTTTTTTTCCCCTAACTTCTCTAAGTTACTGTTTAGAAACATTGATTTCCTTTTTGGAGACCTCTTATTTTATGTCCTTGTGTCTTTGATATTTTAACTTAATTCTCTGAGCCATTCTGAACGCTCTTGGAGTCACTTCATTGTTGTATCCAAAAATCCAACTTTGTTGTACTATATTCACCCTTCTCAAAAGATTTTGACTCATTTTCCTGTGTTGCAAAGTACTTTGCCACTAAGTTGGATGTCTTCTTCAATTGCTTATTTACTTCTCCCCCTCAGTCAGATTTATCTATTTCAATCAATCACTCTTCCAATTTTTCTTTGGTGCCCAGTCAAAAAATGAACTTGCCACCAATGCTTTCCTTTCAGAAGGTTGAGCACTGTTGTAAACCCCATCTACCTCTTTCCAGATTCCCAGCTCATGCTTCCTCATCTCTAGTCTTTTGGACCCCCAGGGTTAGAGCAGGTCTATTTCCTTTAAGGAATGGTGATGACCACTTGGAACACTGTTACAAGGAGACTGAGTGGCCACTGAAATTACATCCTGACTTTAACAGTTATATTCTCACATTCCTCTGTTCTCTGCCAATGACTTGTTTTAAGCCTATAATATGACCTCCAAGAGTTGGTCATGAAGGAATTAGGGAAGCATTCCTAGGAAATTGTTGGAAGGGAAGCCTTTGCAGTGGAGTCACTTCTCCACATTTCTCTCACTCTTTCTATTAGTTGCTTGGTTCCTCCTGTGCTCTATTAATTAATTTTACTTACTACTTTGTTTCTGTTCTCCTCACTCCTCCAATTCCTTGTCCTCCAGGCACCAGACTCATCCAAAGCCACCCCTTCTGTCTTATTTTCAGGCCTCAGAGTTAGTGTGATTCATGAACCACAAGTCATCCTGGTAATTTAACTCTCCCTGAGAAACTGCAAAGGAGTTGGTTCCAAAACTCCAGAGCTTAAAATTACAGGAACATCTAGGACCAGAGTGCTCCAGCCCAAATACAACGGGATCCAGATATAGGAACTCCTAGCAGGATGGACCTCCATCTATCTGAGAAGAAGTGATTCTACGTGCCCCCCCCCCCAAAAAAAACTCTAAATTGGAAAAGTTGGGTACCTTAACAACCCCAAAGGCTTCTGCTTCACCCAGAGCCAGGGCAAAAGCTGTGAGAACTAGAAGACATCTTCATTAATGGTAGCATCTTACATAATGAGTTAGTGAGTTAAGCTTTTCTGTAAGAATTATGTCATGTTGGATTCTTTCAATTTTTTTTTTCCTCATGGTTGCTGAGTTGCTGAATCCTGGCACTCTTCAGTTATATTATTTGGTGTTATGGTAAGAGCTAGAAGGGAAATGTGCCCCTAGCAAACCTCTCACTCACTTTATCATCTTCATGTTCATGTATTTGTGGATTGAAAAGGCAGCATCAAAATATTATGGTTTTCAAAATATCATAATGATAGCATCTTGAATCCTTCTCTTCTTTGCTCTGTGGCTCTGTCTTTGTCTTTCTTTTAATCTCCTTAATGTACTATAATTATGTCTCCAGTATGGGTCAATTATCTCAGAACAGGGAAACAAATTACCATCATTATCTCAGATTATTCTTCCCTTTTCTTTGATCCTATTTCGTTAGGCTACCCAAAAATGTGGTTTTCATCTCAGCCCTTCTCTCCACTGTTTGCCTTGTTGGCTGAGCAGAAATGCAGAAGAAAATCATTCACCTGTCATTTACAGAATTATTCCTTCCCTTCCTTCCATTCCCCGGCCTGATTTGGCATTAAGCCCATTACTTCCGTATGTTCAAATGATCTTATTACCAACTAGCTCTCAGCCAACACCTGCTTTCTAGTTGGGGTGCCCCTTTAATCTTTTTTCCCACTGAACTGAATTTGCTAAATTCAAATTAGCACACAAAGCCATTCAAATGGCATTAGTGTCTGAAAGAGTTACTGCATCCTAGTGTCAATAACCCTGAGATTAATGGGTCCCCAAAGCCTAGGACAGGGAGAATTAAAAAGGTGGATTTTAGCAATGATTCATGAACTAACAAGGCTACCATGACCACCTCTGCTTTTATTGGAATTAAAGAAATTAACACTCTGTTTATATATCTCTTCATGCATATTTGGGAGGCGAGATGGAAGGGAATATCAAGGAAATAATTTTAAAGGAGTAAAAACATTCAAGACTTCAGGACTAGACTCCCCTCAGCTCAATGGGGAAATTTGTTTTTTTTTTTTTATTGGGGTGAGGGTAGGTATAATGGCTAAAAAAAAATCTCAAAGCCAGGAAGATCTGGGTTCAAATCCTGCCTCTGACACAATCTGATTGTGTAACCCAAGGCAAGTCACTTAACCTTTCTCAATCTCAGACTCCTCATTATGTTAAAATGGGATTAATAATAGGAAAGTTAAAAAGCATTTATTAAATGTTTTATATGTTCCAGGAACTGTTCGAATAGTACTTATCTCACAGGGTTGTTTGGATTCAAATGAGATTGAGTATAATGTATTAATGAACATAGACACAAATGTATGTATATATACACATATGTGTATATAATATCTTATACACATGTGTACATATACATACATATAAAGTATTTTGCAAAGCACTATATAAATACTAACAATCACATGTAAAATGATTTGTAAATTTAAAGTGTTATATAAATGTGAGCTTATAATTTAATATTTGCAAAACTAAACTTTTATTTTTTTAATAAAATTTTAAATCACATTTGATCCCAACAACAAGCCAATGAGGTAGGTGCTATTATTATTATATTATTATTATTTAAAAATATATTATACTTTTGCATGATGTCCAAAGGAGAACTCATTATCTTTCTCAAAATTTTCCTCTTCTTTTGCCTTCCTTATTACTGCATTACTATCTTCTCAGCCCCACAGATTGAAACCTAGAAGTTATCCTTGACTAGTCACTGCCTCTCATCCCCTATCTCCTATCTGTTGTCAAGGCCTATTGATTTTACTTCTACAGCATCTCTCAAACACACCCCTTTCTCTCCTCTGACACTTCCACCACTCTAATGCAGGTCATCATCACCTCAGGATTGAATGATTGCAATAGCCTGCTGGTAGGTCTGCCTACCTTAAGCCTCTCCCCCCCTTCATTCAGTCCATCCTCTGGTCTGCCACCAAAGTGATTTTCCCAAAGTGCAGATATGACCATGTCACTCCCCTATTCAATAAATTCCAGTGGCTTCCTATCACCTCCAGGATCAAATACTAAATGCTCTCTTTATCATTCGAAGCCCTTCATAAATTAACTCCCTCTTACCTTTCCAGTTTTTGTACACCTTCATCCCCAACACAAATTCTTTGATCCAATGACACTGGCTTCCTGCCCGTTCCCTCTCTCAGTTCCAGGAATTTTCTCTGGCTATCCTCCATGCTTGGAATGCTATTTCTCTTTCATTCAACTACTGACCTCCCTGGCTTCCTTTAAGTACCAACTAAAATCCCATATTCTCCAGGAATTCTTTTCCAACCTCACTTAATTCCAATGCCTTCCCTGTGTAAATTATTTCCTTGTTATTCTGTAGATAGCTTATTTGTATATATTTATTTGCATGCTGACTTTCCCATTAGATTATAAGCTCCCTGAGGGCAGGAACTATTTTTTTTATATCCCCAGGATTTAGCATAGTTCCTGGCACATAGTAGGTACTTAATAAATGTGTGTTGATTGATGAGAAACTTGAAGCTGAAAAAGGTTAAGCTACTTGTTCAGGGTCACACAAAATTCAAAACAAGGTCTTCCTGATCCAAGCCCAATGCTCTAGCCACCATACCACCTAGCTACTCCTTTCCTCCAAACTCTTCCTCCTTCCCCCCTATTCCTCCTTCTCCAACTCCTCATTGCAAGAAATAAAAGTAATTGAATTACATAGCAGGTACTTAATATTTAGTGACTGACCATGAGATGAAAATAATACTACATCCCATGCCTGCTATTTACATAAGGTGGCAAGGTTCAAATGACAAAATCTGTCAATATTTCCTACCACTTCTGTGGCACGATCAGGTACCCAAAGCACTTTCCTCACATCAGACCCAGTGGGGAGGTAGCAAGGCTGAAACTAGGAATTTTTATTCCTCAGGGTAATTGCTACAAACCAAGCCCACATAGCATGAAGTACATTTACAATTGGGAGTGGCAGGAATAAAGGGGTATACATCACTCCATGGAGAAAAGAAAAAGACAATGATATACTGGCATAAGGTCACTGCCAGGGGAGCAGAGAAAGTCAAGAAAGAAACTCATCTCAGCCTATCATTTGGTAGCATTCTATTTTAACAAATTACTGTCAGCATCTTCTAAATTAAACACCCAAGTACAAAGCCCCATTTGTTCCACCTTAGTTACAACTCTGGTAGATAGTACTGTATGCAAAGTCCATGGTAAATTATAAAGGGCTATATAAATTCCAAGTCATATTTTTCTCTTAAATGCTCAAATGAATCTGTGATCTCATTGATTTGGAAGCTCCCTCCAGTGATACAAACCATAACAACTCATCTGTATCTGCCTATCCTGTGTGACCCTTATCTATGTCCTCCAAAAATTTTACTAGAAGAAGTTAACCCAATATACTACCAGCTTTCCTTGCTTTATCCTGACAATATGAGGATACTGGAGGACCTTTCATTATTCCATTATTCTTAGTTGACCCTTTGCCTCCTCCAGTGTTGCAGATTTCCCACAGATACTTGCAATCTACCTGGCTCATGTGTGGAATTCTATAAAAGAACATTCTTAATGCAAACCATGTTGAGGAAGAGGCTCTAATCACACTTAGATGATTCCCCGTCTGTGCTGTACAATAGAGAAGCAGGGACCAAGTTTGAACAACAGTAATTTCCTCAGAATCATGTTGGCCACATCATCACATGCAAATTGAAATCTTCACATCGCAATGCCCTTCTTTTTAAAAAAAACTTTGACCCCTGGTGATTACCTTCTCCCCAATTTTCATTGACTTGGTTCTATGGTAATAGGGTGGGGAAAGTAAGAAGAACTAGTATGTGGATAACTGTTTAAGGTTAGCAAAACACTTTACTGCATTAACTCACTCGAAATACAACTATGCGCAAAGGTAGATAATACATATATTAATGCCCCCTCTTTATAGCTGAACAAACTTGAGTATCAGAAAAGTTAAGGGACTTGCCCATAGTCACACTGTTTCTTAGTGTCAGAGGTATAGGTATACCAACATTTGATATAGTTTTTTGAATGAGAAAAGCTTTTGTTAATTTTCAGTATAAAATTTTCAAATGTTTTGGAATGGGGGAAGGGGAATAAATAAAAAGCAATTATTTGTTTTCAGCATAATGGACTAAAATGAATTCCACTTTTTTAGTAATAGCAGATAAATCAATTGGGTGATTGCATGGACAGGGTGTTGGATTTGGAGTCAGGAAGAACTGAGTTGAAATTCTGCCTCAGACATTCACTATCTGTATGACCCTGGCCAAGCTAACCTCTCTTGGCCTCAGTTTCTTTATCTGTAAAATGGGGATCATAATAGCACTTACTCTCCAGAGTTATTGTAGGAATAAATGAATTAGCAATTGGCAGACTTTAAAGTGCCATGTAAAAGCAAACTATCGTTGTTGCTATTTGAACTTTCCAGGTAAGAAAATTAAAATTAAAAAAACAAAAACTTAGGATCCAAAAAAGAAAATCAGCAGCTCATTTGTCTTAAAGAATTTAAACACTCATGTAGAGATATGGCACAGGTGAGGTAGTTATTCTGGACAATGTTATGTTTGAACCAATTGTGGCTCGTACAATCTTAAAATCAGCAATCTAGATCATAATGAGTTCAGCACAGTCAGTAAGGTTATAGTATGGCTAGGAATATTTGTGTTCATAGCCATAAAAACTGACTAGATAAGGACAAAGAAGAATCCTCCACTTTT
Organism: Petaurus breviceps papuanus; assembly: GCF_028583685.1. Taxonomy (NCBI): domain Eukaryota; kingdom Metazoa; phylum Chordata; class Mammalia; order Diprotodontia; family Petauridae; genus Petaurus; species Petaurus breviceps. The sequence continues at coordinate 4,901,715 of NW_027187335.1, read as the reverse complement.
TCACATTTTCAGGAAGTATAAGATGGTAACAGGGAACTCACTACATCGTGAAATAGCTGGCTCCATTTTGGATCAGCTCTGTTAGGAACTTTTTTCCTCATATTAAATTAACATATTTTCTTTTCATTTTGACCCATTGGTTCTTTAAATCTCTTAAAGGTATAGAAATATGTGCTGTTTATGAAATAGAATACTAGATTTTACATTAGATAACCTGGGTTCAAATCTTGCCTCTTTTATTACCTTTATGGTTGCAGTTGCTTTTCAGTCATTTCAGTCACGAGTGTCTTAGGGACCCCATTTGGGGTTTTCTTGGCAAAACTACTAGAGTGATTTGCCGTTTCCTTCTCCAGCTCATTTTACAGATGAGGAAGCTGAGGCAAACATGATTAAGTGACTTGCCGAAAATCATACAGCTAGTAAGTGTCTGAGGTCAGATTTGAACTCATAAAGATGAGTCTTCCTGATCCCAGGCCTTGCACTCTATCCACTGTACCACCTAGATGACTCTATCATTGCCTAACGTTAGGCGAATCATTTAGCCATTTGGGTCTCAGCTTTCTCCTCTATAAAATGAGGGAATTAGAATATATGAACTCTAAAATCCTGCCCAGTTTTACACCTTTGATGATCTTTACTTCATATAACAGGTCTCTAAATATTTGAATACAAAGATCATTCCCTTCCCCAATCCCTAACATTCCCTTCTCCATTCTAAATATCCTCAGTATCTTCAAATGATACTGTGCTCTTTACCAAAAAGTCCCCCAGAAAGTGTCCATGGAAGCATTTCCAAAGGTAAGAATTGGCCTTTAGAAGCCACTGTGAATCTGATAAGAATATGCTCTAAAGGAAAAAATACTGTTTGGACTGAGTTCAGGTCCTAGCTTGGCTACTTACTATACAGATGGACTCAGACAAATCCTTATAAGTTATTAATCTCAAGGGCAGCCAGGTGGCTCAGCGAGTAAGAGCACCGGCCCCAGTGTCAGGATGACCTGGGGATCAAATCCAGGCTCAGATACTTAGCACCACACCCAGAAATAACTGGCCGTGTAACCTTGAGCAAGTTACTTAACCCCAATTGCTTTAAAAAATAAAAAAATTTTAAAAAATAAGTTATTAACCTCTCTTGGTCTAGTTCCCTCATTTTTATAATAAAGACATTAGACCAGGTCAATAAACTCTGCCCCAAGGATCAAATCTATCCGACAGCCTATTGATGCATGGCCCCATGAGCCCCATGTAAAAACCATTATTAACTTGCTCCCCATAGAAAAATAGATAATAGAATTGGACCATAGTTTGCTGACCCATGGACTATATGATCTTAAGGACTTTCCTAGCTCTAAGTTCTATTTTGCTCTGCTTCCAGGTGACTTTCCCTCTATATCTGTATTGTAGTTCCTCTGTGTCATGTGTGTTTCCAGGGAAGTCTTGTGTGCTGAGTTATGCTGCAACCTTAACAAGGCTTTGTGCACAGCACACTAAAATATTGAAAAATGATGACTCTGTAATCCTTGATTAAAACCTTCTGAATCCTTATTACCCTGACATGCTGGTGCCACAGGCCATGGCAACCTGGAAATGAAATTCTAACATGAAGCTTGCAGAGACAAGTAGATGGAATTGAATGGAAGAGAATAAGCATTAATCAAGTGTCTACTATATACCAGGATCTGTGCTAAGCATTTTGCCAATATTATCACATTTAATTAGGTGGGAAGAAAATGTTTAAAGCCATCAACACTTATCCAGTACCAATCTTCATATGTAGTAAAAATGTGCCATAACAGATATGGAAGGTATCTTAACAATAACTTGTACAATATTAACAAAGCCCCATCACCATAGAGCCAGCTATATAAAAAGAATCAGTTCCTTGCCAAAAAAGAAGGAAGAGGATTGATAAAAATTCTCAGAGCATAAAAGAAACAGGACTAAAAGCTGAAGACATATTTGTGGAACAAATAGATATCGCTTAGCTGAAAAATAGATTTGTCAAACGTAACCAAGATCAGTTTATCTCAGGATGGTGTCTATGATATAGCTAAGAGTGGAATCAAAAAGCCCTTCATGGTCAACATCCATGTGAACTCGGTCAGCAATAAGTCTACAGAGACATATCAAATAAATGGCTGACATGCAAATTTGTTTATGGAAACAATGACCATCCAGGCTTAGTTCATCATGACCAGAAATTACAGAAGCATCCTTAAAGAGTCCAGATTTAATGATCAATGCAGATTATGCAAAAAAGTAGCAGAAATAGTACAACACATTACTGCATTATCATCTCCTGAATACCTCAACAATATATGACCCAGTGGCTAGAATTATACATCTGAAGCTTTTCTGTATTTCATGGACTGAGAGAAAAATCTCAAACTATCATTATAGACTACTGAGTAACCTTGAGAACTCAACCAATAAACTGTATGGGGACTAGGGCATAATCAGACCAAACTGATGCCCACAGTTTTCTGGACAATCTATTAAAACTTAGGAATGATGTTTTAAATAGATGTTGTGATACCAACCAGTAATAAGCTCCACATTGCATGGTTTAAAAAACTATCAAAATTCTCCTAGTAAAGATCCCTCCTTGTTAATTGCCTCCTCCAAAGCCTCCTGACCAACCACTTCATCACCCATACCAAAAGTCATGCTCTGGAGGAACTTCTGCCTTGAGACCCCACTCTCCTGATCAGAAACTGCCTCTCCTGAAACACTTTTTCAGAAAAGCCCTAGCAAAATTCCTTTTCATTCCCTTTCTTCAGCCACCTATTCTACAGCCTCCTTGATAACCACCTCTTCTCTCAACTTTTCACATATACATATACAGATATACGTGTGTATATATACATATATATGTAATAAATATAATATATAATACATTACACACACATACACACACACATTCTCTCTTATTAGAACATGAGGTCCTTAAGGATGAGGACTGCCCTTTGTTTTTGTATTAGTATCTCTATTACTTGGCACAGTGCTCAACACATAACTGCTTTAACAAATGCTTTAACTGCTTTGCACAAACCCTTTTTTATTCATTCAGAGGAGGAGGAAGAAGAAGAAATCAAAATCAAATGAAATCAAGATGGGGTATATATATGACCCTAACTGCTCCTAAAGTTGTTCTGAAGATGTTATCCGTGAATTATGGAAGATGAGCTTACTACAGAAAACAAGTATTGCATACACCCAATAGAACATACAATATAAAATAATAGCAAGATAGGGATTCATCCTAGGATATTAACTTCATTGAAAAAGATGAAGAATGGTTTTATTAAAACAAAAATAATAGCAAAAATAAAAGCAACTTACATTCTTTCACACTCAGATTTACCAGATACTTTCCTTACAACATCCCTTTCAGGTAAGTAGTGCAAATATTATTATCCCTTTATTATGGATCAGGCTAAGAAATAAAATGAATTGCTTAATATCACAAAACTAATAAATCTTGGAATGGGCTTGTAACCCACATCTCCTGACTCCAACTCTAATAGCCTTGACATAAGTGTGAATGGCATGTTCTCAATAAACAACTGGTTGTAGAACAGTGTTTCCTGGTCCACAAAGGGAAACCGGGATCAAATGAGTGAGTTTCATTACAATAGTACTGTGTATTGGAAGCAGTGTTATGTAGTGGAAAGAGAATATTGAATTTTCAGGGGACCTAGGTTCAAATGCTGGCACTATTAGATATTATATGACTTGGGCCTAGTCATTTTACCTCTAATGGCCTCAGTTTCCTCATCTGTAAAACATGGGATCAAAATCCATGTCCTATAAAGTTCTTTGATCCCCCTGTGGCATCCCCTCTGGTACTACTTACCCATCTTCTACTCACACTGGAAGGCAGGGTTCCCAGAGAGACAATAGACTAGTATTCGGATGGAACTTTGTATGTCTTGAGCTAACAAAGCCAGTGCCTGGATTTATAAACTTCAGAGTACTTATTTACCTAAACACTAAGAGACAGTGGTGGCCATATACTTACAGCCATCATTGGCTGGGAGTGGAGAGACTGAGCAAGTTACTCTTTCCCTTACCCAGTTTTAGGGTCAGATCAAAGAAGTCTATGCTCCTTGCAGGTAAAATAGGTACTCTCAGTTCTGACTCAGTAGCTCCTGAGTTGTCAATTCTTCTGAATCTGCAGCCAATTAGAAGACTTTTCACTATTACTCACACAGTACAAAACATTCTCATTCATGCCAGTTCCCATGTGCTTAGAGAATATCCGGGGCGGCTAGGTGGTGCAGTGAATAGAGCACTGGCCCTGGAGTCAGGAGGACCTGCCTGAGTTCAAATCCAGACTAAGAAGCTTTTAACACTTACTAGCCACGTGACCTTGGGCAAGTCACTTAACCCCAATTGCCCTCCAAAAAGCAAAAAAAATAAAAGAGAGAATATCTGTATGTGGCCTAAGGACTGCAACCAGACAGAAATTATGTGTGCATGCTTAAAAGGACTGGTCTATAAAGCCAGTTTATATTGATATCCTTGATATCCTATGATCCTAAGTTGGCCATGAAAATATTAGAACATTTCAGTCTCTGCTCTGTTAATACAACCTGAAAATCAATAGGTCAGACTGGGGACTTGAAAGCTCAATGGATGAATGCTTTGCACAAACCCTAAGCACCCTCCTGCTTATCAGAAACACATCCATCAAATCACCTTCTCTTTAATTTAAAGGAAAAATTGATGCTATCTTGGCTCTGGGTATAATCATGTTAATTTATTGGGGAATATATAAGTGACTCTGGAAAGAAGGGATGATCCAATTATAGGTTTAAATGAGTTTATGGTTCCTTGTTTTTGTCACTCTGATTCATGAACTATTTTCATTCCCAAGCAATCAGAAGAAATTTATGTTTGTTTGGGGCTTATTAATGTAGCTTAAAAATCCCCCGAGGTAGAAATCCCTGAAAAACACTGAAACTGATAAACCCCAAATCGAATTTGAAGCATTAGCACCTGAATCATGGAGACTTTTAATAAGTAACAAAAATGTGAATCACTAGGGAGAAGAGAGTTCAGGGGATGGCTGCTTCCATATGGAAACTTCCTCTAATACATCACTGGCTCAATTTTATTAGAGTCTGTCAGGATAATAAGTTAATACTGTCTGATGGTTGTACACTGATATGTTGTATAGCTTGTGGGCTATTTTCCATTGACATTGACAGGTTGGATTTCTGAAGGTCATCTACTTCCCCTCTCTGGAAGTCCACCCAACTTTGGGTTCAGATTTTTGTATTCCATTGGAGTAGAATGCCCACCACCACCTCTACAGACATACTAAATAAGTTTATAGCTTTCCTCCTGCCCCTAATGGACAGATAGCATTAAGCTATTCATAATTTAGTATCCTGGTTTGTTTTCTCAGCCAGGGGACCAAAACCTGAACGGGGACTCAGAAATGATTCTGTGTTCATATCTTTCAAGAGAGAGATGAAATTAATAGAAAAGAGTGTCAGGGGATGGAGGATAGAGAAAGGGAGAGGAGAGTGCCCCGTGGCATTTTAACCTCTCTCTGATCTCTGGGTATAAAAAGGACTGTAGGTTTTATACCCTGATAATTCAGCACTTTTCTCTGAGTGGTAAAGGATCTTTTTAAACCTCCCTCAAACACAAACAAGAGAGGTGAATCAGCACAATCTTCAAGGTGAAGAATGGTAAATAAATTACCTTCATTTGCATGTTCATGTGTATGTTTCAGATGAAGGACCCAGAGAAATTAAGTTATTTTGGGATTCACCATAGAACTGGCAAACTATCCAGCACTCTAGTCTAGAAGAAACAAGAGTTTGTGGGAAAGAGTTAAGATTCTATTTAGGTCCCAAACTTATGAGGATAAAGCTTGGGTCAGCAGTACTTGGCAGCGTTGCTAGGTAGTTTCGACATCTCTGCTCTAGGAAACTCTAAGACTGTAAGTTTCTGAACTGCATTGGTAAAGAGAGTTTCTTCCCCTGGGAATTCCCCATACCAAGGAAATAAAAAATTTGGTCCCTATTCTCTACTGTAGAGATATAATTAATAAGATTTTAACATTAGATTGTGCAATGATCTATCCATTTAACAAACATTTAAGTTCCTGGTACATGACAATTGTCTTGCTGTACTAAATACAGAGGCTACAAAGACAGACATGAAATAATCTCAACCTTAAAGGAATATACACTCCACCATGATGATGATGGAGGAGGAAGGAGTGAGAAGGATACAAAATATTCACAGATAAACAAAAAAATAAACACCAAGACTAACAAAAACAACAATCCCAACCAAATGCAAATAGAAATTATAATGGTCAAGTCTGACCCTGAAGAAGAGATTTAAGAATATGCTTCCTTCTTCTCACTGCAAAAGTAGGGAAGGGGGAATCCATGAGTGTGGAAATATATATACAGTGTTAGAGACTTGGTTAATTTCTTAGTTTTGTTGAACCATCTTCCCCCACAAACACACACATACACACACACACACACACACACACACTCCTTTCTATTTTATTATTTCTTATAAAAGATGGCCCCTCTGGAAAGGGAGAAAAGTATATTGGGAAATGAAGGTAACCTAAAAATAAAATATAATCAAGTTCTGATGATAGACAACATTAACACAGTTAGACAGATCCCTAACAATTCTCTAGCTAAACCAACAAAGAGTCAGATCCTACCAAGGCACTTTAGAAAGCTTAATGAAAGACTAGCTTCATAACATGATGGAGATCGATTTTTTTATTATAAACAACATCGATTGATTGTCATCCATGTTTATCTTTACTGAGAGTAGTAGAAAGCCAGGGACAGCCATTACAGAATGTTTTCTAAGTACCTCAAAAATTTGGATTTACCCAGCAAGGCACTAGTTTTTAACCTACAAACCAGTACTCCAGAAAGGCACAAGGTTGCTTTCTCTACCACCATTTATGTCCAGATGAAAAGGTACTATGAAAGGTGATGTGCTTTCACAATCAGCACTCTAATCTGTGGGAATTCAGTTAATGGTAATGAGGCTGAGATGTCAACCATAGTATTAGACATTAATTCATTCATTTATTCATTCACTCAAATAGTCAACACATTTATTAAGCTTTTATTAGATGCCTGGCTACATACAAAGAATCAAGGCATTAATAAAGAATAGAATGACATAGGTTCTGCCTTTAAAATGCTTTTAATATTTTTGTTATTATTATTATTACAATTAATAATATATATAAGGTGTCCTAAAAGTCTTAGTGAAATTTTAAGCTGTTAAAACAGAAAATTGCACGAAGACATTTGGGACACTTTTCAAAGCACTTTATATACAACATGTCATTTGATCTTCACAACAACCCTAGAAAATACGTTCTATTTTATCCCCATTTTACCAAGGAAGTAAACAAAGTTCAGAAGGAATAAAGTTTGCATCATATGGGTTCGTATGTATAATACCATTTATTCTAATGGCTTAGGCCTGTGGTCTGATAGGGCAGGCTTAAATGCCCAGGTTTGTAGTAATTTTGCCCTTAAACATATAGTTATGAAACAGGAAATTTTCTTAATCCCCACCCCCTCACCAGTTACAGAAAGAAAACTCTGTAACAATAGGTTGGGGAGGTGTTGGGATCCCAGTCCCCCACTAGGAAAGATCACTCTTTCCTCTGTGACTTCCAGAGCTCCTCACAACCCTCATGCTACAAACAAAGGGACTTGGGGAAAATGCAAAGGACAGGATCAACCAAATATGTTTATGAGGAATAAGGTTAAACCAGCTTTAACAGAATGAGTAGACATTCTTAGAAGCAGGCACCAGGCATACCCTGCTAAAAAAAAAAAATGGGGCAAGAGTTAAGGATGAGCATTAACTTTGATCTCTTCGATCTCCCCCAGGAATGGCATTGAAAAGGGCTGCAGCATAGTACTGCTGCTGCTGCCCAAAATATTGATATCCTACATGGAAGAGTAGAGAGGGAAGGAGAAAAAGCCTCTCTGTCCCTTCCTCTCCCAATGTTTTCTCTCAACTGGTGGTTTCATTTTTTTAAATTGTTATTCTAAAGGAAGACTTTGCCCTCCAGTCCCAAAATCCAGAAGAAATACAATTCCCAGTAGAGTACAGCTATATCCTCAGACACTTACTAGCTGTGTGACCCTGGACAAGTCACTTAACCTTGTTTGCTTCAGTTTCTTCATCTGTAAAATGAGATGGAGAAGGAAATGACAAAAAATGGCAAACCTTCCAGGATCTTTGTCAAGAAAACCCCAAATGGGATCACAAAGAATCAGACGAGACTGAAATGATTCAACAACAAAAGTCTTGAGTAACTTGATGTCCCCTCAAGTAAGCCAGTCCAAATCTTGCCATAAGGGAAGTGACAATGAGGTTATAGATTTAGATCTGGAAGAGACTTTGGAGGCCTTTGAGTCCAACTCCTTTATTTTTACCAACTGAGACCCAGAGACCCTGGTGATTGGACTTGCTGAGGGTCACAATTCCAGCAAGTGTCTGAAGCAGGATTTGAACCTAGTTCTTCCTGACTTCAGAACACCACCCACTATATTCTACTGCCTCTATGTGTGCCAGTGAAATAGATATATGAAGGTACAAATGTAAAAGCCAAAAACGTTGTGGAGAAATAGTCCAATCCGTTTGCAATATAGCAGTAGGAACTTAAGTGTTGGGGAAAGTCTGAGTCTAGCTTCTGGCAACTTTACTCGAAAATCAAAGAGTAAGAGGCAGAAGGGGATCTGGCCAACATGAGCCCACCCACTGGAAATGAGTTTATGCCAGAGTTCAGACTGAGGCAACAATCTGTCAATCAGTAATAAGTTTTACTTTCTATTGGATCTGTTTTTCTTGGCTTTCTTGACTGACCCTTTTATCTCATTTTAACACTTTGCAATTTGATTTATTCAGCTCTTTACCAACTCTATATTAGGCCCACATTTTGCTATCCAACTTCACCTCTTTCTGCCCTTACTAGTGTAGTGCCCCTTCTTTCCAGATCTCTGGTTTTTTTTTATCCCTGGACTCCTACACAGACAACCATTTATTTCCACCCCTGCTTCCTCATTCCCAACTCCCTCCCCCAGATAGCATAGCTACTCTTGTTCTGTTACTAGCTCTGCCTAGCTATTGTTGCTTGTCTGAATATTACTGAATGTTGTCTGAATGATTTAAGATTAAGAAATAATGAAATTATTTTAAATATATTCATTGAATTGGAAAACTAGAAGTTCAAATATAATTAAAGTAATTAACCCAAAAGGAAAAAAAATCTTTAATTATCAATGAGTTAACAGTGATAAAATTAGTATTTTAAAACTTGTTTTATGTGAGCATTTTATTAATATAACTAAATCTGAACCCAACAAAAAGTATTTTAGTGTTACATTCTTATCATTTGGTCAATAATCAAAGAATGTGTTGATTGTATGTCTGTCTAAATACATATCCTTTTTAAGGGATGGTTTCTGCTGAGCTAACATTGTAGTACTGTACTTTCAATTCAGCTTCATCTCAGTTCCATGTTCCTTCGACCATGGTCTCTATAGGGAGGAAAATGGCTTTAGCTCAATGAAAAAAGTTTTAAAATATTAATGGCATTGTATTTTAAGTCCTGATTCAAGCTTAAAAAAAAAGTTAATGTAAATTGGTCCCAGCTGCCTATTTACAAATAAGGGCCTGACCAAATTAAAAATTAGCAAGTTTTGTTTTGTTTTGCTTTTTTTTAACAAGAACATATGACAAATGACAATAATCAAATGGAAAAAGAGAAAAAGGGGGCAAGGAACTTGAAAGTAAAGAAAGTAGGGGACAGACAACAACAAAAAAAGGGAAACTAATGTAATGATTTTGCTAAAAGGTACCAGTCAGATTTTTTTTAATATAAGACATGCCCCAAATGATAAATGGTCAAAAGACATGAACAGGCAGTTTTCAGGCAAAGTAATCAAAGCTATCTATAGTCATATTTTGAAATGCTCTAAATTGATTAGAGAAAGGCAAATTAAAACAACTCTGAGGTACCACCTCACTCCTATCAGATTGGCTAATATATAAAGGAAAATAATAAATGTTGGAGAAGATGGGGGGAATTGGGACACTAATGCAATGTTGGTGAAGTTGTGAACTGTCCAATCATTCTGGAGAACAATTTGGAACTATACACAAAGGGCTATAAACTTGTGCAAACCCTTTGACTCAGCAATACTACTACTAGGTTTGTATACCAAAGAGATCAAAGAAAAAAGAAAAAGACCTATACGTAAAATATCATATATATATTAGCAATTATTGAGGTGTCAAAGAAATTGAGGAGATGCCCATCAACTGGGGAATGGCTGAACAAGTTGTAGTATATGATTGTGATGAAATATTATTGTGTTATAAGAAAAATGGTAAACAGAATGCTTTCAGGAAAAGTCTAGAAAGACTTATGTGAACTGATGCAAAGTCAAATGAGCAGAAACAGGAGACCACTGTACAAAATAATAGTAATGCTGTATGGTGATCAACTGTCAATGACTTAAATATTCTCAGCAATACAGTGATCTAAAAAAATTCTCAGACATCATGAAAAATGCTATCTACTGCCAGAAAAAAAAAACTGGTGGAGTCTGAATGGAGATTGAAACATACTTTTTTAAAACTTTCTTTATTTTTCTGATTTTTTTTTTGGTCTGTGTTTTCTTTCACAACATGACTAATATAGAAATATGTTTTGCATTATACACATATGAGCTATATCAAATTGCTTGCCTTCTCAATGAAGGGGGGTGAGAGAAAGGGAGGGAGAGAATGTGGAACTCAAAAAACATTTTTAATGGATGTTAACTCTTTTTACATGTAATTGGGGGAAATTTTTAAATAGTAATAATGTAATTAACATTAGTGCCTCTTCTAGATGGAGTCAAAAAGTATTTGTTAATTTATGTACCTTCCCGTTGAGATTACCTTTTATTTACATTGTATATACCTTATATGTAATTTGTATCTTTATTTGTATATTGTCTCCCCCCACTAGATTGTAAGATCCTTGAGGACAGAGTTAGTGTTTTTGCCCCAACACACTTAGTAAAGGGCTAGGCTCATAGTAAATACTTAAATGCCTTTTGACTGACTGATGCAAAGCACTATGCTAAGAACTGGAGATACAAATAGAGGACTGTCCATTATCTCAAGAAATTCATATTCTAATTGGGAGACATAGCACTGCTACCTCCTCAGCTCCAACTACTGACCTCCTTGATTTCCTTTAAGTTGCAACTAAAATCCTACCTTCTGCAGGAAACCTTCTCTTACCTCTCTTACTTGCAGTGCTTTCTTATTTATCCTGTACATAGATTGTTTTGTACATAGTTGTTTACATGTTGTCTCCCTGTTAGACTGTAAGTTCCTTAAGGGCAAGACTTGCCTTTGGAGTTTTTTGTATCCCCAGTGCTTAGCACAGAGCCTGGCACAGAGTAGGCACTTAATAAATGATTACTGATTGATTGATTGGAGTCAGATGGAAAGACCCAGTAGCTCTTACAGTACAATGGCAAACCATATGGAAATGCATCTTCTTTAGAGTCATTTCCACTTGTTACATACTCCTTTCTGTCTCTCCTTTTGGGACCATTAATGCTTTAGCTGGACTAGCCTGGCTCGTCATCAACAGGTGCTATCTTTCATTTCCAACAATTTTTTGAGTTGGCATTCAACTAGTGCCTATAGGTTTTGCTGTGAGCAATGGCATACATTTCCAAGATGTCTAGCCAAAGTTGGCAGCATAGTCTGTAGCTACATCTCTAAAGAATGTAGTCAGTTGGGTTTTTTAACCTTTTGTAATGAAGGAATATTTTATTTTCTCCCATACACTTGCACTTCTCCCCAACCTGGTGGGTGTAGTCATAGAATATAATAATCAGTGATGAGGAACTACTAATATGGTAACAAAGAGTTAATACCCAGCCATCCCTTTACAAAATGGGAATGGAGTTAAAGGGATTTTAGCCACTGGAGGATTAAAATCACACCCCTGGGGTCTTTAAATAATTAAGCCTTGTAGATGTTGACTGGTAATTCGAGAGGACACAATTCATCACAGTCCATCAAGAGCTTAAGAATCAGGGAAAACCCTCCCTCTTAAGGTGCTAGAGGTGGTTTTTAATTCAAAAATGGACTTCAGCAACTAGTCTCTCTGTACTTCACACTAGCTGAGAGCTGATATTGCATATGAATAAATGGATGGATGGATGGATGGATAAATAGATGGATAGTAGTTGTTTAGTATTTACTATATGCTCTTAGGTGATGGGGATAAAAATACAAAAGTGAGATAAACCCTGCCCTTAAGGAGCTTGCATTCTAGCAACACACACATTGGGGAGGGGTGGCCAGGAAAAAGAATTTTGACCTGGGAAATTACAGGGATGTTCTATAGAGCAACTGGCCAACATGCCTTTTTATAGAAGCAATGGTAGCATGATTTTGATTACAATGCTCAGGGGAGAAGTTCAAAAGTAGTGGAAGGAGAGAAGGTATCCATGGTAGTAGGGCAGACAGCAAGATATCTAAGGTAGATTACTCACTTTTTTTTTGTCTTTTTGGAGGGGGAAGGCAGGGCAATTGAGGTTAAGTGACTTGCCCAAGGTCACACAGCTAGTAAGTGTTAAATGTCTGAGGCCAAATTTGAACACAAGTCCTCTTGACTCTATCCACTGTGCCACCTGGCTGCCCCAATGATTCACTTCTTCACCAACAAGACAGCTCAACACTAGTATAGGAGTTCCAACTTTGAGCATACTAACTGCTGCAGGAACTATGAGAGAAATGATTCATTGAGGACCCCTACTCAAATTCTAACCAGTTACTATTTTATAAGGAGTAATGATTGTAGTAATTATTTAATATATTTATCTAGCAATCTGGTATTTCTAGTCAATCACTTAATAATAGGTATAAGAATAAACAATGCATTAATCCATACTTTGTATAAGTTACATAGGAATATAGATTTTAATAGAAGGGCCCTATAGTAGACCTCAAACTTTAATATAATGTTCATTAGTTGTTTACCAGATCACTTATGCAACCACAAGAATGCTGACAAAAATGCCCCTACCCTGTTTTGCTCAAATTCCATGACCAAACTAAGCAAGGGTGGTGGCATGGTAGGGAAAGTCACCCCTTCATATATTCTTGGAGCATATGTATAGCTTGTACCATCTCCTGCCTAAGCTAAGGAGTAGACCATCCATCTTATGACCACCTAGTCAGTAAAGATATTCATTGCTTCACCCAACTTGTGACCCTGCTGACATATAATTTTTGCTTATTTTAGCTTATGCATCATATACGGTATCAATCAATGGGATTCTATATTTTACTATGTCTCTTTTGCATATTTGGGTATCAAACTCTATAAATACAAGGTCCCAGAAGAAGGGGCCATGTCAGATTGTGAGAAAGATCGGAGGTCCAGTTCATTAAGGAGGACCACAGGCCCTTTAATAAAGTGCCATTGGCTCAGTCTCTTTTATTGTCGGTTGGACAATTTTAATCCCGACAACTAGGGGCATTGTTCTGGAGATCTAATTTGGTTAGTACTATACAAGGTAAAATAAGACAGCCACAAAGAAGAAGGCCCTATAGCTCATGTGGATGGGTAGCTAGGATATGAAGCATGATCTGTTCTTAGGCCAACTAATAAGTAAGGTAAATTTGTACCCACTCCCTATGAACTCATGGAATTCTTATTTTCTCAGAAAGAAGGATTATTTTAGAGGGGCATTCTTGAGATCAAGACTTGCTAATCCTCCCCTCTTTCTTTTCCTATAGAAGCTACCACTGAAGAAATATGTAGCTGGATAGAAAGTTTCAGTGCAATGAGAATGGAAAATGTTTCAGTATTGGCTCAGTAGAAGAGTCCACTGAAAAGGAAGGTCATTTAATAAAACCCTGATCACTGAGTTCTTTGACGACCAAATGCTAGAGTATAAAACATTTGCCAGGTGAACTGCAGAAGCAGGGAGCTTTCAGGAAATTTTGAGAAGATTAGAGAGATTAAGCAGTAAGTAATTCTTTATCCTACTCCTGACATCAACAATAATCGATGCCAAAGAAATATCTCCCACAGGATCTCTGATCAATTGAAAGCTCATCTTGGGTAGCTGACTTATAAGGATGGTCAAATATACTTTGAGACCTTTAGGACATATTTATAAGGTCTCTCATTCAATTAAAGACTCTATGGGCATCCCAAGTACCTTCCCTCTTATGAATTATGGTATAATCATCATTCCCCTAGATTGTGAACTCCTTGAGAGCAGAGACTGTCTTTTGCCTTTTTGTCCATCCCCAGTGCTTCTCACAGTGCCTCCCACATAGTACACAATTAACAAATCTTAGTGCCTTACTTTCTGACTTTTGATCTATTCTCCACACAGATACCAGGGTGATAGTCCTAAAGCACAGGTCATTTTCCCATTCAAGAAATTCTAGGGGGAGGGGGAGGGGGGGAGAACCTGCAGCCTCAAGGTTACATGTGGCCTTCTATGTCCTTGAGTGAGGCCTTTTGACTGAGTCCAAGTTTTACAGAACAAATTCTTTTATTAATGAGATTTGTTCTGTGAAGTTTGGAGTCAGTCAAAGGGCTGCACTTGAGGACCTAGAGGGCCACATGTGGCCGTGTTAGTGGCTCCACGATAAAATCTAAACTCTTCTTTGGAGCATTTAAAAGCCTTCTAACAATCAAACTCTACCCTATCTATCCAGGCTGGTTTCATGTTAGCCTCCATCACATACCACCCAGACTTGCCCACATGCTGTTCCCTGTACACAACATTCTACTTCCTAGCTCCATGTTATTGCAGTGACTGTGTCCCCCAGGCTGGAATTCATTCCCTCATTATCCCTGCATCTTGGAATCCCTAGCTCCTTTTTAAGGCTCAACTGCAGGGGTACCTCCAAAATGAGACCTTTAGCATACATGCACATACATGCACATATAACTTTGTACATATTTGGTATTTTTTAGTACATGTTATATAGTCAAAATTATATGTTATATACAATAGTACATAAGCTCCCAGAAGACAGGAGATGTTTTTATTTTGCTTTTGTATATTTTCAAGGCCTGGTACATAGTAGTCACTTTAATACCAAATGTTTGGTGAAAAATTGAAGCAATGTTAAGGGAAGGGAAAAAGGACAGGGCAGTTTTCTGGGTTCCCTGGCCATTTGATATTTGAGCATCTCCTTGGTCTTTCAATCCCCCTCTGAAGTAGATATAACCCTAGTTCATCTGACATCCCTCATAACCTATATCATCCCTATATAACCCTGATTTTGCCCTGGAGAAGATGAAGGTGGGTATAGAGTGTTTAGCACATTTCTGGCACACTGTTAGCACTTAATAAACATTTGTCATATCATACTGGATCATATAGTAATGTGGTTAATACTAGCCAGCAAAATATAAACATAGTCAACGTGGCACAGTGGATAGAGTGTTGGACTTGTGGTCAGGAAGGACCCAGATTCAAATCTTGCCTCTGTGGTTGCTCACTATATGATCATGGGTAAATCCCTTAAATATGCTGAGCACCAGATTTCTCTACAGGACTCTAAGTTATCAATAGTTTGTGTTATGTTCAAGGGAAGAGATTTTTCCATGAATGAGAATATGAGTCTTTGATTCATGTTAAAAAGCAACAATGCCCCAAGAAATAAAATCTAGGTATGTTCAGATGTCCAAAGCAGTACGTTAACTACGGAGTTTAAAAAGCCAAAGAGGACAATTTTATGTTGGATCCAGACTCATCTTTGAAATAACATAAGATTTATATAGCATTTTAAGGTTTATCGAGGGGCCGCTAGGCAGCTCAGTGAATAGAGTGCAGGAAAGTCAGGAGTCAGGAAGACTCTTCCTAAGTTCAAATATGGCCTCAGACACTTACTAGCTATATGACCCTGGGCAAGTCACTTAGCCTTGTTTGCTTCAGTTTCCCCATCTATAAAATGAACTGGAGAAGGAAATGGCAAATCACTCCAGTGCCTTGGCCAAGAAAACCCCAAATGGGGTCACAAAATGTTTGGACATGACTCAAACACAGCAACAATTAAGGTTTATCAAATAATCAACCAATATTATGTTTATTTATTATCTCATTTGATCCTTTTAATAACCTTTTGAAATAAATGTTATTATGAGAAAATCGAGGCTCATAGAGGCTGACTTGCCCAAGGCTACAAAGCTAGTAAGTGTCAGAGGTTAGACCTGAACCCTGGCTTTTCCTCACTCCCAAGTCCAACCTATTGTCTCTCAAGCTAAAGATGTCATAGATAGCCCTGACTGGTAGAAAAACCAAAGGATCATTAAACACCTAATTTGGTTGGAGGCTGGGGGAAGGGTAGGGGCAGGGGTCATTGTAATATACTTGGCCTCAGGTTTGCATTGGCTGAGTTGCTCATGCTCATTTTAGAATCTCTTTTCATTTTCTGGGAACAAAATTTATGAAAGATGCAGAAACATTATAGTATAAAGAAGCACTGGTCAGAGAATCAGGAAACATGATTCATCTGTAAGAATGGAGGGGCTGGATTAGATGAGCTCTAAGGATCCTTTTGTCTCTAAATCTATGGCCCTCTGACCTGGGCTTAAATCCTGGGCTCTGTCACTTTGTGACAGAGGACTGTGACTTTGGTCAACTACACTCTGCTATAGTTGGGTCTCAATGTCCTCATCTCTAAAATGAGGGCTTGAACTGGATGACCTCTAAGCTCCCTTCTAGCTCTAACGATGTATTCTGTGATGGGGGGGGCGGGGTGGAAGATGCTGATAAAGGAATATGCTAAAGTATGAGAGGATAAGACTAGAATTCTAAATCTAATGCAGGCGAGAGAGAGAGAGAGAGAGAGAGAGAGAGAGAGAGAGAGAGAGAGAGAGAGAGAGAGAGAGAGAGAGAGAGAGAGAGAGGAGAGAGAGAGAGAGAGAGAGAGAGAGAGAGAGAGAGAGAGAGAGGAAAGAGAGAAGAGAGAGAACGAAAGAAAAAGAGAGGAGAGAGAGAAGAAAAAAAGGAGAGGAGAGAGAAAAGAGAGAGATAAGGAGAAAAAGCGAGAGGAGAGATAAGAAAAAGAGGAGAGAGAAAAGAGAGAGGAGAGAAAAGAGAGAGAAGGAAAGAAAATGAGAAAAGAGAGAAAGGAGAGATGAGAAAGAGAAGGAAAAGAGGAGAGGGGGAAGGGGGAAAGAGAGAGAGAGAGAGACAGAGACAGAGAGACAGAGAGAGAGAGAGACAGAGGGAGACAGAGAGACAGAGACACAGAGAGAGAGAGAGAGAGAGAGAGAGAGAGAGAGAGAGA